>NC_084793.1:97204748-97510552 GCF_963169125.1 Humulus lupulus
ACAATACCCCATACTCAGTTCACCCAAGGTCGACCAAGATGACTGACGACGTTAAGGCAATATATTGTTGGCCAGGAATGAAGAAAGATATAGCGGAATGTGTGTCTAAATGTTTAGTATGCCAGCAAGTGAAAGCAGAACACCAACGGCCTGCAGGCTTATTGCAACCACATAGCATTCCAGAATGGAAATGGGATGATATAGCCATGGATTTCGTGATGGGTTTGCCACGAACAAGTAAGCAGCATGATTTGGCTTGGGTAGTAATAGATAGACTAACCATGTCAGCTCATTTTCTGCCTGTTAAGACTTCATACACAACAGATCAATACGCAGACATTTATGTTCAAGAAATAGTACGCCCGCATGGAATCCCTAAGACAATAGTATCCGATAGAGGATCAGTGTTTACATCGAGATTTTGGGGAAGTTTCCAACAAGCCATGGGTACCAAGTTAAGTCTTAGTATGGAATTTCATCCTCAGACAGACGGTCAGTCTGAGCGTACCACACAGATTTGAGAAGATATGTTGCGTGCTTGTGTACTTGATTTCGGAGGATCATGGAGTAAGTATTTGCCACTAATAGAATTCTCCTACAACAATAGCTACCAGTCAATGATCAGGATGGCACCCTACGAGCTACTTTATGGAAGAAGGTGTCGATCGTGGTTACATTGGGACAAGGTAGGAGAAAGGAAACTTCTTGGTCCCGAAGCTGTTAGAAAAAGCTCAGGAAGCAGTAGCGCTGATTAGAAAACGTATGCTCACTGCTCAAAATTGTTAGAAAAGTTATGCAGATGCCAAGCGGCGTGATGTGGAATTCAAAGTCGGAGATTAAGTCTTCTTAAAGATATCTCCTATGAAAGGTGCGAAGCAGTTTGGGAAGAAACGCAAGCTCAGTCCCCAGCTTATAAGTCCTTATGAGATATTGGACAAAGTGGGAATAGTTGCATATAGATTAGCCTTACCTCCAACTCTAGCAGATAGCCACAATGTGTTCCACATCTTGATGCTACGAAAGTATGTGTCAGACCCATCTCACGTCCTCAAGTATGATACGATAGCACTCCATAAAGACTTGAGTTACGAGGAACGACCGGTTAGCATCCTAGATAAAGGGATGAAGGAATTACGGTCTAAGAGTTTTTCGATAGTCAAAGTCCTATGGAGTAATAGTTCTGAACGGGAGGCAACGTGGGAGTTGAGGGAAGACATGTTAGCACGGTATCCAGAATTTTTTGGTAAGTAAATATCAAGGACGAAATTATTTTTAGTTGGGGAGAATTGTAGAGTCCCAGAACTTTACTTAGCTAGTTAGATAGTAGTAGTAGTAGCTAGTAGTAGTTATAGTATGATAGTTACTATGGTTTTTGGTTCAAGCCGGGTCTTAGTTGAACACTCGTAGCAACACTTATAGATTTTTTAAGTTTAACCTATAGTTTAAGAATATTAATTATAACATAAGGTTTGATTAATATAGATGATTATAAAGATGTCATTTATTATACAATAAGGTTTAGATAGAATTAATAAGATCATGACACTTGTCGTGTGCTTGTTTATTTAAGGATTTAATTATAGTTTAAATAAAAGAAAGTTCTAGAAACTCTAGAATCTTCCAAGACCATTAAGAGCATGACACTTGTCACAAACTTGTTTATTTGAGGATTTAAGCATTTTAAGTGGATAATTAAAAAATAGAAGTTTCTAGAAGCTCTAGACCCTTCCAGAACTTTCTCGAATCACGTATTACTCAGTCAAACCTGATTAATCAATTCAAATTATGCTGAAAAAGTGCATTTGCGTGTTTAATATATTCATAGAGGCCGATATATCTCCTACGGAAGATACAAAAGATACGTCGACTTTGCACGAACGATCGAACCAGCCTCGGGAATACTGGGAGAGGCGATATATCGGCCCCACCTACGTATTTTTGAAAGTTCAGATTGTCAATTTTAAAAGTAGCCTTAACCTCTTGACTTGCCTCTGGACGTTTTTGACTGAGTCTTAAGCACCTGTTGAACGAATATTCTAATATTTTTCAATTAATATTCATTATTTTATTCAAGCTAAAAGAATGTAGTTTCACTCCTTGAACTCTATAAATAGGACCTAGTACCCAACCATTTTTCTCATTCTTCAAGCTGTGTTCAGAGCCTTCAAGCTACTAGGGTTACTATAGAGTGATAAACACTTGGGTTGGGATAAAAGCTTTATCATCCTATGCTTTATAAACACTTGGGAAGTGAGATATAGAGTGTGTTTTTAATATCAAGGTGTAGATCGGTTCTAGTACATCCAAAGATATTCCTATTCTTAAGTTCATTTATGTATGGTTCTTTAGTTTCCTTTAGTATTCTTTACTCAAATCCTAACTCATTGTTTTCGATTCTTGGTTAGGTAATTAAGTTCTTTGAACTTAAGGTTTCTTTTTGGTAACTTTCTTCTTGGTGGTTTAGTTCTCTTTTAAATCATCCCTTATCTTTAGAAATACTCACCATCTTTATTGTTGGTTTTAGGAGTGTTCCAAATCCCGTCCTTGTTCACAAATATCCCGGTGTTGGTAAGGAATATAGGATAGATTTTGTATGCTTTTATGTGTTTATGTTATGATATATGTATGATATGTTTTTAGTTTTTAAGTATATGATTTGTTTAGATAACAAGCATATAATTTGTTTAGATAACAAACATATAACTTGTTTAGATAACAAGTCCCAATAATATATTCCTTGGGCATACGACTGTTTAGATAACGAGCCCCATAAATTTATATGACTTGTTTAGATAAATAAGCCCCATAAATTTATGGGCATATGATTGCCTAGCTTGCATGCCCCAAGAAGTATGATGGCCATTATCATACATGTTTTTATAGTCATATGTTTTGTAGTCTTATGTTATGTTTTATGTTGTATGTGCTAGTAGATTTTCCCTACTGGGCATTAGGCTCATTCCTTTATTTTTATGTATGCAGGAAAATAGTTATGGCGGCGGAAGGATTCATGGTAGCTTGGCTTGTGTATTAAGGATGAAGGGATTCGATGGACTGCGTGATGATTCTAGGACGATGTTATTTTTATTTAGTCTCTTTAAATTATGTTTTTATGTATTTTCCGCATTTAGCTTTTTAAACAATTTCATTTAGTTTAAAGTTATGTTTTATTTTAAAATAATGGGATCCCATACCGCTCATTTATGTATTTCAATATTTAATTTAGAGGTTTTAATAATGTTATGAATATTCTTTATGTATGTTTTCTCAAAAATAGTGGCTATGTCAAGTAGTTTTAATGGTCCAAGGTCTTAGAAATAGTTAGGTCATTACATATTGCTTTTGCATCAATTACTAAAATTAGCTTATAACAACAAATAGGATCCCAATAATCATAGGAGACGATCATTATCAATACTAACTTTTCCATATTATTCTACATTCACTTAATCATTAGTGTTATCCCCATTTCCTGCATGGACTCAGGACCTTCGTCCAGGCCCATTGTCAGGGGCTGTTAAGCATGCGGGCCCGGCCCAAGGCCTCTTGGTACGGAAATGTCTGAGAGGAGGGGTATGGACCGGGGGTGCATGTCTGGGCCCATTAGGGGGGTCTGGCATGGTCCTCCGGGTTCCGTCCTCTGGGACGGTCATCCAGGAGACGTGCAGATCATTCGAACCCCCACGACATACGTGTCCTGGTCCCGGACCCTGGTACGGTCCGGGCCTGCGGTAAATGAAGAGGGACAAAGGTAAACAGACCCGGATCACATCGTCCCCCGTTGGAGGGGCCAAGCGTCTAGGAACCTGAAGCCGCCCCACTCCGCATGGGCATTGTCCCCACTTTTCACCTGCAGAAAAGGCCACCTCGGGATTGCACGCCGTTGTTTTAGGTCTGCGCTACCAAGTACTCTGACTGGTCTTGTCTCCTGAATCTGCCTCGTAACTCGAAGTGTCCAGACCAAAAGCGTCATTTTGTCGGGCGAGATATAGCTCTTGAGCCAATGTATTGGGCCTTAGCTGATCTGGAATTCATGTATGTTGTATCTTTTGTATTGGGCTTCCACTAGAAAGGCAAAGAATACCCGTGTCTCTGATGGGCCCGGGTCTACATCCAGCGCTTTACTAAAGAAGCCTCCAAGACGAAAGTGGACGACGGACAGCGCCAGGTGGCACTGCAGTCCGGTATCCGGGCCGGGTCCCCCCTTTGGGATGACATGCAGCATAGCAAGGCTGCTACCCTGGAAGAGTTCATCAGGAGGGCCCAAGGATTCATCAACTGGGAGGAAGCTCAGATCCAGGCTTTCGGGTGGCCTCCGGCCCCGCAACCCGTCCCTCAGTCATTCCCGGGATATGGGGGACAGTTCCCGGCGCAGTCCTACGCGCCCCCCATTGCCCCGAGATCGGCTGTCGCGCCTGGGGTTAGCCACACCCCTACGGTGTACAGCCCTGGCACTTCAGGGTACGCCCCGGCCCAATCCACCCACTTCTCTGGTTATGGCGTCGCGCCGACGGGACAAAGCATGGCCCCTTTCATGGCCCAGCAGTCACAAACAGGAGTAACTGAGGCGAGCGTGAACCCCTCCCGGGGGAAGCGATCGGGCAAAGGCCAGGACCGGCCCAAGCCGTTCACGAAGGGGAAAAGAGGCTACGATCCCCAATATTTAGAATACACCAACCTGGTGGACACCAGGGAGAACATCTATCTGGCAACAGAAAGGGCGGTTCACTACCGGAAGCCTAGCCCCATGTTCAAAGGGGGGAGGAATCCGAGAGACACCAGCAAAAGGTGCACCTATCACAAGGATGTGGGGCACACCACCGATGAATGCCGGCAGCTCAAGGATGAGATTGAAAATCTCATCAAGCTGGGGCACCTCCACCAGTGGGTAAGGATGCCCTTGGGAGTCTTGGGCCTGTCAGCAAGCCCCGGACAACCCGCAGTCCCGGGAATGACTCTGGCATACCCCCCAGGGAGGATATGCGCAGGGACCCCCAGCGCAGGCCCCTCAGGGGGCCCTCGTCGCGCAGGTTCCCGGCCCCAGAATGCCTTACCCCTCCGGGGCAGCACCCCCTCAAGTTGACAGACATGTGGCAACCATCTCAGGCGAACCTCACCTAGGAGGGCCATCCAGAAATGACCAAAAGCGCTACCTAAGCGAGCTGGACCACGACTAGGAGGTGTGCGCCCTTGTCCAGGCTCCGGCTCAGCGCCCTAAGTTGATAAACCTCCCCATCACCTTCACAGAGGACGACGCCCGCAATGTCCACTTTCCGCACCACAACCCGCTGGTCATAGATGCTCAAATTGCCAACAAGTTGGTGTTCCGCATGTTTGTGGACGACGGAAGCTCCGTCAACCTGTTGTTCAAGCCCGCTTTCACTGCCATTGGCTTGACGGAAGCGGATCTGGCATCGTGCCCGACCCAGATTTACGGCTTCAACGGAGATGCACTTCTCCCCATGGGAAAGATCCAGCTGCCGGTTACGCTGGGGAGTGAATTGCAGCACTTGTTCAAGTTCTGCACCTTTGTAGTGGTGGACTGCCCCACCGCTTACAACGTCATCTTTGGCCGGCCCGCATTGGTCGAGTTCGGGGCCATCACCTCCATCCGCCATCTTTGCATGAAGTTTCCATGCGACAGCAGAGGGGTAGGGACCATCCGGGGAGACCAGAAGAGCACCCAGAAGTGCTACCATGTGTCAGCCCGACCCATATACATGATCCGGGAAGAGCCCGTTGAGGACTACGTCGAACCAATTCCCCCTGCCTGCTGAGAGGGTGGTCCAGGAAGAAGATGACCTGGACCCGCAGATAGGGGACGACCGCATCCTGGAACCAATGGACGAGATAGAAGAGGTGTGCATCAACAAAACTGATCCGACCCGGATCATCCAAGTCAAAAAAAGTCTGCCGGCATACATTCGGGCCACCATCATCGCACAAGTTAAGGGAAACCAGGATATCTTGGCCTGGTCCCACTCAGACATGACTGGGATCGACCGCAATATCATTTGCCACGCGTTAAGTATTGACCCAAACGCGACCCCGGTCCGCCAGAAACGCAGGCCTTTGGGGATGGAGAGGGCCGAGGCCCTTAAGCTAGAGGTTGAGAAGCTGTCTGCCATCAACTTCATACGCGAGGCTGTGTACCCCGTGTGGCTGGCCAATCCCATCTTGGTGCCGAAACCGAACGGGACGTGGAGAACATGCATCGACTTCACGGACCTCAACAAAGCCTGTCCGAAGGACTGTTTCCAGCTCCCCCGGATCGACCAAATGTGGATGCTACGTCCGGGTACGAGATCTTGAGCTTCATGGACGCTTACTCTGGCTACAATCAGATCTCTATGCACGTGGCAGATCAGGAGCACACCAGTTTCCCAACCGACAAGGGAATCTACTGCTACATAGTCATGCCTTTCGGACTGAAGAATGCCAGAGCAACTTACCAAAGGCTCGTCAATCGAATGTTTCGGGCCCAGTTAGGGCGAAACATGGAGGTATACATCAATGATATGCTGGTCAAGTCCAAGACGTCCCAGAACCATTCGGATGACCTGGCGGAGGCTTTCGCAGTCATCCGGAAGTACGGGATGAAGCTGAATCCCAAAAAGTACACTTTTGTCGTGGCCTCCGAGAAGTTCCTGGGCTTCATAGTGAGTTTCTGGGGAATAGTAGCCAATCCAGATAAGATCAAGGCACTGATTGACATGGCCTCTCCCTGGAAGCACAAGGATGTACAAAGCCTGACGGGGCGAATAGCCGCCTTGAGCCGCTTCGTTTCCAAAGCCACGGACAAGTGCGTCCCATTCTTCAACGTCCTTCGGGGAAGCCAGCGCTTCGAATGGTCGCCTGAATGCGAAGAGGCCTTTCGAAAGCTGAAAGAACACTTGGCCCAAGCCCCAATCCTGGCAAAACCGGTAGAAGGGGAGCCCCTATATCTGTACCTGGCCGTGACTGAGCACACGATCAGCGCCGCGTTGGTGCGAGAGGAAGAAAGGACACAGCTCCCGGTATACTATGTAAGCAAGTGGTTGCTGGATGCTGAGCCTCGGTACCCATTGATCGAAAAGCTGACTTTCTGCCTGCTGATGGCATCCCGAAAGCTTCGACCTTACTTTCAGGCCCACGCCATAAAGGTCCTAACCAACCATCCCCTGCGGCAGGTGTTCCAAAAGCCCGAGTCATCGGGAAGACTCCTGAAGTGGGCCATGGAGCTGAGCCAGTTTGATATATCCTACGTCCCTAGGGTGTCCATCAAGGGACAGGCCCTGGCCGATTTCATCGTTGAATGTTCTGGGATGCCTCCGGAAGACAATATTCCCGAAGCCCCTGCGGCGCCCGTGTGGAAAGTCTTCGTGGACGGAGCCTCGAATGAGAACGGGGCCAGGGCCGGGATCATCTTGGTATCACCGCAGGGGCACCAATTACAAAATCCCTCCGTTTCCAGTTCAAGGCGTCAAATAACGAAGCAGAGCATGAAGCTATCCTGGCCGGCCTGCGCTTAGCCCGGGAGGTAGGGGCAGCGAACCTGTAAATTTACAACGATTCCCAACTAGTTGTCAGACAAATCTCGGGAGAATATCATACTAAAGGAGAGAGAATGGAGGCCTACGTGACTCAAACGAGGGAAATGCTACAGGCATTCACAGCACATTCCATCCGCCAGATCCCTCGGGAGCAAAATGTCTTCGCAGATACACTAGAGAAACTGGCCACCGACGCCGAGGCTGAGCTGGCCGGACTGGTCCCCGTCAACCATCTCCCCATCCCGAGCATCAGGGCCCCCGCAGTCCACACCATCGATCACTCCATTTCCTGGATGGGACCGCTCATCTGCTACCTGTCTACCGAGGAAGTTCCAAACGACCGGGCCGCAGCCAGGAAACTCCAGTACCAAGTCCACCGATACGTCATGATGGATGGAAAACTCTATCACCGGGGTTTATGCATGCCTTACCTCAGGTGTGTGTCCGGGACTGAGCTGAGCGCCATCATGCATGAAGTGCATGAAGGTTTTTGCGGAGATCACACTGTTGGGCCCAGCCTGTCCAAGAAGATCTTGCGCCAAGGATACTTCTGGCCAACCATGAAGAAAGATTGTATTGACTACGTCCGCAAGTGTGAACAGTGCCAGAGGTACGCGAAGGTTGGACATGGTGTTCCCCACCTGGTCTAGCAGGTCAGCCGCTAGGGGGGCCGTGTCCTGTCCGAGTTTAGGGCGGAAGCCCGCTTCGGCGGCTGGCCGATCCACGATCGGCTGAGGAGCGCTAAACTCGACAGGACGCTCCGCGAATTCAACCTGACGACGGATCATCAGGGCTCTGTAAGTTTTGTCCCTCCAGCCGCGACCATTCTCCCAGGTCCGGTTAATCAGCCGGGACTGCTCATCCTGCAAGGCGGACTCCCCTTCCTCGAGAAGAGTTGGGCGTATGGGGAGAACGGGCAGTGCAAGGATTTCCTTCGCGGCCAGCCGACTCTCACCATGTGACTCTTCAGCCGAGCTAACTCACCTTGTCCGGGGTCTCTTCCCGGTGTTTCCCTCTACGGTGCCAGCGTCCGGGCCCCTCTTCCCCGAGCTCTGGCTGACCGCTGCGCCGACCTCCAAGTCAATAACGGGGGGCTGGGCGGGGCCGGAGATTGCAGCAGGCTCCACGGCCTGGAGGGAGACCGCGGCCAAGACTCCCTCACCGGGACAGAGCTCCGTCCCGGACAGCTCCTTGGTAAGGTTGGGCTCCGAGCCCGTCGTCTCGTTTTTCTTCTTGGTCGCCCTGTCCTTAAGGAGCCGCCTCATTTCGCTGGCAGGGGTTGACATATCGTAATCCCCTGAAAAAGTACAGAAAAGGGAGTCAGGACGATAAACTAAACAGAAACAAAAACACGCAAATCAAAGTTAGAAATGACCCGGGACGAACCCTCATCTATGCCCCGGGCGTGACTCAGTTCCTCTAAAGCAAATGAATGGACCCGATCCTTTATATCGTCCGGGTTCAGGAATCCCCCGTACTGGAGGAACCCGGATAAGAACATGAGGACCTCTGAGCCTACGGGGACGGGGATTGAAGGTCTCATCTCTCCATCGGCCCCAAACGCGGGGCCCGAGGGTACTAGCCTATCCTTAGCTAAGTCCCCGACTCAGGGAGCATAAGTTAAGATTAAAGGGGAGTTACCTCGCCCCGATACGCTAGCCCCAAGAGTCCCAATGTTTGGTAGGGCATCTTCGAAAAATTCCTCCAGCTCCTCTGAGGTGGCCTCCTCTGTCGGGGCCTGGTCCTTCTTGCGCCGGGCCGCGTCGGCTCGTGCCACTCTTTCCACACTAGCAATGTGGTCTAGGGCCAACTGATCCCGGACGTCGACGTTCTTCTCGTAGGGGATGCCCCGAAGGTTCGGGATAACAATGGTTTGGGTGGCCGCGAGTATCCCGACCAGTCGGAGATTGTCGTTCATGATGTAGCCACCCATCTCCAGATCCTCCGCGCTCAACTCGGAGTAAAACCTCCTCCTTTCCATAATGAACTCGGTAAGGGGAGTTTGAGCGAAAGGCCCTGCCACCCGGAAGATATGATAAGAGACGACTAAAAAGGATAAGGAATAAAAGAGAGGACCAGGAAAATACTTACCCACTCGCTGGAAGTCCAGTAGCAGTGTGGGGTTCTTGTCCACGAGGAACCCGGACGTCAGGAACCAGTAATGCCTAACGTCTGGGGGATGCCTCCAGGAGCCGGTAGGAGCGGGATAGCCACTCCGCGACTTCAGTCTATAAAAGTCATCCAGGGTCTTGTCCTTGACGTTGACCTGCGGCTCCAGCTTGAAGAAGTACAAGATCTCCGCAGGGGTGGGCTCCACGACCTCCTTCGCGATGCAAAACACCCTCCATCCAGCAAGTAGCCGGTACGCTTGGGGCAGAAGCTGGAACGGTGCGATTCCCACGTACATCAAGAACCGCATGAAATAGTTGTGAAGCGGGAACGTGGCTCCCGCGCTAATGTGACCAGCGCTCCAGGCTTTGAATCCTTCCACGGACGTATGCGCCCGCTCCTCGATCCTGGCCATGCGGTTGTGAAAAAGTCCAGGAGTTGATTCAATGCCCAGACGCTGCTCCAGGAGCAACATCATCCAGTAATTCCGTAACAGGTTGGGCGTCACGTCCATTTCCCACCTGTTGCCCTTGAGCGTCTGGGATCCAGAAACGACAACAGGGGCCCAATTGACCTCTTCTTCAGAATGGAGCGTAACACCCGTTGCCATAGCTGACGATCTGGGAACAAAGAAAGAAAGCCAAGCAGTCAGTACCTAAACCCAAGAAAGTCGGTCAAGGTACGGGGGGTCTCCTAAGGACTGCTTGGAGCCCCTTCGGATCAGGTCCCGGACGCCGAAGAGCCACGGGACCCTGATCGGGAAAGAAGGAAACTACTAAGACCCGCCCTTTGTCCGGGAAGCATCTGGACACAGAGCAACCCGAACCGGGCAGCCTTCCTAACAACTCCTAAATATAAAGCTTAAACGCACGTATTAAAAGAACATCATAAGTTCAGAAAGTCGTCAAGAGGGTCAGGGGGACTTATTGTGAGTTGTTGGCCGTAGAAGGTGGTGGTTGTCCGACTGTAAGGATGGCAGAACTTTGTTCTTGACATGGTGTAGCCGGTTTAGCAGTTCGTCGACAGGACAGGCCCAAGACGCGTCTTCAGGTAGAAGGGCAGAAGTTGGGGTTCTGGGGAACAGGCGGCAGCGCAAAGTCAGCAGATGGTGGTATAGGCCGTCGGCGATGTCGAACATGCAAGGCTCGAGCAAAGCTTATCGGTTCTTAAACTGGTTCGAAGGTGTAAAAGTGCCAAATTGGCTTTCGTAAGGTATTTATAATGGCCCCAAGTTCTGGCCTCCGATCCAACGGACGGGTGTCTCCTCATCGGACGGTCAGGAGTCGCGCAGGGACATTTATGAGTCCTCTCAGGTTGGACCCTCTCCATCTCAGATCTAACGGCCCAGGAGGGGCAGATGCCAAAGGCCGCTCCATCCTACGGTCCACCTCATCCCAGGGACATTAATGATGGACCCCCGTGCGGATAGGACGCTTCGTGACGTGCGCTGACACACTAGCCTAGGCCTAGTGACCCTTGGGAGGGCTAGGCGACCTTTCAAGACCTGTGCAGCAATCGCCTGGTGACACGTGTACCCTTCCCACGAAGCGGGACAAAGGTAAACGTCCCCGGATATTGGTAAACGGTCCGGGACAAGCATACGGCTAGTACCACGGCCCGCTGTCACGGACCCGCGATCCCGGGCAGGAACTGGGGAGGCAACCATGCGAGCGTCCTGGGAACGATGCAAACCTCCTCCTGCCAGGCCTAGGCGAAGGCTTGGGGGTAAATGTTATCCCCATTTCCTGCATGGACTCGGGACCTTCGTCCAGGCCCATTGTTAGGGGTTGTTAAGCATGCGGGCCCGGCCCAAGGCCTCTTGGTACGGAAATGTCCGAGATGAGGGGTATGGGCCGGGGGTGCATGTCTGGGCCCATTAGGGGGGCCCAACATGGTCCTCCGGGACGGTCATCCGGGAGACGTGCAGATCGTTCGAACCCCCACGACATACATGTCCTGGTCCCGAACCCTAGTACGGTCTGGGCCTACGGTAAATGAAGAGGGACAAAGGTAAACAAACCCAGATCACATCGTCCCCCGTTTGAGGGGACAAGCGTCCAGGAACCTGAAGCCGCCCCACTCCGCGTGGGCGTTGTCCCCACTTTTCACCTGCAGAAAAGGCCACCTTGGGATTGCATGCCGTTGTTTCAGGTCTGCGCTGCCAAGTACTCTTACTGGTCTTGTCTCCTGAATCTGCCTCGTAACTCGAAGTGTCCAAACCAAAAGCGTCGTTTTCTCAGGCGAGATATAGCTCTTGAGCCAATGTATTGGGCTTAGCTGATCTGGAATTCATGTATGTTGTATCTTTTGTATTGGGCTTCCACTAGAAAGGCCAAGAATACCCGTATCTCTGATGGGCCTGGGTCATACCCGGCCCAAAACCAGTGTTCCCATAAGCCTATAAATATAGGCTATAGAACACTGTAAAAGGTATCTCTCTTCAACTAAGATACAGTAACTCTGTCAAAATATAGAGAAAAACTCCATTGTAAAAGGTTTTTTTCAAGCTCTAATACTACAGACTCGTGGACTAAGGCTAGTTAATGCCCCAACCACGTAAAAACCCCGTGTTAATCTTCTACTGTCATTACAATTACCCTTAAATAATATTTATTAATATAGTTACCAAAAATCTCGGTTAACAATTAGTTACCAAGACCATTATATTAATGTTCATTATATTAAAGGATAGACTGTTTACATGGATGAAGAACAGAAGCATCAAAAACATCATAGTTCCACTTACAAGACCATAACTTCTTACCACTAGTTTATTTTTTTACATTTATACGACACCTAACTGGGACTGCACTATTTCCATCCGACATACCACCATCCAACCTACCACCATCCAACAATAGCACGTTAGTTGTGGAGTATTGTTAAAAAACTGTCTTGGAACAAGTCGATCCTCAGTACGTGGAACGTTTCCCTACCGAATATTGTTAACGCCCCCCATCTCATGCATTATATCCGGGAAGGATGACTCGACTACCTTCCCCTGGTCAGCTATGGCATCATTGTAGTATGTTGAGGCCTGAACGTTATGAAGATTGAAGTGGGAGGACCTCTCCTACAACTTATTATCCAAAGCATAAATCTTTGTCCTCAAACTGAGGTTAATTTTTTCCAGGTTACAGTAGACAGTCCTCTCGAATGTCAGTTCCAAATCCTTTTCTTGGAGCTGCTGCATTAGGTCCTTCACATTTTTCACAAGATCATCCGGAGCCATTTTAAAGTCCATCTGTTCGAACTCATCTGGATCCGGCAAGCCCCAATGCAGTCGTTGTTCCTCTGGGAACACCTCCCTGTTGCATGAATCGATGGAGGAGTCCGACTCCATACAGTGTGATGAGGATAAGCTAAACAACAATTGGGAAATGTGGATTCGGTGATACTGCTCCCACCTTCTTTTGTGTGTTTTCTTTAGCGGTTTATTAGAAGATAATGTAGGTAGTGATACTTAAATGTAAATATAGTATATTAGTGGTACTGATGGGTGGTCTATGGATTTTTTTTTTTACACGTGTTTCAACCACACATGGGCCAGAATAACAAATATAAAAATGTATTAGCTTAATAATAAGTACACTCATGTACAGAAAACCATCGTACTATTAATGAACAGTGCATGAGAGCAGTTGAACATGTTTTTATATCCATACTTATATCTTTAACAATCTATAATATATGATTAATTATAAAGTGAGACAAAGATATTTTGGTTAAGTTAGTATGTAAGACTTTAGTTTGGAAATTTAATTTGTCTTTTTGTGGCTAATATTACCATAATTACAGTTAATTATAGGACCTGGATGATGTCCCGCCCGATACGAAGGCGGGACTTGTGCCATTCCATCATTCAAGCTGTGTATTTTTATATGTTTCAATCGTGTGGCTAAGGAAGTGCTTAAGAAATATAAAGGATATCTTACATTTGACTGACTATTGAGAGGCTATATATATAGGGGTAGCGAACCTCCTGTAGGTTTTGGAAAAAATCTGACAAATTAAAATACCTAAAATAAAGTTCGAAAAGCTTGTTGTACATGTACTTTTATTTATTATTATGGAAATTTTTAATATTATAGACGTTTACATTGTACAAACATTTTATACCTCTTATCCATAGATAAGAAAACATCTACAACTATTAATTTGCATTCTCATATGATAATACATGGAGGTAATGCTTAATAGAAATACTTCTACAAAAATAAAATAAAATACTACATATAAAGATTACCTTAGTTGATACTAAAGGTCGCATATTAAACATATTATTCAAATTACATTACGTAGTTTCTGCGGATACTCCCCGACCTTCATAGAGGTCATCATTTTCATCAGGATCACAACCTATACAACCACCTACTAATTCTTATAGGCTTGCCGGGTAGGTGAATTTTTGTGCTACTGGGGAAGAGTTGTGGCTGAGGCCACCTTATATAAGTTTATTTTTTTAGATGTTAAACAAATGTGGGAAAGTAAATCTACTTGAATAACCTGCATAATTTTTAGTCACCACTATAGTTCGATTGGTGTGACCGTATAAAGAAGATGTTAGGATTGAAATAAAAATTTGTAACATAGTTGGAAATCTTACTTTACCAATTTGAAAATGGGTTAAGCTGGAAACATTTTGTTTAAGAAATTCTTCAAGTGTCCACGTCTCCTTCATCTCTTATTTAGAATCCATTTACATATGGAAGTGATGTGTAAAGATGGGGCTATAAGGTACACTCCAACTTTTCTCTAATTTTCATGTGGACATTGAACATATATCAGTCGGACAATATTGTAGAAAATCAGAGTAATTTATAGAATAAAGAAGGGTGAGTGGGATGGGGGATGGACGGTGTCCTCTGTGGGTCCCAGTAATTTGTATGCTATATAGTGAAGGCAAACTCTATTAATATCATGGGAATTGAATGGTCAATGAAAGGCTAATACATTAATAAAAAATATGAACACATTATTACAATAATTATGTGCGTCTGAACTGCCCAATGTCTGAAACATTGAATAAGGTCTTCGCGGTACCTGTGCACTGCCGAAAGCTGCCCTGCAGAGAGGCGTGCAGCAAGCCAGGCTGGGAAAGTGGGCCGGACTTGGACAAACGAGTGGACAAGACATGAAATTAGTAAACTGAAATTATTAGTATGCCCAGTTGTTAACATATAGGAAATCACATGTGAGCAGTGCCATAACAGACAAATAATATAGAAACTAAATCTCTGTTGGAAGTGACCACTCAAGCTTTATTTTACTCTTTCATTGGAAGTGACCACTAAGATAAATTTGGGGTAAAACGTAACTATTATTTTTTTTTCATATGATGAAAAATAAATTAAAGCATTAACTGTATGTTGTATTATTGTGAATAACTTTCTTATAGATACTAGTAATAAAAAAAAAACAAATTAGAGAGAAGGGAAGGTGGAAACACATAACTCAGACATATTCCACCACTGAAGAAAAAAAAATTAATAGAACAAAAACACCATTAAACTAGTAATAAAATTTTAAATGATGTGGGGGATTACTATTGGGTAGACATGATTTGGGATTGGAAAATTAGGCAGGTGATCATGATGCTACTGGAACTGACTTATTTTTACATTAAAGGTTCAGACGTTGGCATCTGGAAATGGTTTAATACACTTGAAAATTATGATCTTCTTTGGGATACATTGGGCAGTATTCACATAATAGGCCATAATGACTACAGGAGTAATTAAACAAAATTAAATATTTTCCTTAATCTCTTTTTTTTATCCCACACTCTAACCCAAACATTACCAAAGGCACAACTCATTCGTGTTTGTCTTCCTCAGACCGGAAAAAGAAAACCAAAAAACTTCAATATTTTTGTAACAATCTTGCATGGGGTCGGTCCAAGTCCTCTGTGAATCAATGTGGAGTTAATCGGCGAAAAGAGGGCCCTTGAAAATCGCTCCTAGGGACTCCATCACAGGTTATATGCCTCCCACCTTATTTATAAAATTGTAATGTAGTTAACCTTTGCAGGCACCATATACTCTTCAAGATTATTAAAAACGTTGATATACATAATAATTTTTAACCTCATTACCAAATTTTTTGTGGAATTGATTGAACATTACAATGCATGATTTCTCTTTAAAAAATCAAATGCTTTAGAGTTGTTGAACGTTTCACATTAACCAAAGGGAGACATAAAATTTAAAAATTGGTAAAGGTTATACGAGTTACAATATGTTAACATATGACTGAAGTTAGTTGAAAAGAAATGATGGATCCTGCTAATTATAGTGTGGCTGAATCTACAGTTAAAAACAAGAATTTTATTAATAGGTTATGTCTGCCGTTAACAAAGAGAAAAAATAAGTTGTATGTAGATTCAAATTGGGGTGTAGAAATTGTATTCAATTATAAATTCATGAATAGCTTGGATTTCTCATATGTCAGGTAAATGTTCAGAAAATAGTTGCAGTTATTTTTAATGTCAGGAGTGAAACTTAATGTAACTCAACTTCTATAGGTACAGAATGAAAATAGGAAAATATTAAACAACATCTTCTAACTACTTTATTGGAACAACAGGTAATTAATTCTTTTATAATCAACAACAATAAGGGAAATATATATTATAAGATTATTAAAAAATATATATGTAATCAATAAAGGTGATATGATTTTTTTATATTGATATCTATGTGAAATTATACCTTGTCAGATAAACTCATACTAGGAGTTGATTTATTTATACACTCATTAACACTAAAATCCTTTATTTTGGTTATATTTAACAGGGCGGAAAGTGAAGTGGTTCTTTATAATGGAGAAGAGAATGTGGATGGGGAATTGCAGTTCAGTGAAATGGAAGAAATAAAACAACTATATGCAGAAAATAATTTTGAACCGCGAACGTTTCTGTAGAGTCCCAGAACTTTACTTAGTTTAAATAAAAGAAAGTTCTAGAAACTCTAGAATCTTCCAAGACCATTAAGAGCATGACACTTGTCACAATCTTGTTTATTTGAGAATTTAAGCATTTTAAGTGGATAATTCAAAAATAGAAGTTTCTAGAAGCTCTAGATCCTTCCAGAACTTGCTGGAATCGTGTATTACTCACTCAAACCTGATTAATCAATTCAAATTATGTTGAAAAAGTGCAATTACATGTTTAATATATTCACGTATGTCGATATATCGCAGCACAGGGGTCGATATATCGCCTACGAAAGATACGAAAAATACGTCGACTTTGCGCGAATGATCGAACCAGCCTCAGGAATACTGGGAGAGGTGATATATCGCCTATAGGGGGCGATATATCGGTCCCACCTATGTATTTTTTAAAGTTCAGTTTTTCAATTTTAAAAATAGCCTTAACCTCTTGACTTGCCTCTGAACATTTTTGATCGAGTCTTAAGCACCTGTTGAACGAATATTCAAATATTTTTCAATTAATATTCATTATTTTATTCAAGCTAAAAGGAGGTAGTTTCACTCCTTGAACTCTATAAATAGGACCTAGTACCCAGCCATTTTTCTCATTCTTCAAGCTGTGTTCAGAGCCTCCAAGCAGCTAGGGTTACTATAGAGTGATAAACACTTAGGTTGGGATAAAAGTCATCTTAAGCTTCATAAACACTTGGGAAGTAAGATATAGTGTGTTTTCAATATCGAGGTGTAGTTCAATTCTAGTACATCCAAAGGTATTCCTATTCTTAAGTTCATTTCTGTATGGTTCTTTAGTTTCCTTTAGTTTTCTTTACTCAAATCCCAACTCGTTGTTTTTTATTCTTGGTTAGGTATATAAGTTCTTTGAACTTAAGGTTTCTTGTCGGTAAGTTTCTTCTTGGTGGTTTAGTTCTCTTCTTTTCATCTCTTTTCTTTAGAAATACTCACTATTCTTATTGTTGATTTTAGGAGTGTTCCAAATCCCGTCCTTGTTCTCAATTATCCCGGTGTTGGTAAGGAAAATAGGATAGATTTGGTATGCTTTTATGTTTTGATATGTTTATGCTATGATATATGTATGATATGTTTTTAGTTTTTAAGTATATGTTTTGTTTAGATAACAAGCATATAATTTGTTTAGATAGCAAACATATAACTTGTTTAGATAACAAGTCCCAATAATATATTCCTTGGGCATATGATTGTTTAGATAACGAGCCCCATAAATTTATATGACTTGTTTAGATAACTAATCCCCGTAAATTTATGGGCATATGATTGCCTAGCTAACAAGCCCCAAGAAGTATGATGGCCATTATAATACATGTTTTTATAGTCTTATGTTATGTTTTATGTTTTATGTTTTATGTTGTATGTGCTAGTAGATTTTCCTTGCAGGGCATTAGGTTGTGTAACGCCCTTGATAGCCAAGACCGCTACACTGTGTACTTTTAAATGTGCAAGACTTGCTAATCAATTCATTAATTTGAAAACGTTTCATTAAACATGTATGTGCTAGGGTTAAAAAGGTTTTGGTCATAAAAGACTCCTTTAATATAATTAGACTGTTATATACATGGGATCCCAAAAGTAACAGAGTTAAAAGAGGGTTTACAGACTTCCAAAAGTACATAAACAACTCTTAGCCATACTAAGGAAAAATGGACAATCTTTAGGTCTCGCGTCCCTGCCTAAACCTCAACCGTGGCGACTGAGCAACCGGCCATGTACATTCCACCTGCTGAGCTCTCCAATCAAGGCTGATTCAACTTGCCCTTGCCTTTACCTGCACAACGTAGCACCCGTGAGCCAAGGCCCAGCAAGAAAACATGTGCAACACAAACAGGAATAACAGATATCATACTCACTAATCACGAACTCTCATCAAATAATCCACATTAATTAATCAGCACAAATTCAGAATCATGGATGCAATCAAACACTTATAACATTTATATCACATAATAATTAGGGTCGAAAACTTAGGCCACACCCTCTTTTTAACCCACTGACTCCGGCTGCTTAAACCGAGCTCAGTGCATATTAAGCTGTCCTCGGCTACTAGTGGCCGAGCCGCGCCTTGTGCGCTAGTGTAACCCTTGGCACCCTTAGGTCGTTGGTCCACTAAATAGCTTGCATGGCGTAATACCATCTTTTCAAGCATTCATATTAGGGAACCCTTAGTCCCTTCACATATATACTCAACCAGGTGCAATTTTCTTACCTTTAATCTTTACGGTTTTAGATTACGAGCAACGCTCCTCAAGCACGATTCGTTCCCGATCCTAAGCGTTTATCACCTAGTCATAACCAAAGCATAAAGTCCCATTAATATTCAAATAAGGGTTTCCGGTTACAAAACTAGCTTCTGGGAATCCGAATTCCACCAAGAACGGTGGTGAAATCGATCCTGAGCATTCTAGACCACATTCCCATGCCTAAAATCCCCAAAAGTTCACGTTCACAACCAAGTGCTGCGGCCCTTGAAGCTTAGTCACGGCCCTAGCCTTAAAACAGAACCAAGGCTACACTGGGCAAAGACACGCGCCGCGGCGCCCACCCTTGGTCGAGCCTCCTTGGCTTTTCTTCAACCTAGGGTTGCAATGCTCTAGAACAGAGTCGCGGCCCTTCCCTTCGTGCCCAGAAAACCCACCATTTCAAAGCTCAAAATCTCAGCCAAAACCACCCCTAAGCTCCATACTTCAACACCCAACATTACCAAAACTCATAGACCAACTTAAGCCACACAACTCAACAGAAAATTCAACTCAAAACTCATAGAAATCCCACTCTTAATCACTGAAACTTTAAGACCACAACCACTCAAACTAACCAGTCAAAAACCCAAACTCAAACTACTAATTCATAAATTTATGCTTACCTTGCTAATGGAATCCTTCCTCTAACCAAAAACCCAACTGATTCCCAATGTTTCCCAGCTCAAGTTCCACCCTAAACATCAATTGGAAAATTACCTCAATAACCAACTGAAAACTCAAGGTTAAACTTCAGAAAACACAGGTTTTAAATCCCTACCTTAACCTTGATTTGATTCCCCTGAATAAATCTTGAACTAAGCCTCAGAAATCCAGCTCAATTCTCATAAATTCCCAGCTTGTTTCCCTTAAGATTTCAGTGTTCCTTTTTCCTTGTTTTTCCTTGAGAAAGAGAGAAAAATAGAAGGGCTGAGAAAGAGTCGGTCTAATATTTCTTTCTACGGGTTTCCTCAAGTTTGTCTTACTCATTAACTTAATCCTAAGGCTCGGGGTGCCGGAAACGTCCCCGAGGGCAAAACGGTAAAATCCCCCAATATTCCTACCTAGACTTCCTAACCTCAAATATATCTCCATATATTTATTTTCACAACCCGATAGTCTAATTAGCTACCCAATACCTAAAATCTCCCTGACTTATCCAAAGTCAATTATTAAATCTCGTTGTGACTTTTCCCGCTAACTAGCTCTAGGATCGCCTTGAGTCGTGCTCTGGTGATCTACCCACATAATAATGTGGTTCTCATATATATCACATATGTATATCACATTATCATCAATATAATCATACAAGCATTATTAATCATATAATCATGCATTTAAGCCAATATATTCATGCAAACCATATTTAATCCAATTATGCCTTCCCGGCACACTAATAAATGCCCTTAAGCCTCATTAGCAAATTTGGGTCGTTACAAGCTCACTCCTTTACTTTTATGTATGCAGGAAAATAGTTATGGCGGCGGAAGGATTCATGGTAGTTTGGCTTGTGTATTAAGGATAAAGGGATTCGATGGACTACATGACGATTCGAGGATGATGTTTTTTTAGTCTCTTTAAATTATGTTTTTATGTATTTTCCGCATTTAGCTTTGTAAACAACTTCATTTAATTTAAATTCATGTTTTATTTTAAAGAATGGGATCCCATACCGCTCATTTATGTATTTCAATATTTACTTTGGATTTTTAATAAAGTTGTGAATATTTCTTATCTATGTTTTCTCAAAAATAATGGTCCAAGGTCTTAGAATTAGTTGGGTCATTACAGTTGGTATCAGAGAAACGGTTCATTCGCATGAAGTTCTCCTTGATACACATGCTCAAGCTCTTAATCTAACCGCCAATGTAAGTGTTTATGTTATAGTTATTATGTTTATATGTATAGCTAACGTTTTAGCCTTATGTTTTCAGTTAAGAATGTATGGAGCATTAACTTATGGGGATATCCGAGCCATTAAGGCCTTAAAAATAATTAGAGAGCCAAGAAATATCGTAGGAGTGCTAGAAAGAATCACTCGGATACTACTCTTGTTCCACAGGGAGATAGGTCACCTCCAAGCAACTAAGCAAATCATGATAAGAGCTACGGAGGAATATGTTTTAGCGATTACACCGTTTAAAGATTATCCTACTATAATTGCAGCCTTAGAAGATATATGGGAGACTATAGATGATGAAGATGAATTATCGGTAGTTATGAGAAATTATTTTCTCATACTTAAGTTCACCTCTAAGATGGAACTCCAATTCACAAATGAGCAAAAATATAGAATCTTTACGAATCTTCCTCGAGGGAATTATGAGGCTCAAGATAATGATGACTATGAGGAGATAGATGATGATATGTTAAATGAAGGATCAGATGTAGAAGATCCCGATTTTTAGAATAGAGTAGTTTGTTTCTTTATTTTATTTATTATTTTTGCTTTTATGATTGTATGTAGTGAAAATTATTTTTCCAAATAAATATCATTGTTATTTTGATGACATGTATGGGTTTGATGTTTCTTCTGCAATCATAATAAATGATAAATTTAATAAATAATGACCAAGTTCGGTGAGGGTGGATACAAATCATTGGACCGGGTTCCATATTGAGAGTTAGGGGGCCATAGTAGTGGGAACGATTTTACTGATCCCAACCCTCCCTCAATATGGTTAACTTTGGAACAACGACAAGTTTCGTGCCTGAGAATTTATTCATATAGGATGATTAGAAACAGACTTAGAAAATAATAAAGATGGGTTATTTTTCTATGTATAAAAACACACTCTAATGATAAAGAAGGCTTATATAATTTTTCATAAGAAATCATAATTAATAGGTCTAAGTTATTTTTGCTTAGATTAAGTTTTGCCTTAGAGCCTATTAGGGTAAGTTCTAACATGTTTTTCTCAGCTATTAAAACTCCACTGAAGATGTCGCTCAGAAGGTCTACTCGCACCAATAACACTGCTTCTGAGAGCAATGAAGACCCTCTAGTTCAAAGAAGGGGAGTGTGTGCAACTGCCAACCGAAATGCACCGCCGCCGGTTGACAACACTGCAAAAATCGCCAAACTACAACAGCAAGTTGAGGAATTACTGCAGCAACAGTGACAACAGACTCAGCCTCCGCCTCTGCTGCAACCACAGCCTCAGCAAATTGCTTCAACACCCCAACAAGCTGGTCCATATGGGGGATGGCAAATGGCAAATTATGCGCCTTACCCAGCTCAGCACATGGAGCCAACCTACGAGCGGTTTTGTAAGCAACACTCTCTAAACTTTGAAGGGACAATAGACCCCTTCGAGGCAGAAGAATGGCTTAGAAATGTGGAGCTGATCCTAGCGCACATGAATCTCGAGAACGCGAACCGCATATCCTGCGTCTTGTCTCTGCTTAAAAGAGATCCTAGAATATGGTGGGACTAGTTCAGCAGACTCACGATGTCACCACCATGACTTGGACTAGATTTGTGGATCTGTTCCACAAAAAGTACTACAATTCGGCAGTCATCACCACAAGGGTCAAGGAGTTCGCTGGTCTGAAACAAGGGAACTTATCAATAGCATAATATGGTTGGCAGTATGACCGATTAGCCAAGTTTGCACCAGAAATGGTTCCAACTGACTTTCTGAGGCTGACTAAGTTTGTTAGAGGATTTCGACCAAAGATTGAGCTAGGGGTTAAGCAAGCAAACCCGGGAAATACTACCTATGCCGATGTTCTAGAAACGGCAATAGAAGTAGAAAGGCCTTAGGCGAATGTTAGTAAAGAGGAGGCTAGTAAGCTTGAGCCTAAACAGCAGAGTCAACCTCAGAATGGTCAAAACAACAACCACAACAACAACAACAACCAGTCCAACAACAATAATGGTCATAAAAGAAAGCATCCTGACAACAAGCAGTCTGACAATGATAAAAGGGCACGGATGAACAATGGAGGTAATAGGTCAGGTTATGTAGAATACCTGCAATGTGCTAAGTGCCAAAAGAAACATCCTGGTGGGTGTCATGCAAACACCAAGGGATGCTTCAACTATGGTCAGGAAGGTCACCAAAAGAGGCAGTGTCCCCAGCTCAAGCCAGAAGGAAAAAGGGAAGACAAGATGGTTCCTTCCATGGTATTTTCCTTAACCCAAGGAGAAGCTGATGCTAGCAATAAAGTGGTCACAGGTCAGATTCCTATCCTCAATAATGTATGTTCAGTATTATTATATTTGAGAGCCACTCACTCATATATCTCGTTAGGAATGATAGAGAAATTAGGCAAACCTTGTGAAAGATTTAGAACTAGGTTTGTAACTGGGTTGCCTTCGAGTGAAGTAGTCCTATCATCACGGATAGCACGAGGCGTAACAATCAAGATTGAGGATGCAGAACTAAAAGGAGACCTGATAGAACTGGAGATCAAAGACTTCAACATGATACTAGGAATGGACTGGCTAGCAATGCATGGCGCAACCATCGACTGCAAACGCAAGAAAGTGACGTTCGAGACTCCTGACGGCCAGAGACTGTGCTTTATGGCACAAGTTGCAGGACTATGCACACCATTTATATCATCTCTCAAAGCCCAGAGGATGATAGAAAAAGGATGTCACGCATTTTTAGCCAGTGTCACGGATGTGGTAAAGGAAACACCACTAAAGGTTGGAGACGTTCACATTGTAAAGGAATTTCCAGAAGTATTTCCTGATGACTTACCAGGGTTGCCGCCGACTTGGGAAATTGACTTCACAATTGAACTAGTACCGAGCACCCAGCCTATCTCCAAGGCACCTTACCGGATGGCACCTATCAAACTCAAGGAGTTAAAGACACAGCTACAAGAACTCTTAGACTTGGGTATCATTAAACCAAGCCATTCGCCATGTGGAGCACCGGTTCTATTTTTGAAGAAAAAGGACGGAAGCAAGCGAATGTGCATAGGGTCTTACCAATGCTCCAGCCTCGTTTATGGATTTAATGAATAGGGTCTTTAAGGACTACTTAGATAAATTCATCGTAGTGTTCATCGACAATATCTTGGTGTACTCAAAGGACAAAGTTAAGCACGAGGAACATTTAAGGTTGATCTTGTTACGACTAAAGGAGCATCAACTTTACGCCAAGTTTAAGAAGTATGAATTTTGGCTTTCGCAAGTCGCGTTCCTCGGCCAAATTGTATCCAAGGACGGAGTTGCAGTAGACGCATCTAAGGTAGAGGCTGTGAAGGATTGGCCAAGACCAAAGAACGCATCATAGGTAAGAAGCTTTCGTGGATTAGCAGGTTATTATCGGAGGTTTATAGATGGATTTTCTAAGATAGCCTCTCCACTCACCAACCTGACTCGAAAACAGCAAAGGTTCAACTGGACTAATAAGTGTGAAGAGAGTTTCTAGTTGCTTAAGGAGAAGCTATGCTTAGCACCAATACTTTGTGTACCGACACCCAATGACAAGTTTGTAGTCTACTGTGATGCGTAGAAGCAAGGGATGGGTTGAGTGCTTATCCAGAATGACAAGGTGATAGCCTACGCCTCAAGGAAGCTAAAGGAGTACGAGCAACGCTATCCAACACACGATATGGATTTGGTAGCGGTGATCTTTGCATTGAAAATTTGGTGCCATTATCTTTACGGATAACAATGTGAGATTTATACGGACCACAAAAGCTTAAATTATTTCTTCACTCAGAAGGAGCTCAACATGAGGCAGCGCAGGTGGTTAGAACTAGTGAAGGATTATGACTGCGAAATCCTATACCACCCTAGAAAGGAAAACGTAGTTGCTGATGCGCTAAGTAGGAAGAGTTATGGAAGTCTAGCAGCACTATCCGAAATAGAAAAGCCGCTACAGTAGGAGCTGATTAGTGCCAGAATAGAAGTAGTCATTGGTATGCTGGTTAACTTGTCTATCCAGTCAAGTCTATTTGAAGAAATGCAGATTGGGCAGGGCATGATGACACATTAGTAGTAAATATGGATGTAGTTAAAGAAGGCAAGGCCACAGATTTCTCAATATCAGATATAAGGATCGGATATGTGTGCCGAATGATCAAGGGATTAAGATGAAGATTTTAGAAGAAGCACACAATACCCCATTGGTGGCCAGGAATGAAGAAAGATATAGGGGAATTTGTGTCTAAATGTTTAGTATGCCAGCAAGTAAAAGCATAACATCAGCGGCCTACAGGCTATTGCAACCACTTAGCATTCCAAAATTGAAATGGGATGATATAGACATGGATTTTGTGACGGGTTTTCCACGAACAAGTAAGTAGCATGATTCGGCTTGGGTAGAAATAGATTGACTAACCAAGTCAGCTCATTTTCTGCCTGTTAAGACTTCATACATAGCATATCAATACGCAGACATTTATGTTCAAGAAATAATACGACTGCATGGAATCAATAAGACAATAGTATCTCATAGAGGATCTGTGTTTACATCGAGATTTTGGGGAAGTTTACAGCAAGCCATGGGTACCAAGTTAAGTCTTAGTACGGCATTTCATCCTCAGACAGACGGTCAGTCCGAGCGTGCCATACAAATTTTAGAAGATATGTTGCGCGCCTGTGTACTTGATTTCGGAGGATCATGAATTAATTATTTGCCGCTGATAGAATTCTCCTACAACAATAGCTACCAATCAACAATCGGGATGGCACCCTACAAGCTACTTTATATAAGAAGGTGTCGATTGTCGTTACATTGGGACGAGGTAGGAGGAAGGCAACTTCTTGGTCCCGAAGTTGTTAGAAAATCTCAAGAAGCAGTAGCGCTGATTAGAAAACGTATGCTCGCTGCTCAAAG
The DNA here is from genome assembly GCF_963169125.1 of Humulus lupulus. Lineage (NCBI taxonomy): Eukaryota > Viridiplantae > Streptophyta > Magnoliopsida > Rosales > Cannabaceae > Humulus > Humulus lupulus. The sequence goes on from NC_084793.1 coordinate 97,230,396, forward strand.
CCGTCAGAAAAGTTGTGCAGATGCCAAGCGACGTGATGTGGAATTCAAAGTCGGAGATCAAGTCTTCCTAACGATATCTCCTATGAAAGGTGTGAAGCGGTTTGGGAAAAAAGGCAAGCTTAGTCCCCTATTTATAGGTCCTTTTGAGATATTGGACAAAGTGGGAGCAGTTGCATATAGATTAGCCCTACCGCCAGCTCTAGCAGATAGCCACAATGTGTTCCACTTCTCGATACTACGAAAATATGTGTCAGATCCATCTCTAGTCCTCAAGTATGATACAATAGCACTCCAGAAAGACTTGAGTTACGAGGAATGACCGGTTAGCATCCTAGATAAAGGGATGAAGGATTTATGGTGTAAGAGTTTTCCGATAGTCAAAGTCCATATGGAGTAATAGTTCTAAACAGGAGGCAACGTGGGAGTTGGAGGAATACATGCTAGCATGGTATCCGGAATTTTTTGGTAAGTAAATTTCGAGGACGAAATTCTTTTTAGTAGGGGAGAATTGTAGAGTCCCATAACTTTACTTAGCTAGTTAGATAGTAATAGTAATAGTAGTAGCTAGTAATAGTTATAGTATGATAGTTAGTGTGGTTTTTGCTTCAAGTCGGGACTTAGTTGAACACTCGTTACAACACTTATAGATTTTATAAGTTTAACTTATTGTTTAAGAATATTAATTATAACATAAGGTTTGATTAATATAGTTGATTATAAAGATGTCATTTATTGTACTATAAGGTTTAGATAGAATTAATAAGATCATGACACTTGTCGTGTGCATGTTTATTTCATGATTTAATTATAGTTTAAATAAAAGAAAGTTCTAGAAACCTTCCAAGACCATTAAGAGCATGACACTTGTCACAATCTTGTTTATTTGAGAATTTAAGCATTTTAAGTGGATAATTCAAAAATAGAAGTTTCTAGAAGCTCTAGATCCTTCCAACACTTGCTGGAATCACGTATTACTCAGTCAAACCGGATTAATCAATTCAAATTATGCTGAAAAAGTGCAATTACGTGTTTAATATATTCACGTATGTCGATATATCGCAGCATAGGGGCTAATATATCGCCTATAGGGGGCAATATATTGGCCCGACCTAAGTCTTTTTTAAAGTTCTGTTTTTCAATTTTAAAAATAGCCTTAACCTCTTGACTTGCCTCTGAACATTTTTGACCGAGTCTTTAGCACCTGTTGAATGAATATTCAAATATTTTTCAATTAATATTCATTATTTTATTCAAGCTAAAAGGAGGTAGTTTCACTCCTTGAAATCTATAAACAGGACCTAGTACCCAACCATTTTTCTCATTCTTCAAGCTGTGTTCAGAGCCTTCAAGTTGCTAGGGTTACTATAGAGTGATAAACACTTGGGTTGGGATAAGAGATTTATCATCTTAAGCTTTATAAACATTTGGGAAGTAAGACATAGTGTGTTTTCAATATTGAGGTGTAGTTCAGTTCTATACAACCAAAGTTATTCCTATTCTTAAGTTCATTTCTGTATGGTTCTTTAGTTTCCTTTAGTTTGCTTTACTCAAATCCTAACTCGTTGTTTTTTATTCTTGGTTAGGTATTTAAGTTCCTTGAACTTAAGGTTTCTTTTCGGTAAGTTTCTTCTTGGTGGTTTAGTTCTCTTCTTTTCATCTCTTTTCTTTAGAAATACTCACCATTTTTATTGTTGGTTTTAGGAGTGTTCCAAATCCCGTCCTTGTTCTCAATTATCCCGGTGTTGGTAAGGAAAATTGGATAGATTTTGTATGCTTTTATGTTTTGATATTTTTATGCTATGATATATGTATGATATGTTTTTAGTTTTTAAGTATATGTTTGTTTAGATAACAAGCATATAATTTGTTTAGATAACAAACATATAACTTGTTTAGATAACAAGTCCCAGTAATATATTCCTTGGGCATTTGGTTGTTTAGATAACGAGTCCCATAAATTTATATGACTTGTTTAGATAACTAATCCCCGTAAATTTATGGGCATATGATTGCCTTGCTAGCAAGCTCCAAGAAGTATGATGGCCATTATAATACATGTTTTTATAGTCATATGTTTTGTAGTCTTATGTTATGTTTTATGTTGTATGTGCTAGTAGATTTTCCATGCTGGGCATTAGGCTCACTCCTTTATTTTTATGTATGCAGGAAAATAGTTATGGCGGCGGAAGGATTCATGGTAGTTTGGCTTGTGTATTAAGGATGAAGGGATTTAATGGACTCCGTGACGATTCGAGGACGACATTTTTTTTAGTCTCTTTAAATTATGTTTTCATGTATTTTTCGCATTTAGCTTTGTAAACAACTTCATTTAATTTAAAGCCATGTTTTATTTTAAAACAATGGGATCCCATACCGCTCATTTATGTATTTCAATATTTACTTCGGAGTTTTAATAAAGTTGTGAATATTTCTTATCTATGTTTTCTCAAAAATAGTCGCTATGTCTAGTTGTTTTAATGATCCAAGGTCTTAGAATTTGTTGGGTCATTACAGTTTCCAGGACTGGATTTGGCAGAACTTGAGGACCCAATTGTGTTGGATGTGGAAAGAGATGGAATTTTTTCAAAGTACAGAATCTTTGAAAACCCACTAGAATTGAGTAAGAACGCCCTAATAGGCCATATTTTTTAGTCCCTGGACCTTGCAGAGGAATTTATATATGCATATGGAAGAGTGATTGGATTTAGCATTTGAAAGGGTCACATGAGGAAGAATAGCGCTGGACAGATTTGCAAGCGAGAGTGAGTGTGCTCTAGGGAAGGGTCAAGGTCAGAGGCAGATTTAAATAGGCAAGATAAAAAATAAAAAAAATAAAAAAAAAGGGAACCGAAGAAAATTAACAGAGTCTGTTGTAAGGTTGTATTCTGAGTTAATCTGATTAAGTATAGTGGTAAATGGAGTTGCAAGGAGTTCTTAACAGAACACTCACATCCAATCACCATCGATGAGCACAAGCAGTTTCTATGGTCCAATAGGTTTGTGTCACCTGGTGATCTTCAACAAGCGAAGTCAATGAAGGACGCAGGTTTTAGAACATGCCACATAATGTCATACATGGCCAACAAGGTGGGGGGTTATCATAAGTTGTCGTTCACGTTGAAAGACCTGTACAACTGTATGTTTGCTGCAACAAACGTGCAGTTTGCAGGATTGGATGCGGGTTGTACAGTCAGATATCTAAAGCATAAATCATATCACGACCCGGGATTTTATGGAATATTCTCGTACGACAACAAAAGACGACTTTTGAACTTGTTTTGGGCAGACGGGAAGTCAAGATTAGACTATGAGATGTATGGACATGCAATCGCATTTGACTCAACATATAAGACCAATAGTATTGCAAACCATTACTTATATGGGTGGGAGTCAATAACCATTTTAGGACTACCATACTAGGCCTTGCAATTCGCAAATGAGTCTGCAAGTAGCTACATGTGGGCTACACGAGCCTTTTTAGAATGTATGGATAGGGCTCAACCCAAAACTATTGTCACCGATGGCGATGAGGCGATTGCAACTGTAATAAAGGCTTTGATCCCAAATGCAACCCACCGCCTTGTTATTGGCATATGCACAACAAGGCTGTTAAGAAGGTGAAAGACCCAAGTTTCAGCGAAAGCCTAACGAATCTGGTGTTCAAGTATTATGATGTTGACGAGTTTGAGGAGAAATTCAGTGAAGTTATGATAAAGTATGGGTTGCAGGGAAAGAAGTATGGTGCTAAATTGTACAATACAAGACATAAATGGGCAAAGACCTACTTGAGAGGGAACTTTTTCTGTGGTATGTCAACCACCCAACGTAACGAAGGTATTAATGCCATTCTGAAGAAGAAATTGAACTAGAAGTTGAAGCTATATGAATTTGTGAGGGCCCTTGACATGGCCCTTTCATGGGTTAGGCATTGCAAATCAACCGATGATTATGAGTCACTGCACACATCACCACAATTAGGAGTGACGAACTTACCAGTTATGGAGGAAGAACTTTCAAGGATATATACAAGGAATATGTTTTTTAAGGTTAGACGACAAATGTCAAAGGAAGGCAACTACACTGTACTCACAAAAACCATCATGAAGGGTGCAATAATGATGAAACTCCACAAGTTTCTTCGGGGACCAAGCCGGGTAGTCTATGAAACTTTGGCTCATGACTTTTTTGTGTGTGAATGCCAATATTTTCTTACGTTTGGGATACCATGTAGGCATATGTTTGTCGTAATGAAGCACCTGGACATGGGACACATGCCAAAGTCACTTATTGTGATGCAATGGACAATTGAAGCTCGATCGAGAGAAGGTTCAATATGGAATGATAGTTGTATTCATATTGATAAAACCACGCTCCAAAAGCTAGGTTTGGACAAAGAAGTAATCGAATGAATGAGGTTGCCTTCCTTGCGAGTAGGACCGACTATGCACATTGAATGGCTACACTCGAAATTGATCGAATTTGTGCAACATTGAAATAAGCTTTAGTGATTGGTGGAGATAGTTGCACGTCCAACCTCCCTATGCATAGGGCTTCCCAGTTCATTGTGCAAGACCCAGAATTCACCAAATCTAAGGGGACTGGGAAAATATCAGGAACAAGAAATAGTGTCGAAAGGAAATGTAGTTTATGCAAGAAGGCTAGTCACAACAAGTTAACATGCCCTAAAAGACTTAAGGGAAAGGAACAGTGTGTCTATTTCGAAGATTCCGAAAATGAAGAAGATGAAGAATATGCAAATCATGAAGGCAGTCATCAATGGCCAGAAAACAAAACATTCAATTTTGAAGAAGATGAAGTGGGAGGCAGTCAAGGAAGAGAGTTTGAGTCGAACACACAAATGGGTGACCATATTGCGTGGTAGATGAAGAACCATATGACTACGATTCAAATCGGTGGAGTAATGGGATTTCTCAAGGTTAGATTGACACCATATTACGAAAAAATTTGTATTGTTGTTAATATTGAACACTATGTTATAAATGTGTAGCATAACTCATATGCAGAATACATGGTCAGTATTTCTGCAGATATGGAGGTTTGTCACGGTCTTCTAATGATATGGTGTTAGAGTCTTAGGCTCTTTAATGGTTGCATGTTATTTATATTTTGCAAGTGTACTATGCCGATATTAAATAGCCTTACCTTATATTTGGTAAACATATTTTTATTATTTATTTTCTAAACTCTACAGGAACGGGCATTCCATAGCTCTATGATACAAAGACGGGCAATGTCAGTTTCAGTAGGTTCATATAGCAACGGACATTATTCCATTCCGAATGTCATAAAAAAATTTAAAAATTAAAAATAAAAAAGATGAAACAAAATCTCATAAATTTTAACTGAATGTAATACATCAAAGGGGAAAATCTTATCCAAAAATTACAATAATTATGTTTATGTATACTGAAACCTAGAAAATACACTAATCACATCTGAAATGAAAAAATAAAAATCAAATTGAAGCCAACACCACAGCCACCTAGCCTTTACCGCTAGCCGATTCATGCCTTGTTCATAAAACACAAATTGCTTCAATGTGTCTTCTTCCAAAATTTGACTTTGCTAAAAAAGAAAAGTAGTTCATAAAAGAAGTCCTGAAAAATAAAAATAAAAAAGTAGTTCAAATACAAGACTAGACCATACTAGAACTATCTTTGTTCCCCTTTGCGTATCTCCAATCTTTTCAAAGTAGCCTAAGTAGAATAAAGTCAGATATAACCATGGTTAGTGCACTACTTGATCTACAGAGTGCATGAAGCCTATATACACTTAATATAGTTTACCAAAGAATGGGAAAGACAATAACAGAGTTCTCTCTCACTCAAGTAGATAACAAAGTTCAACCTAAATTATATCCACTGTTCATTGCTAGAGTCAATAACTTAGATTTCCTTACCCATCATCCAATATAGCCATAACGAATATGAATACATGGTTTATCTTATCTAGATCAATCACTACCAAGTTAAGCATATACGGAAAGTAATAAACTAGCAAAACAAAGATATCATTGCAAGATTGCAACATAAAAATATGTCATCAACACATCAGAAGTAAAAAAAAACTTCAGCCACATTTACCATAATAATTAAGCACGAAACGAAGAATAAAGCCAGCAAAAATGTAAACAAAATATAAAACTTATGCAAAACCAGATCTATATTAAATTTATAAGCAAAATATAGAACGCAAACATGTGATAAACTTATCTATTCAACTTCTGAGTGGCTATATTACGGCACATTCATGTATATATATATATATATAATCCTTTTTTTTTTTAGAGCGAACTATTATACATGTTACACATAGAATTATTAAGTTTATATTTTACTTTGGATATAGGGATTGCAAACAACAAATTACTCATGTTTGGGGTTTCCTTCTGTAAAAAATCTGATGTACGTCTGCAACCACTTCAATCTTACTAGCACATCTCTTATTAACATTGAAACCAACATCTTTTCAAGGCAAAAAATACCAGATATCTCCTAGACTCAAACTCCAAAATCTGGACTGCATCAGGGCTTAATAAATCAAAAATCAAAAACACAAAAACAAAAACAAAAACAAAAATAACAAATACAATTTAATGAATTAAAAATAAAAAATCAGATAACACACAAACATATAATCACAAAAATAAAAATAACATATCTTACCTCACCATTGCTACATGCTTGTCGCCATAGATGTCGAAGCCCATAAACCCAACCCCATCGCAGTCGAAGTCGAAGCCCATCAATATTGATAGAGAAAAAGAGTTAGAGAAAGAGAAATAGCGAAGGAGAAGAAGAGAGGCTCACCAGGAAGAAATAATAAATCTAGATCTGGGTTTTGGGGAAAATAAATTAGACCCAGCCACATCCAACCTCACCGATGTCCAGCATCACATCTCTGTGGTCCAACCTTGTCGCTGCGTGCCCATCCTCGCCGCTGCTCCCCCAGTCATCCAGCTCTATCTAGCAAGATGTGTTGAACTAGGGTGGCTGGTAATGAAGAAGAAGAAGAAGACGAAGAAGAAAGAAGAAGGAAAGAAGGGGAAATGAACAGGTAAGAAAGAATGGGAAAAAAACTATATTTAATTTTATTTATGTTTAGTTAATTGGTTTTTCATGTTTTAAGTTTAAAAAAAAATGTTATGAAACAGTTACGGAACAGGCCCATAACATGGTACTAAACAGTTACCGAATAGGCCCATAAAATTTTTAAACAAAAGGTGTGTTTGTAAACTAAAGTCTTTCACCAGTTATTGCAGAAGCCCAATCATAAATGGGCCAAATAAGTTGGCAATGACCTACCTTCTCCATCTTCAGCATTGTGATATCGAGACCCTCTTCGCACAGTCCTCATCAATGCTTGCCATGGTTGGCGGGTGAGGTAGGTACGTCAATTTAATATCTGAAGTATTTTCATCTTCCACTTTTCGTGGTACATTAGACAAAAATTTACTCCCATTTCAAAATAGACTCGGATTTACTGTCCCTTCTCAAGGTTCACAAATCTCCATTGAGAGAGGCACTTCTTCCTATTATTCACACCAGCCTCCTCTTCACCGACCACTAGACCATGTAAGCACTGAATGCATTTGTTAGCACCCGTATGGTTTTATTTAATTTTTATTATAATGTTTCATGAAGTAAAACGTATTTTTAAGATTTTTTTTATTTATGATCATGGTTCTAGATTTTTTTAATGATAACAATTATTGTTTTAAACAATAGCAATTGAATCAAAACCCCTGCTTTGTCTTATTTGTTATTGCATGGCTGAAGAATTTTACGATGTAGGTGTTAAACTTATTATTGTACCCCTGCTTTATTAATTTGTTATGTCGCACTGTGAAAATACCAAACCAAATGAAGCGTTTGTTGTGGCACAAATGAGGAAGTCGTAAGTACCTCCTCAACCAACCAAAGGAAAATAGATTCCTGCATGACAAGAGAAGTCCTCAGCCATGAATTTGCTGTCCGACAAGGCCAACATGGTATTCGGTGGCAAAAAATATCACCCTCTAAGAAATCTTTGACCACAGTGCGATTGAATGAGGATTCCCACATATCACAAAAGGTAAATCCAACTAATTTCACCTTTATTTTTGTGATTGAGGGGGCAATTTAATGTTTATTGTCATTTATTGATACAGTGTTGCATATTTAATGTTTGAAAATCACTAACATTATTCAATTAATCCACTAACAAATGTTATAAACCTAGACAAATTTACTAGACATTACAGGAGCAAGGAATTCTCTACTTGTGTTGAAGTGGTATAATATCCTACCGTCGTCAGTTAGAGAACGAATTAGAGTTGCTAGTATGTATGCCCTAGTTGATGGAATCAATCGGTCTGAGATCGACGTTCCACTCATTCAAGCGCTGGCATCAAAATGGTGGGATACAACACACACATTCATTTTTGAAGATTTCGGGGAGATGACGTTAACTCCAACAGATTTTAGTGCAATTTCTGGCCTACCAGTGTACGGGAAAGTTCTGAAAATGAACAAGAGGGTGCATAGAAACCCCAATTTGTTGAGGACCTTGGTTTGAGAACCTTTGGCACTTTTCAAAAAAAGTACAGTGGAAGTTAGTTGGTTGTACTCTGTTTATAAGAACATGCCTTTGAATATTGGAAAAGATTGTGATAGACTTGCTAGGGTGTTCATATTAGCACTATTAGGATCAACTCTGTTTGCACGTCGTAACAACAAGGTCCACCTATACTACATTCCTTCTTTTGAATGTATTGCAGACATACCTAATTTCAATTGGGGTGGTGCTAGGTTGGCTTTAACATACCAACAAATGGATGACTTGTGTAGACATAATACATACTACATAGGAGGACTCTGGAAAACGTGGGAGGTAAATACAAGTTCAATATTAAATGTTAAGTTAATTTTTAACCTAGTTTTGTTTTGTGTTTTGTATATTGAATTACAACACATAACTAATTCTTTTTTATTTCAACCTGGCAGGTCTGGGGGAGAGAGTACCTCCCATGTCTTCGTGTCACACCCCAATCAATATCGTCAAAAGTCTTCCCATGTAGTCTACTATGGTGTCATTGCCCACCCCCGACAATGGATCCTTATGTTTTGTTGAAGTACTATAGAGGAAAATTAAGTCGCCTGACTTTGGAAGAGGTAACGAATATCTATATATCTTTATCAGGTTAAATGGCGAAGATGGGGACCGTAAACTTCAACTTAATACTGGGAACTAACAAACAAACATACCTATTGTTGATCGGGTTGATTGGTGTCCATGGGGAGAAGATGACATCCACCCTTACTATGTAGCCCAAAGTGATGAAGCCAATACGTGTCATATACTAGTAGTTGGACTAGACGGTGGAGAGTGGTATTTGGCGGAGCGAGTCACTAGGCAATCAACTCATGTCAAGTGTGTGCGTATTCCAAAGCTCCCTCCAAAGTCAATGCTCTACAAGGAGAAGCTAGTCATTATTACGAAGCCGTGGTGTTTGAATGGAAAAAATGCAGAACATTACTTGGAGGAGACAACTGTGAAGAATATGGATAAATATAGAAATCAAGTTTTGAGCACAACCAATAAGATGAAGGTAAAAAAACAAAAAATAGTTGTTTGCACAACCAATAATTGTTTAATTATTACCTCCAGTTGGGCTATTTAACATATTGAAATAGTGATCCAAAGGTTTTCCTACAATCTATTTCTTTCGTAGGAAACAAATACAACAAACACTAGTAACTTCAAAACCAGTTTTGAGAATCCTCTTCCGCAATGTGGTTTGGAGGTATAAGTTTTTACATTGTTTACATTTATATGGTTCAACCTTTTAATGTAAGATATATCTCATTATATATACTGCGCGTCCTAGACAAAAAGAGGAAGACAGGAACAACTCCTAAACAATATGGAGGGCTTTGGTGAAAGACTAATACACCAAATTACAACTAATGCCCAGGCTGTGGAGGAATACAAAGGAATCCTTCAAACTGTCCAAAAGGAAATGGTAGTACATACCATTCTACAACTCTTTATTTGATGAGTTTTCTGATCACTGTCATCCATCAAAGTCAATAGCCATTTTCTAAAAAACTGACCAATTTTTTTTTATGTTAGGAGACAAACTCGAAAGGGGTTGAAGTTGATGATGACGGAGGAGAATCAATGTCAAATAACGTACGCCTTTGACATGTTTCAACACCGAAATTTACAAACCTTTGCTCCCAGAAATAATCCCATCCGCTTATTAGGCCTTTTCTATTTTACATTGCCAAGTGTATAATTTACTAAAGGATGCAGTACTAATACTAAAATTTTCGTTAATAATTACTGTAATAACTTTCATAAACATTCCAATCTTATTTTTTTTTTCTTTATTTATTTTTCTCATTTACATTCGTCTGAACCTCCTATTCGTTTATGTTCATTTTAAATATATATATTTTCTGGTCTCTTAATTTTTTAACGTTAAAGCCCAATGATACAAATTATAACTTCATTGATATTGCATAAAAAAAATCATATTTTATACAAATCTATTATTCCCATTATTTCTGTGTGATAATGGGGATGAATATTCACATCATAGCCCTAATAAGGCTACAACTTATTGCCGAAATAAACACAGACAAGGGTTATTAATAAGCAAATCATTGTAGTACGTTGGTTGCTTAACAAAATAAGATTTAACTTGTTTCCCAACAATTTAGCTCATCTTCCTACTATGGTGTTATTTGTATAAATCATCATATACTTTTGGTGGGAAGACTCTCATATCACCAAGTTACCTAACCAAGCCACCATATCTGCATTACACCTTTTCTATGGCTTATTACTAATGACTTACTTATTTTGTTGAGGCTAGTTATATGAAAACGTAGAAGCAATTATAATCATGTTTTAAAGTACACTAATTGACTAATCACAAGGATGTTCATGGATTCCTAACTCCAGCAAAAGTTAATGCTAATCAATTGATATTCTATCATCCCTCTACAGTCAGTTATAAAGTTTAAATTATTCTAACTGGTGCATATAAACCTCAATTCCAAATCACCCAAAATTAGCAAATTTATTCCTTTTATTTAACTACTCCATCTTCCCATTCCAAAGTAAAAAACCGGCGAAGGTTGATAAACGAGTTTTAGACTCGTTAATCTATGTGTTTTTAGGTAAAGTATTAGGTGTTTTGTTTTGTTTTGTTTTGTTTTGTTTTGTTATATTTTACGCTTCCTTTTGTATGTTTTCAAGTGTAGAAGGGCTTGGGTGACATAGGTGTGGATACTTGGTGGAAAAACCGACAAAATGACAAAAGTTGGTGGAAAACAGTATTTTGGGGCAATTTCTGCGACCGCAGGAAGAAGATGATGCGGCCGCAATTCCAGAGAAGATAGGCATTTCTAGGGTATTCCTGCGACCGCAGGAATAGGATTCTGCGGCCGCAATTCCAGAGAACATGGGCATTTCTACGGTATTCCTACGACCGCAGGAAGAGGATTCTGTGGCCGCAATTCCAGAAAAGATAGGCATTTCTAGGGTATTCCTACGATCGCAATAATGACCTCTTGCGACCGTAGGAGCTGTCTAGAAATGTGAAAATCGCATATTTTTAATGAAGGGTTTTTTGATCATTTCACATTTTGGAGAAACGCTAATCTGGTTTAAATCACGATTTTGGAGAGAAAAAAGAGGTACTTTTTGTAAACATAGACTGGAAGAAGAGCATTGGGATTACTTTGGAGAGGAACTTGGATCGACATAGAGTTCTTTTCTTTTCTATTTATCTTTACTTTATGTTAGTTTCTTTTTTAAGGATTTTTTTAGTGATAAAAATGACCTAATTTTATTTTCTAGGGTTTTCAATGTAACCACTTGGATCTGTGTTAATTTCTATGAGGAATTCATGATTCTTTATTCACTTATATTCTAAATTATTTGATCTGTTCTTAATGCTTGTGAATGCTTTATCATCATTTACATGATAAACTGAGAAGTTGATGAAATTAAAATCCCTAGGGAATGTTAGCTTGGTAGGAATTGGTTGGAATGGAATGGAATAGATTCCTATTCTTTTGTTTTGGTCCATATTTTGCCTAGGAATGCTTTTTCCAAAGAAATTACTTTTTATTGAAATGGAAGAATTATTATTCCATTAAAAAATGGATGGCAAAGTCATTCCTAAATTGATTCATTTTTTTATCTCATTTTTACTCTTATTCTATTTATACTTTTTTTTTCTTTACTCTCTATATCTTCAATGTAGTATATTCCTTATATAATTGTTTATTTTCTCTTTTCTTGAATTTTTATTTTATCTTTAAGATGTTCAATAAATATTGGTTCTCTCAAGTAAAATATATTTCTCTAAAAAAATATATATTTATTTAATATATCTTATATTGGATATATATATACAACATTTATTTATTTTCTAAAATTAAATTGTCCTATTATCTAAAAAGAACTACCATATATATTTTTTCAATATTGAGGCATCTAAAATAAAATTAATTAAAACTAAATAAAATACTTTTTATGAATTTTGTAGTAAAAAAAGTGTTTATTATACATAGAATATAGTATAATATATTCAAAAAATGGTGTATATTATAAAAACTAACATTAAAAAATAATGATAATTTGAAAATTATTTACAAAAGTAAAGTAAGGGTAATTTAGTCAAAATAATATAAAGTTCATTATATTCTATTACTAATTCCAATGTCTCTACCAAACAAAATAATCAAAATTTTCATTCCATGTTTGTTTTGCAACCAAACGCCACCCTAATTCTTTATTTTTTAAGTTCTTACAATTATTTGCTTTCTTTCATAGCACTATTTTATATTAATTGATTTTGTTATTTCAAGGCAATTGTAATATAAAACCTTGGAATTTACGGGGAATACAATCAAAAGAAATGGCTGATGGGGAATATCAATATAATATTGTTCTACAAGACTTCACACATACCGTATATATCCCTACTCCTTTCACTACCATCTCTATTAATGCCGGAAGTCAATATTCTACCTGCAATAAGTTGCCTATCCAACTCGGTCGCCACCTAGGACACAAATAAAACAATTAATACAATTCCCTATACATTGTAGTAAAAAAAGAAAAAGATACTTTAGCAAAATATTTTGAATAAATAACTACATACATTAGTTGGTCTACTTCCAAATCATCTATTTTATCATATGTCCGTCGACTTAGAACTTCAGGCACATATTCTTGTAGAAGCATCTTCATCACATACACACTGCAGTCGTACTGTACGCACTCCTTGCTGTGAGATACAGGTTGCTCAATATGAAAACTCCGGAAACGGAAATCACTCCCTTGCACCTCCTTCAACGTCTTACTGAATACAATGTCCATTGACCCCAACTAAAACAAAAGAAATTGTTCCAAACAAATTTCTACATTCAAAATCAATCTCCCTCATCAAATTCATGCTAAAAAACTATAAATCAAACACTAGTAAACACCTACCATATTCTCAATTATAGCAAGACCAAATGGTGTCGAAGGAATTTTGAGGTTATCATACAATTCAACAAGATTCTTTTCGAACTTCAAAATTGCAAGAAACCAATGTCTCTTTGCAAGCACAGAAGCATATGCCTATGACAACGAAACAACCCATTATGCCAATACCATACATAAAAAATAAAAAATAAACTCAATTTTCAAATTTCAACCTACTCCTAATCAATACCTTCTCACAATCACCAACTTCTCCACACCACTCTTCCTGATTTTTTCCTTCGCTCTTAGTAGAAAAATTGTATGAATGAGGACGCTATAAACAATTTAAATTACTCCAACATTTGTTATTTGGTACTGTTAAAAACATCACACATAATACAACTCACTAGTAACACAACAACATTATATTATATTACTTATTAAAACCAAATAAAAATCACTGATAACACTGTCGGAATCCACCAACACCTTCTCCTCTTACCACGTCCATGAACCTCCTCTACTGATAAAATCTCTACTAAACAATTTACAACCTGAAAAAAATATTGGTCACCAAAATTAATACATTACTAAAAATAATGGAATATAACTAACTAAAAAATAACTTTCACACCATTAAACTTACTCTAGCGCTAACCAGTTGATGTGCATTCAATGTTAGAAAGTCCGCCCTCCTCCCAATCACTTTATCCCTAAGAAATACAATCTCAATGTACAAAATATTTATAAAACAATTATAACTTTCGATAAAAACATTACAAATGAGCATTCAATACCAAAAAACCTATATAAAATTTACTTGGCTGACAAAGTTGGGTCAAGAACATAATTCACAATAATTTTCTCCAGCCATGTAAATCATCCAGATCTCCCCACACCCCACGATTAATTATCCTTGTTGGGAATAAAGAACCTAGAAGCTGTTGTTAAAACATACAAATAATTAACATAACATCCCCTTCACATATGCACAATATCAAAATACTCACTTTACTGCAAAATAACATAATTAATAAAATTCAAAATACCATCAATAGAAACTCAATGGCGCATTAAAGAATCCAATTTCATTGTCTCTCACATCGAACATATCACAATCAAATTCAGAACCACCGTACTGAAGGACCAACTCCATCTCATCTTTGAAGTGCCATCTTATTTCATCCTTTAGACTGCAAAATCTAGTGTTGGATCTTCTCTTCCCGAAGGTCTACATATCCGTGATTCCATCAAGATGCTTACAAAAGACACATATTTCAGCACCCGTATTCACTAAATTACTATCAAATATTTCCTCAGTAGACATACGATTTTCTATACACATACGAGGACTACACTTTTCCAATTGTTCCTCCTGTAATGTTGTCTTAGCCAAATTATTATTCACGACCGCATCTACCAAATCTCCTACCACATCAATATCTCCATCCGCAACGTCTACCTCAACCAAATTCCTTGGCGTAACCATTGTGTAACATTCATCGTTCACCTTTTCTTTTACATCTACCTCATCAACTTTCAAAATATTTAAATGGTATTGATCCTCAGAGTGAAGCTTCAACTTCAAATCACCTGAGTCGATGTTGGCACATGCATTTGACAATATAACATCATCTGAACTATTCAATTGCGTGTCATCCCCTCCGCTTTTCCCATTCAACGAAACTAACCAAATATCCTGTCCTTCAATTTCGAAATTATCAACCAGACCCATATTATGCAACAGCCCCTCATCCTCCACAAAGTTTCTATCAACAAACCCAACTGGATGCAAGTCAACTCCGGCATAATCAACATTAGTAGCACCTTCACCACTCAGCTGAAAATCTAGATCTCCAATCGAAACATTCATAGTATCGGAAGAAATGCTTCCCAATAATTTATCTGCAACATTCACCTACGATTGAGAAAAAAGATTCTTTAAACTCATGTTCCAACTTTCCAACTTCATCATTATCCGCATAGCTTCCTCAACCAATTTTTCTAACATAATCTCATCTTCAACGTTTGTTAACGAATTACGGAGTAACCATAGAAGCAAGTTCATGTTTAAATACTTTTATTCCAGCCCCATGTGAAATCAATGCCAATAATATTTTACTTAACTTCTTTTTATCCGTAATAACCTACCACAGTACCATCAATAAAGAAAATTTTTACTTACCTCCAAATTTATTTCACATCAAACATGGTCCCTTAAAATGAACAAAACACAAACTTAATTTCACAAACCACAACCATTGGGCAAGCAAATAAACTGCTCTGCCTACTTTAAATCTATTTTCTATCCTCTTCACAATCCCTAATTATACACTAAATTATCAATCAGAACCACCGTTATAGTCACAAAACACTAAAACAATTGAAATATTTACGTACCACTACTAACTTTGAAAGTGGGCCATAGCTTTTAAAATAACTAACCATGTATAAAAAAAATATACCGACCAATTCACAAGATGAGAATTATACATTGAATATAAATGGGATAAAAACAACAAATTGGAAGAATTCACTACTTTCATAAATTCTTATCGCAAACGTTCGATATCAGTTGTACCTCATCAGAAATGGGTATCACCTTCACTAAAACTATGAAAATTGAAAAATTAGTATGAAGTCCACCATAGAGTAATGTTAATTACATGTAACAAACACATGTCTATCAACTTTACATATCTTCAAATACATTTTCAATTTAATGAATGCTTTTTCTTTTCAGCTACATAGAAAAACTAAACAGATATAAAATAAATCACATTTTCTATCATCATTTCCTTCCATCACTGCGTTAAGAAATTACCATCCCGAACATTGAAACCCACCAACTTCATAAAGGAAGAAATTAACATCCCTACTACATTCTACATATTAAAAATAAAAGTTGACAGATATATATGGAATGGCTTCAGAGATTAATGGTGTGTAGACTTGAATTGATTGTCCAAGTGGAGTCTATAAAAAGACAAATATATAAAGCCATTGAACTACTGGAAAACTGACACAGTAATAAAGATGACAGAAAATGCTTTTAGATTAAACTACTGGAAAGTCATTGTTCTACAGTTATATGAAGGGTGCACTTAAGAAGATTAATGGTGTGCAAACTTGAATATATTGTCCAAGTGGAGTCTATAAAAAGAAAAAATATAAAGCCATTGAACTACTGAAAACTGACACAATAATAAACATGACAGAAAATGCTTTTAGATTAAATTGTCTTGATATGAATGAAAATGGGAAAGAACAAAGATCTAAAGTTTGACCTCATATTAATAATAATTAAAACCCCAATAGACACATGCTCCCTTAAAATGAACAAAAACACAAACTTAATTTCACAAACATTGAACCATTGGGCAAATAAACACAAGTTAATTGAGTCTAAATAATGAAGAAACCCTTGTTTTATTGTTTTTGCAACACTTTAATTTTATTTTTTCTCCTGGAAAAATAATTGTGAGAAGCAGGCACGGCAATGGTCCTCACTTCTTGGTAAATTACTTTTTAGGGTGGGTTGGGAAGAATGGAGATAGGAGGTCAGCAGAAGCTTTTCTGGTATTTCACATAGAAGCAACACAAGGGGGGGGGGGGGTGTCAAGAGACGAAAAAGTAGATTGTAGATAGCTACCCAACTGAGAGCCACCATAATAGAGCTGCGTTTTGGTGGACACAGATAAACACTGTCATGCATTAGATTAGCCATTAAGGAATTAAAAAGAAAACTCTTTCTGTGGCTATCTTTTCCTTTTTAAGAGCTACACCCTACACTGTTTTTCTGTACCATAAGTTCCACAAAACCTAAGCTAAACTGTAACTAACACACTTGCAAGCAAGAAAACTCAACTCAACTCCACAAAAACCAAGAACAAAACCAACCCATGTAGTAAAGTAAGAAAATTTTGCATGTATAACACAAAAGGTCCATACTTTGTAGTGGAAAAAAATCATAGAGAATATTAAGCTGAAGGAGTAAGAACTGAGAGTTATATAAATCAAAATCACAGCATTTGATTTGCTATAGAGTTTCAAGTCAATCATACCAGATATATGCCAAATGGGATACCTTGGTTTCCACCGTTGTTCTCCCCCGCCGAGGTTGGTTTCCACCTTTTCCCTTTGTCTTCGCCTCCCTCAATGAAACCCAGAAAATTTCCCTCTTCATATTGTCTTCTCTTGTTGAGGAAGATAATGTTATTTGAGAAGGAAGAGAGGGATAAGGCACCACCAATTTTTCTCTGTGATTTTGATTAAAAACTGTAACAAGACACTATTTTCTCTCTCTAACTCTGTATATACATTTGTTGTCATTTTAATTAAAAAAAAACAAAAGTATAAATAATACTGACAAAATTTTAAAAAGGCTGCAAAAAAATTAAAGTATAAATAAATCGGACAAAATTTTAAAAATCCTAGTGTGATTATAAATAATACTGACAAAAGTATTTTTAAAAGGCTGGTGTGATTAAAAAAAAGTATAAATAAATCTAACAAAAATTTAAAAATCCTGCAGTGATTTTCATATAAAAAATAAAAATCGTAGCTGAACGCCCGCACAGCAAAAACTCCTTATATATTTATATAAAATGTATTTTGGTAATTTATAAATCTTATTTAATTTTCAGATAGAATCTTGCGCCTTCGATGAGTTTCAGATGCGATCAAGTGAGTTTTTATTGTTTTATTTTATAACTTTTTTTGTCTAATTTTTTGAAATATTTTTACATGCTTTTTAATTAGACAATAAAGCTAGATTGTATGTTATGTCGTTTTCAATCTATATAATAATAAATTATATTCCCTAAAAAAAATAATTGGCAACTGTCAGATGTGGTGTGTGAATAATGATAAAATTAACAAAATTTAAAAATGTCTTGAATTAAAAAATAGTAAATTCATAAATACATTGAATTGCCGATCTGTAACTTATTTTAATAGGACAGAAAGACTACGATGATGCCAATGAATACATTTCTATTTTAGAAATGTACTAATAATTATGTTAATTTTGTTTTTAAAAAATATATTAAATCTTGATTAAATCATTTTTTGTCAGGTTAATTAAATTATTTTTAAATAAATAGCAAGTAAACAATAAGGATTGGTTATTAGATATTAATTAATATTAATTTTTTAATAAACTATTAAATCAATCACAATCATTCATCCAATAAATAAAATTAATGAAATATTAATTTAATAATTTTGTACAAAATTTTATTATATTGATTATTAAAAATAAAAAAATAAAATGTAATTATTTAATTTTTAAATATTTTTATTTTGTAAAAAAAATTAATTTTATATTTATAAAGTTTTTTTAAATATTTTTATTTTAATAATTTTATATCAACAATTCACACTAATTCAGGCTTTATTCAACTTAATAATATTATTTTTGCATCATGGTAATATCCAAATTAAAATTGACCCAATACAACTTCAAATTTAAATTTACCATATGAGCCATGGCAAACCTATCTCTTCTCCAAATCACATATATCGTGGTTTAAAATTCCCACAGATTCCTATTTTCAACATGTTCTGGCCATATTTCAAATGCTCTTGATTTAAATGGGGCTAAATGATAAAAAAACTATAAAGTACATGCAAGCAAAAGAGGAAAAAGAAGAGTTAATCAACATTAAGAAACATCATTTCCTAGCACACTTCATCAGCAATTTCTTTTGATATAATTTATTTTTCATCAAGCAAGTTGTTGAAAACATAGTACTAGTAGCATGGTGCATAAGTACAACATTGTTTCTAGCGTCATTTACCAATATGCAATTCTACAGCCTAGGATCATTTCTTAAGGTGTGGGAAACAAGTAAACACATCGGCCTTAGGGTGCTTTGCTTCAGCGTGTTCTCGACATTTCACCTCCGTTGTGGTACACACAAATGTCTGCATGCACACCTTGCACTGCAATGTGTTGTTGAAGACACCAAACCAATGCCAACCACCAGCAGTAATTGAACAACAACAAAACAAGTCATCACCTTTATTAATGTGAATGGACTCTAATTCATCAGCACAAATAAGATAATTGTAATATCAAGGGGAAGGGATTAAAGCATGCATGTTCTCAAAACATTAAAGAATGAAGTACCAGTGGCTAAAGACGAGAACTTAGTAACTCGAGAACATTGACATTGAGATACTCAAGTGACTTCGTCTTAGAATGTTTTCATTGTCAAGGAGCATCATATGTGCAAAAATGTAGTTACAGAAGCTGAATTAGCCCCCCCCCCCCCCAAAAAAAAAAATGAAACATCATAGAGCATAGGAGCCACGCAGGTCTTGAAGTCAAGGAAAATTTAAGTAAGGTGAGAAAATTTTGGTAGAGTAATTTTCTATTCCAAAACTGTGTAAACAAAAACATGAAACTACTGTAATATTTCTGAGTGAACAAGTTTCGGCATGGATATGACAAGTTAATTCTGATCAGCGAGTCCCATTCTTGGGAGGAGCTGAAATCAAGGAAGAAACAGTTGAATTAACAGGGGAACCAAACCAATGAGATGGACTTAACTTAGTAAATACACTACAGATAAGAAAATAACTCAAAATACTAGATCATGATACAAGAAAAATTATCTTTTTGCTGGAAAAAAAATCTTGTATCATAATATCAGAAGAAATGATACGAGAAACAAGAAATTATTTTTCAGAATTTACACCGGCTGGATATAGTATTTTTAGGAATATATAACTTCATGTTACAAGTTGGGAAAGATGAGAAGCCTCAGCGAAAGAGTTCAGGCCTAAAATGACAACCATAAACCATTGTTAAACAGCTCCAAGGAGCAGAGAAAAACACATCCTTAAGATAATCAATTCACGCAAATGGATCAATAAAACATAAATTCCAATTCCAGCACCTAATCCAGGCAAAACATTAGAATAGTCAATGGCTCAAGGCCGCTCAGAAAATCAAGATCACATACTCTACATATAATAAATACATGTGTACCAACCTCTATATCCCCAAAAGAAAAAGTGTTCATGACCCAGCAGTTCAATAGTAAAGTAACAAAACAAATCCAATACTCAAATCTTGAAGAAAGAATACCTGTATGTTCATGGCCTTCTTGTTTGCCTCAAGTTGGCTACCTATATAAATCAACCACCATTAAAACCCAAATCGCTAAAGGAAACAGATCTATAAACTCTGATGCTTAAAACTTGACAATAAATGGAAATTGAAAATGAAGAAAAAGAAATTGTTTGGACCAAGAAAAGGAAAGAAGAGAGAAAATACCCTTCGCAGCCTTCTGCTTCTCCAAATTTTCTCACGGGCCATCTTAGCCTTCTGCCCATTGCCTCCGCCCATGGTTGGTCGATGAGTTTACCAGGAAAACGCGTTGTGGTGTGGTTCTTCGGTAGTTTTCCAATGCTAACAGAAAGTACTAGAAGGTCGCAGTAGGCACAGTCACACAGTACCGAGACTCGCAAGGCAACTTCTTAAGTCAAATATTTTGACACAAAAAACAGATTTTTTTTTTCTTGAAATGATATTGAAAATTCTTTACAAATCACACTAATTTGAAATAAGAATTTTTGCCCAGAATTATTACTTATATGTTATCGTGTTTTGGTTTTTTTTTTGAGCTTCCAAAAATTTCTCCTAAATATTGACAGTGTTGTTGTAAAGTGAGAATTCCGTCTAATATAGCTAACGACATGCTGATATGGTTCTTTGCTTGCTGAGTCTCTTGCCTCAAAGCAGTGTCTAACGGAACACATATTCGACATTTGTATCTCAACAAGCCCATTTCTGACACTGAATAATCCCTGAACACTCCAGCCAAAACATCCTCTGTGATTTTGATCGGTTGTGGATCACCCAACTGACCTTCCTTGATTCTCTCCAACAGCGTAGACTGCATAATAATGTTAGCCAACTAGCCCACCGACAACTCTATACCAGCTCTGGTCATATCCTCTGCTAATTCTCTAGATATCAGCCTTCCACTGAAAATATGTCCCCGACCCTTCCAGCTTAAAGCATCTGCTACCACGTTGGCCTTTTCTGAATAATACAAAATCTCACAATCATAATCTTTTACTAACTCCAGCCAACGCCTATGTCTCATGTTCAGGTCTTTCTGTATGAAGAAGTACTTCAGGCTCTTGTGGTCAGTACAAATCTCACATTTCTCCCCATAAAGGTAATGCCTCCATACCTTTAACGCAAAGACCACAGTCGCGAACTCTAAATCATGAGTGGGATACCTCTATTCACACTCCTTCAGTTGATGTGAGACATAAGCAATCACATTCCCTAACTGCATCAAAACACAACCCAAACCCTGATGTGAGGCATCACATTATATCATAAACTTCTCTTGATCTGTGGGAAGACTCAAAACTTGAGTTGTAATCAACCTCTGCTTCAGTTCCTGGAAGTTGTTCTCACATCTCTCTAACCATACAAACTTATTATTATTGCGTGTCAGCTCAGTCAATGAAATAGCAATCTTTGAGAACCCTTCCACGAAACGTCTTTAATAGCCTGCCAATCCAAGGAAACTTCTAACTTCTGAAACATTCTTTGGCATTGACCAATCTCTGACCCCTCAATCTTGGTTGGATCCACTTTAATCCCCTCCTTACTGACAATGTGCCCAAGGAAAGTTACCTGAGATAACCAGAATTCACACTTCTTGAATTTTGCAAACAATCTGTGTTCCCTCAGTCTCTGTAGAACCAACCTCAGATGTTGCTCATGCTCTGACTCTGACTAAGAATAAACCAGAATATCATCAATGAAGACGATCACAAACTGGTCCAAATAATCCTTGAACTCTGTTCATCAAATCCATAAAAGCAACTAGGGCATTAGTCAGTTCAAAGGACATGACTAAGAACTCATAATGTCCATATCTAGTGCGAAAAGCAGTCTTTGGTATATATCCCTCCTTGACCCTCAAATGATGATAACCAGATCGAAGGTCTATCTTTGAGAATACCCTTTTACCTTGCAACTGATCATCTATCCTTGGCAGAGGATACTTGTTCTTGATTATTAACTTATTCAATTCTCTGTAATCAATACACATCCTCAGAGAACCATCTTTCTTCTTCACAAACAGAACTGGTGCACCCCATGGTGAGAAACTAGGTCTGATAAAACTTAAGTCCAACAGCTCTTTCAGCCGTACTTTCAGTTCTTTTATCTCTGTTGGGGCCATTCTATAAGGTGCTCTAGACACTGGCTCCGTCCTTGGTGCCAGTTCTATCACAAATTCAATCTCTCTGTGTGGTGGCAACCCTGGTAAATCTTCTAGAAACACATCCAGAAACTCACAGACTAATCTGGTCTCCTCTGGTCCCACTGGCATGGCCTGAGTGGTATCCACCACACTGGCTAAGAATCCTATGCAACCTCCTTGTAATAGATCTCTAGCCCTCAGAACAGATATCTTAGGTATACGAGGTCCATGCACAGTGCCAACAAATACAAAAGGTTCCTCACCTTCAGGCTCAAAGGTTACCATTTTCCTTCTGCAATCTATGGTTGCCCCATACTTCACTAACCAATCCATACCCAGAATCATGCCAAAGTCAGTCATAACCAACTCTATCAAATCAACTGATAACTCTCTGGCCTCTATAGTCACTGGCAGTGATCTGACCCATCTCCTGGATACTACTAACTCCCCAGTGGGTAATAAGGTCCCGAACCCCACAACATAATAATCACATGGTCTACACAGTGTATCAATAATTATACTAGCAACAAAAGAATGTGTAGCACCAGAATCAATCAAAACAGTATAAGGGGTTCCAGCACTAAAAATCTGACCTGTAATTACTGAGGGTGAAGCCTCAGCTTCTACCTGAGTCAATGCAAACACTCGAGCTGGGGCTGAGTTGTCCGCCTTCCTAGGTTCTTCTTTTCTTGCTTTTGAGCAATCTTTCTTGAAATGTCCCACTGCCCCACATAAGAAGCAAGCCTTTGCCCTACACTCCCCCATATGGTTCCTCTTGCACCCAGGGCACTCAGGATAAGTCCTCCAGGCCTCACTGCCACCCTGGCGGCCAATTGAAATACCACGTGGTCTCCTGTCAAGACCTGGAGCTAGGAAGGCATCAGGAGCCTTCCTCTTCTGATCACTGGGGCCTCCGCTCCTACCTGATCCTACAAATGGAGGTCATGTCCTCCTCAACTCTCTTCTGGCTGCATTGTCCCGCCAAATCTTGTTAACAGCGCTCTTAACTGTGAGTGCCTTCTCAACCACTTGTGCATAATTAGTAACTTCAGCCACAATGGTGATACGAACATCTTGGGCTATTCTAGGTTGTAGTCTCAAGAGAAACCTCTCCCTCCTGGTCCCATAAGTGGGCACCAGCTCCATGGAAAACTTTGCCACTCTGTCAAACTTCAGAGCATATTTGGTCACTGACAGACTCCCCTGAAGTAATCTACTGAAATCTTCAACCTTTGAAACCCTGATGGTATCATTATAATACTTTTCATTAAATTGAGTCTGAAACTCTTCCCAACTCAGGGCATTGACATTTCTAGTCTGGGATATCACTTCCCACCAAATTCGAGCATCCTCTCGAAACATATATGTGGCACAAGCCACCCTCTCATTACCAGACATCCTCATGAAGTCAAGGATGGTGGTAACAATGTTCATCCATTGCCCAACCTTAGCTGGATTTGCACTGTCCTCAAAAACTAGAGGATGCTATTTTCTGAACCTTTCATAAAGAGGTTCCCATTTACTTCCAGCCTATGGTTGCTGCTCAACTGATGGCACCGCTACAAGTAGTGCCTCTGGTATAATGTTCCCTACAGGAACCTGTTGTTGTCTAAGGAGGCAGATTTCTTTTTCCTGCCTCATAAATCTGACCTGTAAATCAGCAAACAATTGCTTCCAGTCATTAAGAGCTGGCTGAGGGATCTGACTTTAGTCATTTTCTTGACCCTGTCTGTCATTCTGGCCCTGAACTTCCTGGCCAGTTGATGAATCTATCTGCCTTGGAAGCATATTATCAACATAAACCTTGCTGCAATAGTCAATGCGGCCAGTTAGGTAGTGATAACTAAACCTCTTGCCACCTCACAGTCCAAGATCAATGATATATTCATCCATGTTCCACAATCATACAGATAAACATATTAATTCATGATCATAACATTTAGCATTTAGCATTTAGCGATTAACGATTGACAATTAACAATGCAAATAAGCATGTTCTAGCAATATCAATACTAATAAGCACGCTCTTGCTTATCATGCAGCAGTCAAGGCCTAGCCTTATTAATGTACCTCATGTAGGCAGGTAAAACATTTATATTCTATTTAAGCAGTTAAACACATAACCACATAAATAGTTACCAAACCATGAGTCGAGCTTGTCTTCAGTTACGAGTGTACATGCCCAGCCAGTCTATGGGAACCCTAAACCTTGGCACGCTATGATACCAAGTTGTAACGCCCCGATTACTCCAGGACTGCTACTGTGGACTTTTAATAGTGCTTTACTCGCTAAAAAAATCATTTAGTTATAAACATGCATCTAGGTGTCATTAATAGGCCAGGGTGAAAAAAAATCTCTGTCAAAAGGAATGGATATATTTTATTTAAAACATTAAACTGTACATGGGCCCATAAACGTGTATACAATGTTATTTACAATTCAAAATGGTCATTATAATATAAAAATTACAACTTTTCGACCTGAGTGACAAAAATAGGGTTAACCCCTAGTTCCTCTGAGAAACACATTGGCTGTGGTGGTCAAGCGGCCGCATATGTACACATCGCCACCTATGCTCTCCACTCATGGTTGGGTGAGCTTTTCTTTTCCTTTACCTGCACCACACAGCACCAGTGAGCCAGGACTTAGCAAGAAAACTTATTACTGCATGTATGTAATATCAATAAATGATTCTGGTAATCATTCTGGGGCTCGCAGCCCTAATCGAATAGTGAGTCACACTTTGGGGCTCCGCACCCTAATCAAATAGGTGACTAATGAGTCACTCTCTGAATAGATGACTAGTAAGTCTATCTCTGGACATATGACTAATAAGTCATTCTCTGAATAGATGACTAATAAGTCTATCTCTGGGGATCCGCTCCCTAAGCCATGTGACGTTCAGTTACCTGAGACTTTTGGCCCTAGCTCTACGTAACTAGCCTTTACACTAGACAAGCGCTTTTAGTTTTCTTCGACCTTAGGGTCGGTCAAGCATTCCGTGCTCATGTTGATTAGTTCTAATCATTTCGACATGTGTTAAACACATTAATGTCGTTCTTGACTCTTAAGCTAATACCATACGACCAGTGCTCAGTATCACTGCTGAACTTGACTGATAAGTCACAGCTTCACGATCAATACTAAACACCATTGTTGTTCCCTGACTAATAAGTCGGTGCCATACACAGATAAGCCAAGCTGCTATGCATTTAGAATGCAATCAATGTCCATATATAGAGCATTAAACATGCCTCATCAATAACCATGCATGTCACATACTGGGTGTATTTTTCTTACCTCTAGTTGGAGCGTGAAATAATAAAAGAACAACCTTTGAGAACGATTGGTCCTTAAGTCCCGTAGTAATCACCTAGTCATCACCAAATATAAAATCCCATCAATAAAAATAAATAATAAAAGGTTCATTGTCTAAACCCTGCTCCCTGGGCCTCGAATCGTACTAAAACGATTAGTAGATTCGATCCCGAGCCTTAAGAAATGAAAACCCGCGCTTAAAACCCTTAAAAACCCATCCTGGCACATAAGGGATGAGCGAGCCGCGACTTGACCTAGTGGGTTGCGGCGCGCCCCCAAGATAGAGAGCCTCTGTCTGGGGTACCAGGGGCGGGCCGCGACTTGGCCTAATGGGTCGCGGCGCGCCTGCTAGACATAGCCCAAGGGAGGCTCTAGAATGGGTTCAAGTCGCGACTTGCATGAATTCAGTCGCGACTTGACCGTGCAAACCCAGCTCCTCTGCCTTTTTCTCAATTCAAACCAACCAAAACCTTCCCCAATTAAATCCCAAAATATCAACCAAACATTACCACAACATATCCATCATTCAACCAACAAAACCTAAGCTTTATAACACTTAAAACCTCATCAAATTCCCAATTACACAATCCAAAATATCAACTATAAACCAACTGAAAAACAGAGTAAAAGCCAGGAACAAAGACATATAATTCTTACCCCAATTATGAATTAACCTTCTGTCAATTGTTGAACACGATTCCTGAGTCTCAAGCTTTAATCTTCCTAATTAGTTTCAAAAGTTCAACCCGGGAGAGAGAGAGAGAGAGATAATCGAGAGAGAGTGTGAAAGAAGGAACTTTGTTTTCAGCTGAAGACCCTTCTATAGTCGGCCACCGTTAAGTCTATCTAATGGCTAAAAGACTAAAATGTCCCTAGGGTCATATTAATCCTTCAAAGCTAGCAAGGGAAAAACAGACATTTCCTACTTATCCCGCTAATCATAATTAACAACCTCCAATTCCCCTTATTCCCAATATTCTCAAATAATAATTAAATCATATCCCATTACCCATTCATTCTCGCTAATGTACTAAGCATCAAATTATCC
Source organism: Humulus lupulus (assembly GCF_963169125.1). Lineage (NCBI taxonomy): Eukaryota > Viridiplantae > Streptophyta > Magnoliopsida > Rosales > Cannabaceae > Humulus > Humulus lupulus. Next base: position 97,257,493 of record NC_084793.1, read on the forward strand.
CCAGACTTACCCCGAGCCTGGAAATTAATCTTATTATGACAAAACCGCTAATCTTGCGTTGTAGGATTGTCTCATGCAGAATAGCTCGAACATATCCACATAATAATGTGGTCTCATCCATAAATCACAAACATGCACATAATATACAGATATGCTCTTAAAAGATCAAAATTATGAAAATTCCCTTCTAATAAGAAGTGGGCCCACAGGCATGCAATTATCATCATATCATCATATAATCATGCATTTAATCACATAATTGCATATTAAATCAATTATGGCCCTCTAATCCAGGCATTAGGCCACATTAGGGAATTTTGGACATTATAGTCTGCCTCCGAGTTATTCCCTTCATTTTTCTTCCTCTTTGAAGGATTATCTCCTGAGGGTCATGACGTTGAGGGCGTAGCCGAGGTGGAGGCTAAGTTGACATTCGTTGTTGTAGTTGTAATGGGCTTAGGAGTCAGTTTTAATACTGACCTCGTCTCTTCTACATTGACGAATCTCTGAGCCTGGTTATTGTCCTCACGGGTTTCCTTTGCATATCATCCCAAAGGGGACTCCCTGGCTATAATCCAGCTCGTACTGCCATGAGATGACCATTGTCATCAGCACACCTCTATACCATGACCATTGTTCAGGTAGCTTTTTAATGACTCTCCTGGTTGCTGTCTAGCATTAGTCAAGGTCGAGGCTTCTCTACCATGGCCTTGAATTGCTTCTTGAATTCCTTAGCCAGATGCTCCCAAGACGTGATCGAGTGCCTTCGGAACTTTTTGAACTAGTTTTTTGTTGGTCCCGTGAGTGTGGCTAGAAAGAGCATGCACCTAAGCTCGTATCCAACATTGCTAGCACACATTATTGTGTTAAACGTACTCAAATGGCTATATGGGTTTGAGGTTCCATCAAAGGGTGCCACGTGGGGTATCTTGAATCCATAAGGAAATGGCGTGCTTGATATGTGTGGAGCAAAAGGCTCGAGCTCCTCATCAAAGTCGTCAGCCTTGTCCTTATTTCTTTCTTCTTGAAGGAGCTTAATGCTCTTTCAAGTTGGTTGATTTTTTCTTGGACCAAGTCCACCGGAGGTTGAGCTTGTATTTGGCGTAGCTGGTTATTGTTTGTGAAAACTCTAGCTCCCTGCTCCAATATAGGGTTATACCGATTCCCGTGTACTAGCTGCATGGGCTCTTTTCATCTATTTAAATGTGTTCATAAATCCGGGTTTGACGGGTTAGCCTGCCCCCGATTTTGATTCAAGTGATCTCGAAGATCAGGATAATCATTCTCATAATTCCTAGTATTCTTGGGCTCAGTGTTGTATACATTCACTAATCGACTGAGGTCCAGAATTCCACTGAGGAAGCTAACATTCCTCTCTGGTTGTTATTACGTGGATCGATTGTTGCGAGGTAGTTTTTCCGCTTGCCCCCTCGCCCCAGTCGTTTGTGACCACGACATATGACTTCCCGTTGGTTGGGATGCCCTATGTCCTCAGTGAGCCTCTCGTTTACCCCCTTGTCCGAGTTGAGCCCTATGATTTCTATCTCGGCTCCCTTATTCAGTTCCCATTGGGCGCTGGCTGGGGTGCCTCTCGAACTAGAGAGGGGTGTCTTATTGGCGAGGGAGGATGCCTTATTAGTGATGACGGTGGCCTTTTGTTATTGGGTCTGGAAGGTCCATAATTGGCTTGGACAGGCTCCAGGTTATTCCTGATAGGTTCGAGGTTATCATTCCGAGCTACGGAATGAGCTTGGTTATTCCTCATTCCAGCAGTTACACTTACCGTAGAGTTGTCCCTAGCAGCGTTTTAAGTATTTCCCCCAGGACGATTGTTGCCAGTATTTTTCCTGGGCCTCGGTTGGGCTTGTTGAGCCCTTTGCTCAGCCATTCTGGCGGGCGTACTCCTTCGGGGCCATCCTCTAGTCCTTTGAGGCAGTTCCTGTACTTCAGCGACTTTCCTAGCCAACTCATCATTTTGACGTGTAGCTTTGACAAGTTGTTTGTGCAATCTGCGATTCTCCAATTCAACGATTGGAATGTATCTTTTAGGATTATAATACAGATCCTCGTCGGGTCTGGGGGTTTAAGCAGGTTTCCCCATATAGGCCGATGATGCACCTCCCTCATCAGGGCTTTGATCTACTATGGGTTGCTTCCCAGGCCTCTATGGGTAGTTCTCAATCTGAGGAGTTCGCTCCTTAGGGATTTGTGGTAATGGTCGCCCACTAGCTCTAGGATTATTCACGGCGACCATTGATGGTATGCATGAGGTTTTTTATTAAACAATACACCAATTTGCTTAATGCTCTTAATGAAAGCACCAAATTGTTGATGTCGTTTTTTGTCAACTTAAATATGAAGTGCATTAAACAAAAATATAGAAAAAGTAGAACAATTCAGAGATTTTTTATGTGGTTCAACAGTTAAAATCTGTCTAGTCCATGAGTCACTATTATTCTCACTACTCTATCAAAGCTTTGAAGGAAAGCAATTTGGTAGAGTATTCTCTAGTACAATTTTTGTGTGTCTCCAAATGAATTATCCCAGGCTATAATAGCCTGGTTATGAGAATATATTCCTCCAATTCCGGAAAGTTACAATCAATCAAATAAATTTGAAATAAATAAAATAAATGCGATAATTACATAATATCCCATGAAAATGGGGATTTAATATATGATAGTAACGAATCCCTATGAAATAGGGATTTCCTAAGAGTCTTTCTACGTGCCAAACACATCACTGAGCTCAATCTTTGTGCTGGCGCACTTTCGAGATTGGCCTGGCTTCGAGCTCATTGTTCCAGTTATATCCTCCTTCTCATCCAATGATTTTGTCGAACTCGTCCCTCAGAAGGTTGGTGTCTTCAAGCCTGCAACTCAGGCTTGAACAATGCGACTCATGCTTGAGTGCTAATAACAGATCTGGAACCACTTGACAATTTGTATAAGGGTACTGCTAACATTTTTGAGCTCACTCTTTTCGAGCCTATATTTCGAGGCTATTTATTTATTCTCAAAATTTGTGTGTAACAACTAGCTATAGTTTGATTAAAATAGTTACACCATTAAAATTGTGTTTTTGACCATATTCAACACCCTACTATTTTATACTTCAATATCCAAAATAAATATTTTCTTGAATATTAATTCTAGAAACCTCTTTATTTCTAAATTCTCCTTTATGTTTTAAATTTATTCCTTCTTCAATCAAATAAAAACAATAACTTTAGACATCAAGCATGTCTAGATTTATCCATTCTATACACATATAACCAAAGTGATTTTAGAATGTGGAATTCTAAGTCACCTATTTAATAGGAAGACCAAATTAATCAACCATTATGAAAATAAATTGATTAACTTTGGAGCATCACCCCCACAATTCTCACATAAAGTGAAAATATCACTTTTAAATAGAAATCTATTTATTTCTATTAAGTCTTTTATCCTCCAAGATAAATCTAGACTTATTATTCCCAAAGTTCATCACGAGTCATTTAAGCCACATGATAAACTCTCAATAGATCAAGATAAAAAAATTCCTCAATGTTTATTTTGATTTATTTACTTGCTATAGGAAGACACACTTCTTTTAAAGTAACTTTCACTTAGTTGCTTTCTTTTATATATTTCACAAGATGAGATAAGTAAACACAAATACCATGTGAAAATTAATCACCAGTTTTCACTTTTAGTTGTCTAAATAATCTCAACACCACTTAAACAACTTTTGTGCATTTTCTAAGAATCTCTTTGAGATTCTTTTGAAAATACCACTTTGATATCCATTGATTTTCTCATCAAAATCAATTTGAATATGTCAATTTTTTAAACACTTTAAATCAAAGAAAATAAACCATCATTGATTTTAAACACTTTAATTTCTTATGCATTATTTTAAAATTATCTCCTCATTGAGATTAATTTAAACATATCACCATCTTTAACCAAGATGAATAAAATTATCTTCAATATATTCACCATTGGTGTAAATAATCAAAATTTCTTCTTCAATTTTGTAATGTCTCCTCATTGAAACAATGAATGTTTAAGAATTATTGTCTCTACATAATTATCAAATATTTTCACTTTTTGACCACACTTTAGACTCCAAGTCTTATGGGTCAACATGTCATCCCATAATTTTTTAATCCACCTTGATCAATTTTTCTCGCAATAGCAAAATACAATCATTAAAAGATGTAACCCCCTTAGGTTCATATTTTCTTATCTCATAAAATGAGATGCTCAATACTTAAATGAGAAAATTTAAATTCTCAAATGATTTTTTTTATTTACCAAATAAATGGTAACTTATCACAACATAATAGGATAAACACATTCCTATTACTTTATTTGTCATACAACACACTACATTAATATCACAACTCACATATATACATATGGTAAAAACCCAAGATGTTGAAATATCTTCTAATCACTATATTTGCAAAAGCAAGGAAGATTAGAAAACAATGAACCTCATTTATAAAAAAAAATTGTACTCATTTCTATCACTATATGAAACCCATTAGATCTTCTAAGAAAAACAAAGAAGAACATTATCTTATCTTACCTTCTTTTCACAAGATTAATATGGTTTCTCCTTCCATTAAAACAAGAGAGAATAAGTTTTTGATTGTTAGAGATAATAAAATTGTCTCAATGGAAATAAGAAAAAACTATTACAACTCTAAGCAAAATAATACAAATAGCAAGGTGATTGATTAAATAAGATTACAACTCAATAAAAAATTTACAAGTAAATGTAGAAATATGTAGATGAAGAGAATAATAGAAAATACAACTCTAGACAATAGATACAAATAAACTAGAAGTAGTAGAAGAAATATGTAGAAGAAATTACAACTCTAAAACAAAAAAAATACAATAAAATATGTAAATAGAAAATAAATAGAAGAAACAAAAGAAGTAGAACAAACAATGTAAGAAAAAGAACAAAAAAGAAATCACTCTATCACTCACACAACCAAAGTGAAGAGCATTAGGGATCACCAACTTGAACAAGGTTTACAACCTTTGTCCAAAATCTTATTTCCTCCTATATCAAGCACTAAGGGATTCTCTCCATATTGGAAATAGCTATCTAGATTAATCAAGCATTTTGGTGTATTTCTAGCCAAGTTCTCTAGTGGATAGAAATAAAGTTGTCTTACAAGTGAGCAATAGACTCCTACTTATAGAGTTTTGGGACACACTTTGAATTTGAAATTTCATCAACCCTTATGGTTGTTACTAATGTTTAATTAGATGTTTATGGAATTGAAAAATAGTTTTGAGAGTTACATGAGGTATTAGAACTGTTCAAGATGGAAAAAAGAAGTTGGAGTTGGCTGTCAGCGTCTCTGGCCGCGACCACTGGCCTCTGTCCCCCAGGACGCGGCTAGGGATAATCAGTGGCCGCAGCCACAACTCCAATTTCAGCAAAACTCAACTTTTGCATTTCCAAATGGTTCTATCCTCTTCCACATGACTTTGTAACCTCCAAACATATTATGGAGTTTAAAATCATGTCTCCAACAGCCATATCACTAATGACTTTGATCAATTTAAATAAAAAATGTGTAACATAAAATCTACACATTATTGGGTGATATTTGGGAGTTACAAATTTGTAACTGATTTTGTAACTCCAAAGTATGTTACATTTGAGTACACACATGAGTCTAATTTTGTAACTCACAATTATATGTTACAAAGTGTGACAAATCACATTTGTGTGACAAAACACATTTTGTCAAATTATTTAATCTAACATTATATTATTTAAACTAATATAACAAAATCTTAGAACGTACTCAAAATACAAATATAAAAAATCACAAACAAACCAAAAGGAAAATTTGACCAATGCCCACATAAATTCTAATTTTTAATTTTTCTTTTTAAAACATAAATGGTTTCTAAAAATTAATTAAGATGACGATATTGTCATCTTCTGTCTCCGAGTATGACACACCACCATAAACCTCTTGATTTTTAGTTTTTAACTAGCCGAACTGTACTTCTTCTTGGTCATAAGAAGGGGTTGACATTAACACTAGGGAGGAAGCAATCTTATCTCTCATTATCTTATTGTTTGGTGATGGAGGAGTAGATGCACTACTCGATGGAAATGGGGCGGGGATCAGGCAAGGAATGCCTCCCTTGTCTCCTTTCTCCCCACTAGCCTAATTCTTGGCAAGGATGGTGATCAGGAATCTCCATCCACCATCCGAGTTTGAAACTTCAACAGGACCCTTTTATGTACAAACAAAATATATTAAATTGAATTATTTAAAATAAAAGCTAAAACAACATAATAGATATATATCTCTTGTATATAAAAAGTGTGGAGAAAACAGAAATTCTTATTTTTAACAGTTTATTTTGTTAACTAAATATTCTAAATATTTAACATAATATATATTTAAAACTAACTAAAATAGATATTTATTAATTATATTAATATAAATTCAAATATTATTATTATAATGATATTTAATATAAAACTACATATATAATAATTATATTAATATAAATTCAAATTCAAATTTTATAAAATATCATTATTATAATAATATATAATACAAAACTAGCTAATATTCTAAATATTTAACATAATATACCTTTAAAACTAACTGAAAATAGATATTTATTAATTATATTGTTATCCAAAAAATTAGCATTGATGACGTGGCAAGTGATTCCTGGATACGTGGCTGACACCTGGAAGAGCTCTGCTAGGGTATCGACCAGAGGACGCACTAGAAGCAGTAAGCAGCCCAGTCTTACCTGCGACCAGTCTGGTCGATAGTTCCGCATGCAATGTCATATTACTGTAAAGATCTTTGTAGATCCCGAATTTAACTCACACAATCTCCTGAATATCCGATTATTTAGGAGAGAATATTGGCAACTAAATCATGTAATCCCCCTTGAGCCTATAAATAGGAAAAAATAGCTCAAGGAAGGGACTTTTGGCTTTTGAATTATTTGAGATTAGAGTAATTCTCCTTGGAATATTGTATTGTTCTTCAGAGGTTAGTGAAACTCATTGAACCCTTGTTCTTTGATCACTCCTTTGATTCTTATATCAATAACAGTCTAAGTGGACGTAGGTTATTACCAGATCCTGGGGCCGAACCACTATAAAAATATCGTGTTCTTATTACTTTTCGTCATTTGATTCTTCTCAATACATTCATTCACATCAAGCATATTCTGACTCCGTGTTAGTTGACCAAAATCTGGGTCAATATTCTGGTGCTTTCATTGAGAGCTTGATTTATCATTGTTGAGAAAATCAATGGCGAAAACTGGAAGGAAAGCTGGACAGGCGGCCGCTGCTGCGCCATCAAACCCACCTCCTCCTCCCCCTGCGAGCGTGGCAGAGGATGAGCCACATCTTGACTTTGAGGAGGAAGAGATGGATGATGCAACGCTGAAGAGTACCCTGGGGGCGTTGCAGGAGGAGCTAGTTAGTCTAAAAGCCAGTCAAGAGACTGTTGCCGAAGTTGTGGCGCGGCAGCAGCAGGAGATTGAACGGCAGCGTGCGGAATTAAGCGAAAGGCAGGCAGAGATGGACCGCTACCAGAGCGAAGCCATGGCAGCCCTTGAGGCGGCCTTGCAACTGGCAAGGAATCAGGCCGCATCTGTTTCGCAGCCTGACCAACCTGTCAATGGGCCACCCCAGAGGGGTCCTAATCCCAGCCCACCAATCCAGCCTTCGAGTCCGCAAAGGCCTGAGCAGCCTCAGGTGCCCCATGACGATGTCCCACTGGACCCTGAGGCACAGCCACCATCCCAAGCTGGTCGCGGCTATCCCCCGCAACAGAGGCAGAATAGAGCCGAGCATCAGCCTCGTAGTCCTAGACGCCGTAGGGGCGATGAGCCAAACCTACCAAACAGAGGCCAGTATCCCCCTGGTAACAGGAGGGACTCAGAGTTAGGCTCTGCAGTCCGGGGTCCCCCACGGCATGATAATGCACGGGGACACCACGACCAACGCAGGCCGCCCTCTAACGTTCGGAACGTTTCAGCCAGGGACGGAAATCGAGGGAACAGTCAATCCCACCATAGCCAATCAAGGTTCAGAGATGGCCATGGGTTTAATGAGACCGACTCAGGCAAGGGAAACGCTGGCCGAAGGAATGAAGAAAGAGGTAAAGGCAGGAGCCAGGTACCTCAAGATGACCAACCCGATAGACGGGATGCTGGGGGGCAGCCCAGGCAAAATAATATCTTCAACCGGCTCGGGGGTAGCGAGCAGCGGAGAAGAGACGAGGATTTGAGAGACGTACTCAACGATCGCCGGGAGCGGCATGGCGAGAACGTCCCCCCAGCAACAGATGCCACAACGATTCCTGCCGCTGTACAGGCCCAAATAGATGCCCTCAACCAAGCAGTGCAGCGGCTGGTTGGGGGAAGGACATCTTATATCGACCACGATAGGAGGAAAGGCACTCCTTTCGTACAAAGGATAGCTAATGCCGAAACTCCAAGCAAGTTTAAAATGTCTACACTTCCAAACTTTGACGGGTATGGAGACCCAGTGTCTCATCTCAATAAGTTTGAAATACAAATGGACATTCAGAAAGTGTCCGAAGATGCTCGGTGCAGGATCTTCCCTGCAACACTTTCTGAAGCCGTGCAGAAATGGTTTTTTAAGTTCCCTCCCGCAAGCATAGTTTCCTGGGAAATGTTCGTAAGGGAGTTTTACGGACAGTTCTATGCAGGCCGTGTGCATCCGACCGAAGCAAACCAGCTGGTTGAAATTCGCCAGCAGGATGGAGAATCAGTGAAGGACTACATCCAGCGCTTTATGCGAGCGGCAGCTGGAGCGAAAACGTTGGGGGACGAAGGAAAAATGATGGCCATAACCGCAGGGGTTAAACGTCGTTCTCCCCTCTGGAAAAGTCTCCGAAAGGAAGGAGTGAGAACTACCCAAGAACTTTTGGACCGGGCTGATCGCTACATCAAGCTCGAAGAAGCCATTGCTGACGATGGAAAGCCCTCAAGCAAGGATAAGAAGGCTTCCGAACCCGCCAAAGCCGCCAATGGTTCCAAACCTAATGGCAAAGGCAACGGCAACGGCAAGAATGGTGGAAAACGGCCGTATAGCGAGCCTTCCACCTCCGACAATAAACGAGCCAAGGGTAATCGTTATTAACCTCGGTTCACTAACTACACGGCCCTCGTTGAGTCTCGGGGAGAGGTTTATCAGGCCACAAGTTCTAGTGTGCCTTATAAAAAACCTGGCCCCATTCGAAATGATATTTCGAAAAGGGACACTACCAAGTTCTATCGTTATCATAACGACTACGGACATGACACCAACGAATGCAACCAGTTGAAAGAAAAAATCGAGTTCCTTATTAGACAAGGACACTTGAGAAGATACGTACGGGCCTCGGGAAATTCCCAACGAGAAGCTCCGGGTAGCAACGAGCAGGCGCCCACGCGCCAACGCTCGCCACCCTTACAGCCTGCCCCCGTGACCGGCACACTCTTAACCATCTGTGGAGGCCCGCACCTCGCAGGAAATAGCGGAAAGGCCAGGGAACGATATGCTCGGACTCTGCGCCACGACCAGGACATTGAGATGATGACTGTGGAGGACCTTCTCTGATGGCGATGCCCAACACGTCCGGTTCCCACATTCCAATCCGCTGGTCGTGGACATCCAGATGGCCAACATGATGGTGAAGAGAGTACTGGTCGATACAGGAAGTTCAGTGAATATCCTGTATAAATCAACACTGGAACGCATGAAATTGTCCGTTAAGGACTTGGAGCCCTGCAACCAAATGATATACGGCTTCTCTGGAGAAGGACTCGCCCCCCCCGGATTGATCAAACTACCAGTGACAACGGGTACAACGCCTGTAACAAGGACATTACTCGCCACTTTTGTAGTGGTCGATTGTCCTTTAGCGTACAATGCCGTCACTGGGAGGCCTATACTGGTTGATCTACGAGCCGTCATCTCTATGTGGCACTTGGCCATGAAGTTCCCAACAGACGCGGGGGTAGGACGCGTGTTGGGAAACCAGAGGGAAGCCAGGGAGTGCTATAACGGCTCAATCACAAAGGCGAAGAATGGAACGTTGAAGAGCACTACCTCAGATAGGTTGCAGATGGCAGTTGATACATAAGCCCAATCCGGTGATGAAGTCACCAAATAGGGTGTTTCCCAAAGTGAGGATAGAGACTTAGATCCTCGCTTTGGGGATTTTGAAGAAAACATTGGACCCATCGAGGACCTGGAGGAGGTCCAACTCGACAAAGAAGACCCGACCAGAGTCGTAAAGGTTGGGAAAAACTTAGAGCCTACTACGAAGCACGCACTGGTGGAATTTTTGCAAAAGAACCAGGAGGTTTTCGCCTAGTTGCATAAAGACATGGCTGGGATAGATCCTACAGTTATCAGTCATGTCCTGAATATAGACAAGACCTTTCCACCCGTGCAACAAAAGAGAAGGCTGCTCGATAAAGATAGATCGAGAGCCTTAAAAGAAGAAGTTGAAAGACTAAAGGAGAATGGGTTCATTAGGGTGGCATTTTATCCATCGTGGGTCTCCAATCCAGTGCTGGTTCCCAAGTCTAACGGCAAGTGGCGGACCTGCGTGGATTTTACATACCTCAATAAAGCCTGCCCAAAAGACTGCTTCCCACTCCCAAGGATCGACCAGCTAGTCGATGCAACTGCAGGGCACGAGATCCTCTCGTTCATGGATGCATATTCGGGCTACAACCAGATTAGCATGCACCCCCTTGACGAGGATCACACCAGCTTTCGGACCGATACGGGCTTATACTGTTACAAAGTAATGCCCTTCGGACTGAAAAACGCAGGTGCGACTTACCAACGGCTAGTCAACCACATGTTTAAGGAGCTGATCGGAGTAAACATGGAGGTATACGTGGACGACATGCTGGTAAAGTCTAAGAAGGCAGAAGGACATGTAAGGGAATTACAAAAGTGCTTTGATGTATTGACCAAATACCAAATGAAGTTAAATCCCCTTAAATGTTCCTTCGGAGTTGGATCAGGGAAGTTTTTGGGGTTTATTGTAAATTCAAGAGGAATCGAGGCCAACCCCAACAAGATAAAAGCCCTGATCGATATGAAGTCGCCAGAAAGGATCAAAGATGTACAAAGTTTAACCGGGAGAATCGCAGCCCTAAGTAGATTTATTTCGAAATCAATAAACAAGTGCGTCCCTTTTTTCAATCTACTTAGGGGAAATAAGAAGTTTGAATGGATAGGAGACTGCGAGCAAGCATTCCAAGCCTTGAAAGCCCATATGGCACAACCTCCTATCTTATCAAAGCCGATCGAAGGAGAAACTTTGTTTATTTACCTGGCGATTACTGAAGTTGCTGCTAGCGCGGTACTAGTACGAGAGGAAGAAGGCGTACAAAAAGCAGTCTATTATGTCAGCAAAAGACTGATCGGGGCAGAATTGAGATATCCACCAATCGAGAGGTTAGCATATTGCTTAATCCTGGCCTCTAGGAAGCTACGCCCCTACTTTCAAGCCCATCCTATTATAGTTCTAATTGACCAGCCCCTTCGGCAAGTCCTCCAAAAACCAGAGGCGGCTGGGCGATTATTAAAATGGGCAGTCGAATTAGGGCAGTTCGATATAACTTATTCATCGCGAGCAGCAGTCAAGGGACAAGTCTTGGCCGACCTTATTGCAGAGTTCACCGAACTCCCAGACAGCGAACAGTGCGAACAGCCTCAAGCGCCTGAGCCTCAAGACAAAGCTCCTTCATGGAAGTTATTTACGGATGGGTCATCCAACAAATCCCACGCTGGAGCGGGAGTGATATTGATAACGCCGGAAGGGCATTGATTTCACTGCGCTATTAGGTTCAACTTCACTGCGTCAAATAATGAAGCCGAATACGAAGCACTCCTCGCTGGATTGAGGATGGCGAAAGATATGAGCATAAAAACGCTTGATATTTACAGTGATTCACAGCTGGTGGTGAATCAAGTTCTAGGAGAATATCAAGCACGAGGCTTAAAAATGGTGGCCTACTTGAATAAAACAAAAGACTTGCTAGCCCAATTTATGGAGTACACCCTTCAGGAAATTCCGCGGGATCAGAATTCAAACTCAGATGCCTTAGCCAAACTCGCGAGCGCGAAGGATGCTGACACTTTGAACATTGTGCTGGTGGAAAGACTGAGTAAGCCAAGCATACAAGCGGTCGAATCCAGTATGGAGATTCGAATGGAGGATACATGAATGGCACCTTATTTGGAGTATCTGACAAACGGTACGCTACGAACGGATAGAAACAAAGCCAGAACTCTACAAAGGCGAGCTGCTAGGTACATACTGGTCGATGGTGTTATGTACCGAAGAGGATATTCCTTGCCACTACTCAGATGCGTTACACCGGAATAAGCTAAGGAACTCATGAAAGAGGTGCATGAAGGCTTCTGCGGAGATCACGCTGGGGGGCAGAGTTTGGGAAAGAAGATTCTAAGGCAAGGCTACTTCTGGCCAACTATGAACGAGGATTCGGTGGAGTTTGTACGAAGATGCGATAAATGTCAAAGGTTCTCCAAGATTCCACGAGCAGCTCCGAACGAATTAAAACAGATGCAAAGTCCGTGGCCTTTTGCAGTATGGGGGATAGATTTGATTGGATCCCTACCTACAGGGAAGGGCGGAGTAAAGTACGCAGTCGTAGCAGTCGATTACTTTACCAAATGGGCCGAAGCTGAACCGCTCGCTACCATCACGACCAAGAAAGTTCTTGACTTTGTTATTAAGAACATTGTCTGTTGATATGTCTTACCTAGAAAGATAGTTTCAGACAACAGAACCCAATTTGACAGCAACTTATTCACCGATTTCTGCGAAAAACATGGAGTTATCAAAAGCTTTTCTTCAGTTGCACACCCCCAAGCGAATGGGCAGGTCGAAGCCGTGAATAAAACTCTTAAAGATACCATGAAGAAGAGACTTGAAGAAGCTAAGGGAGCCTGGCCAGAGCAGCTGCCTGAAGTCCTCTGGTCGCATAGAACGTCTCACCGAACAGCGACAGGACATACCCCATTTCCCTTAGCCTACGGATATGAGGCGATGTTGCTTGTCGAATTAGATCCCCCCTCACATCGACGATTAACATACGACCAAGACCAGAACAGCCAACTGATGATGGAATCCCTAGACTCGATTGACGAAATACGGGAGAAAGCCCAACTCCGAGTTGTTGCGTACCAGCAAAAAGTCGCCCGGTACTTTAACTCCAAAGTTAAAGAAAGAAAATTCAACGTCGGAGATTTGGTGCTACGACGAGTTTTCTTAAACACCCGCGACCCCACTGCTGGAGTACTCGGACCTAATTGGGAAGGACCTTACCAGATTGAAGAAGTCCTTCATCCGGGCACTTACAAACTTGCACGCTTGAACGGAGATCTCGTTCCACGTTATTGGAATGGAGAACACCTGCGCAAGTACTATCAGTGAACAGTCCTTTTTAAAGGACTGGCTTGTATTAAATTTTACTTTTTACAAGTTTAGCAAAGAGGGCTAGCCACGATGTATGGCTAATCGCTCGTATATGTAAGATTCTATTTTAGAATCACTCGTAAAGACATGTTTAGTCCATTATTAATACGAGATTATAAGGGACTGTGCGCAGCCAGTCATTCTTGCCAACCTTTGTGAATTTATATTTACAAGTATTTGTTCATTACGTGTGTTGTTTTGCTGTATTATAAGTATTACTTTTTCTCCCGAGCAGAAATGTTCGAACAGGTCGTGGTCAAGGCAAGTGACCAAGGACCTAAAGCTCCTCGATCACTTGGGGGGCATATAAGGCACATCGATAGCAAAGCATACCATGAAGTATGTAAACACATGAACAAAATGAGTGAAAGCATGCTAAGGTACTTAGAGTATTTTTCAAAATTTATATTTTGTTAAATCAAGCCAAAGTACTATGCTAAGTTCAGTCATACGAACAAATGTTATAATAAATAAAACTATTATAGCATCATGATGTAATCTCTTACACCGCAAGCATCACTGCTTGGATGTAAATGTTCAAATAAAAGAAAAGGTTTGCTGCCCATGCAGCAAATTCAAAAAAGGAATTGTCTTTACATCACGACCCGTGGGTCGTATAATCAAAAGAAAGAAAAAATATTAAAAGCTCAAGAGGCATTGGGAGCAGGAGGGTCTTTATCAGCATTCTGGTTGGCAGCATCCTCAACAACTCCTTCTTCCTCTACGCCAGCAATACTTGGGGAAGCAGGGACCCTGGCTCTTGCCTCCTCTTCAGCCAGTTGAGCAGTGCAGCGAGCCAGCTCAGCAGTCCTGACATCTTCTGAAAGATAGCTGAAGTCGGCACCCTGATTGTGTTTCCAGAAATTGTAAAAACACCGGAGTGTCGTCCTCTTATATCTTTCCAGATTCTTGGAGTTGTCAAGCTCCAGCTGCTTTACTTTGCCCTCAAGAGTAGCAATGGCCTCGTCTTTGGACTTATGCTCCTCTTCCAATCTCTTGACTTCGCGATACTGGGTGCGGCTGGCATCTTGATACTCCTCCCTCTGCTTTATTATAGCTGCCTTCGTAGCTTCAGCCTCTGATAGCTTTGTCACCGCGGCATCCCTCTGCTGAGCCAGCGCCTCCAACTCCTTTGCGTGCCTGGCCTCTGCAGCCGAAAGTTCCTCGGCTGCCTTCACCTGGTGCCTCTCGATGGCCTTTGCCCGAGCCTGTTCAATGGTGGCTTGGGTGCGGGTACGAGCAGCAGTTGCAGACAGCAAAGCCTGAGGACAGAAGATAAAGTTAGAACCTATTACAAAGAATAAAAGACTAAGGCCTAAGAAATAAAGAGGCACTTACGCTGGCTATTTCGTTCAGAGTCCTGTTCAGGATTTGGTCGACTGCCATACTCTCTGCCTCGACTAGTGCATTTTTGACGCGGTCGTTCTTCGCGATGTGCGCGAGGCGGTCTTTAGCTGCTCGTAAGGCATGGCTTGAGAGTTTGGCCCCAAGAGCTTCTTCCCGCTTGTCTTGTTCCCTGGTGGGCGCAGCCGGAGGGTTCGGCGGGGGAGGAGGAGTCAGCTTCTCAGCAGGAGCCAGAGGATGAGTAGAAGTTTGCCCAGCTGGCACGTCCCTGGGAGCGTCTTCTGTTCGACTCTTCTTGGCCGGTCTCTGGCTTGTTTCGCTGGCCTGTTTCCTTGACGACTTTCGCCGGAGCTGAGGAACTTCCTCTTCCTCCTCAGCATTGTACAGGTCGAAGACGTTGGGAGTGGCCATATCTGCATACAAGTAAAAACATACAGAGGGTAAGATAAAGGCAGATGAAAACTCTTTATTCAACGGAAAAGAAGGTCACAAAGTTAGTACCCGAGCTACAACTACTGGTCGCTATACTATTGACTCTATTAGTCACACACTCACTATCTGGCATGAAGAAGTTTGGCCCTAGATTTGGAGTATATGTAAAGTTGCCCTCCCCGTCAAACAAATGACAGGGAATTGGCAAGCTATTTAAAAGCAAGATAACTTTATCATTTTCATCAGAAGATTCCCCCAGGTCCACAACTGGCTCTTTGACCTTTTGTTTCCCCTTGCCTTGGGGAACAGAAGGCCTTTCTGCGGAAGGACTGCTCGTGGGCTCCCTGATTGTAACCCCCGTCGGCCTCCTTCGAGGAGGGGACGCAGGAGGTTGCTGCTCGGGAACCCCTCGGCAGTGGCATCAGCTACCACGGACCCTCTTGTTTCATGGCGAGGAGCCAGGAGGCCAAACAGCCTCAGGTTTTCATCAGTAACCAGGGACTTGACACTTTTTTCTGTGTCTACCATCCTGGCCAGTCTATTGGACCTCAACACCATGTCTGGTGTTGGGGTCGGACGTAACCATGGGCCTGAAAGACAAAGTACAGTTTGAGAAAAATGAAAGGAAACTCCTTGATTAAAAGTATCGACCAGTCAAAGACGGTACTTACCTCCTCGGGTGAAGGCCAGGTTGTTGCTGGTTATGTCTGGAGTAAGGAAGTACTCCTTACTGTACTGCCCCACGTTAGAAATGTGCGTAGTGTCACTCAGGAACGTTCGGTTTGTCTCCTGGTGACAGAGGTGGAAGAAACCCATCCCATATTGTTGCGGGTTGAATTTAAGGTCGAAAAGATAATTGACCTCGTGGGGAGTAGGTTCTGGCCATTTTTTGAGTTTGTACAGGATATAGAGTGCGGCCAGCATTCTATATCCGTTTGGAGTAATTTGGAAGGGGGCGAAATTGAAATAATTAGCCACCCCTTGGTAAAAAGGATGTAGAGGGAGGAAAGCCCCCGCCTCTATGTGATACCGAGACCAGGCGTTGTATATACCTCCGAGGAGGTTAGCCCTTTGGTCTGCGGCAGGAATTTTGATGGAAACCCCTGTGAGGGGATACTTCCTGAAATAGTTAGCAACCATCCGAAGGGTCACTACGCTGGTCGGGGAAATATACCACTCGACATTAGGTAGATTCTGATGGCAGGGGCGGGCTCTAATTTGGATGTTAGGGTCAGGAACAGGATTGTCTCGACCGCTGGTCGAGGGAGCCCTAGCCTGCGAATTAGGCTGGGCAGAAAGGTTTGGACTATCGTCAGACTCAGGTCTTTTCTTGCCTACGGATTTGGAATGGGCCATTTGAGGAGGAGAAGGACGAGGTCTGGAAGAGGATCGTGAGAAGGGAATCTCGTGGACTCGGTTGGCCGGTTGTTCTTCGCCTTCGAGCAGCTGGGCGAGAAGATCGTCGTCGATGGGTCGTTCACCTCCCCACAAATCTGGCATCAATGTCTGCAAACAGAAGAATGGGGAGGTGAGGATAAAGAATTTTTAAAGGCTTTTTAGAATAACGCTGGTCGAGTATAAAAGCCAAGCTTTTATACAACAGCCAAGCTTTTATACAACAGCATTCTAACAAAAAGCTAAATTTTCCGCACGAATAGTTTGAAAGACGGATCAAAGGGTGAAAGTAAAAAGTTTTTCAAGAAAGCTTTTTCAACTCCCCTTAGGGCAGGAAAAACCTATTTTCCAACTAGCCTAAAGATCGAATTTTTACTTCGATTTTACGTCCTAAAAAAGCAGATGAACTCAAACAGTCAACATACAGGAGCATGCATCATGAAAATTTGAAGCATAAGAATTCGAAAACTTACCAAGTAAATGATCGTGGAGATGAAAAAAGGGTCTTCGGAGATCAAGGAACTCTCGGACTGAGTCTTGAAAATGCAGAAGAACAGTCTCTGGAGAAGGTTAAAGCTATGGTTTTTAGGGTTTCTTGAGAAGACAATGGCGTGCGTAAAAAGAAAAGGAAGATTTCGAAGGTATTTCATAAGTTTGTCTGTGGCATTAAAAATGTGTAATCATCAGTTTCCCTTTTTCGAAGTATGGGGAAGCGGAATGGCCGTCGAATTATTACTGGGGAACCGAAAAGTCATGATTAGACAGAAGTAGGTTACTTTTTCCAAGAACACACGAAGGGTTCTGACACGTATGGTGGGGTTGCCGAAGAGTCGTTCGCTCAAAAGTTTATTTATTGCTCGTGATAAATCAACTTGGGGGGCAAATGTTATCCAAAAAATTAGCATTGATGACGTGGCAAGTGATCCCTGGACACGTGGCTGACACCTGGAAGAGCTCTGCTAGGGTATCGACCAGAGGACGCACTAGAAGCAGTAAGCAGCCCAGTCTTACCTGCGACCAGTCTGGTCGATAGTTCCGCATGCAATGTCATATTACTGTAAAGATCTTTGTAGATCCCGAATTTAACTCACACAATCTCCTGAATATTCGATTATTTAGGAGAGAATATTGGCAACTAAATCATGTAATCCCCCTTGAGCCTATAAATAGGAAAAACTAGCTCAAGGAAGGGACTTTTGGCTTTTGAATTATTTGAGATTAGAGTAATTCTCCTTGGAATATTGTATTGTTCTTCAGAGGTTAGTGAAACTCATTGAACCCTTGTTCTTTGATCACTCCTTTGATTCTTATATCAATAACAGTCTAAGTGGACGTAGGTTATTACCAGATCCTGGGGCCGAACCACTATAAAAATATCGTGTTCTTATTACTTTTCATCATTTGATTCTTCTCAATACATTCATTCACATCAAGCATATTCTGACTCCGTGTCAGTTGACCAAAATCTGGGTCAACATATATTAATATAAATTTAAATATTATAAAATATTATTATGATGATAATAATATGTAATCTAATTTTTTTACTTATTATATTAATATGAATGCATATATTATTATTATAATAATTTTTAATACAAGATTAGATATTTAATACTTATATTAATATATATTTAAATATTATAAAATATTATAATAATAATAATAATATATAATACATAATCAAATTATCATTTATGTTTAAAAAAATTATTATAATATATATTTATTTAAAAAATAATAACAATGTTTTGATTTAATTTTTCATTTAATATGTTTATGTCATTCTTTTATATGTAATATTATTTATTTACTTGAAATTTATATGAAAATCATACAAATTTAATAAAATATTAATAAATTCTTAAATAAAACTAAACAAACGCGCATTGTATGTTGTTTGTATCTAGTATATATATAAAGATTAAAAAATGGATCACAATTTAAAGACATAATATGTATAAATGTACATATTATATGAAAAAAAGAAATTTTTTATTACAATATTTATATATAATAAAATAAAAAGATTAATTATACAAATAAAAAGTTCTAAAAGGGGACGAGGATGAGACGAAGGATGTGAAATGAGTTTAGGAAGGGAATCTCCAGCCCGTTAGAAACAGGTCTCCACGAGAACAATTTCTATCCCTAATAGTGTGATAGAGAGAAATGAGGGGATGGTGACAATCAAACGAATGAAATAAGAAGTTACTAAAGCTGACACTGAGAAGAGGTGTTTGAATTTGTTTTGCCAAAAATATAGAGATACTCGTTTCAAATAATAAAGGAAAGTTTTATGAGGCATATAAGACACCTTAGAGGGTGCCCAATAGCCTATGACATGACATATCATAATTTGTGCAAATCAATAGAATAAGTAGGATACTATATTAAAATATGTGGGAGTCGATATTCATTTGAACTAATAACGATACAAGATGTTGGGTACCTTAGGGCACTATTTAGTATTTCTCTATGAAAAGTGATCATCTAACTTTAAATTTTTTATTGAGGATTGCTATAATGTACTCAACACCCTAGGACATGGTATGTGGCCGCCAGTGCAATTTAGTAGTGTATCTTACATATTTCAATTTAAATTAAAATATGTGAGATCCGAAATTTATTTGTACCAATATTTATTAAGGTGGTTTTCATCATTTTTTATGATTGGCTTAGGTCTCCTCATTTGAAGTTATGTTTGGACGAAAACTGAATTTTTATTGTGTATGTCTCGGCATCAATTAGTTCGAACAAACAAAAATTGGCTGACATTAAAACAATATTAAGGTTGCTTCTATACTAAGGTTACTTTGTAACAGTGAAGAAGGTTTTGAATAAACAGCTTATTGTCAAGCACACACCAACTCATTACCAGATAGCCAATGTTCTCACCAAAACTATCTGGCTCTAGATTTCTTTTGTAAAGAAGGGAAAATTTCTATCCGTAATACTTTGGCTAACACATTCTGTTATATTAGTTTGTCAGCTGGTCTTAGTTACTAACCTCTAACTGTATTCTAACAATTCTTTAATGTAGAAGCACCAAAATCATAGTAAAATCACAGCACAATTATTAATAAGAATCTCATTACGAGTGTAAAAGTATTAGTAAAAATTACATCACAAGGCTCTAAAAGACAAAAAAAAAATGTATATACATACACAACATACATATTACTTCAGCACTAATCTGTAGAAGGCTTTGCTTCCTTTCTTTCTTCTTCTTCAGCTTTCATCCAAGCAGCCTATATAAAGGTACAAATAATTTGTAACTAAATAAAGGAAAGGAGAAAAAAACATAATATTCAATTATTTCCAGATAAAGAATATATAACTTTTTACCTTGTCTCGTTCAAGTTTGGATAAATGTGGCCTCATGGAGTTGCCTAAACTCAACCCTTCCCATGCTTCGTTTAACTTCTTCTCCCTTGCTTCTCTACGAGAGACAAAGCTTTTAATATGGTCTTCTTGTGGTTTCTGGGCCGCGTTCAACTTTTCCCTTTCCAGTCTTGATTTATGTTTAACCATTATTTGGTCCAAATCGCCAGCTTCCTCCGTTTTTGGATTCACATTTGCCTTGACTTTCATCACTTTCATGGATGCATCTTCCTCTGAAACAAGCTTCATTTTCTCTTTCTCAAGTCTGGAAACATGCTTTATCAATACGTTGTCCAAGCTTTCGCACTCTGTGACAATATTTCCTCTATGTTTCTTCTGGCGTTTATCATATCTATTGTTGTTTGCCAAGGCTTGGAGCATCTTTTCCCTTTCCAGCCTGTGCACAGCTTTGACCATTATCTTGTCTAACCCATCTTCAGTCTCTGTAGTTGGAGCCTTCGTACTTTGATGTATTGGAATTAGTTTTCCAATCTGTAATGAAGGATCAACTTCATTTCGCTCCGAGCTCACTTCAGCTTCCTTATTTAAGTCAACATTTTCTTTCTCCATTAGCCCTTCATCAGAATCAAGATTAGAACTTCTCTCCAACTGTACTGTGACTGAATCAGAAGAGTTTAATGTCAGATTTGTTGTGCTACTTCCTTCATGCACGTCATTTTTTCTTCTGTTCTTTGCTTCTTGGACCTCTTTTTCTAGTCTTGATACATGTTTCACTAAGAACTTATCTAGACTGGGGAGTTCGGTGATATCTTCTTTTACGTGACTAATAGCTGCTTTGTTCGGTGCTTCCATTTTTCTGCTGCAGTTTCTCCTTGCTTCTTCAACTTCCTTTTCAAGTTTTGAAGAACGCTTAATGAGCATACTTCCCAGGTCTGGAATGACTTCGGACGAAGTTGTATATTTACGTGAACTCTTGTTGCCCATTTTATAGTCTTCTGCTAAACTTTTTTCATTTACAGACTTTGAAGAATGCGTCATTCCCAGATCTTTCATGGTC
Source organism: Humulus lupulus (assembly GCF_963169125.1). Lineage (NCBI taxonomy): Eukaryota > Viridiplantae > Streptophyta > Magnoliopsida > Rosales > Cannabaceae > Humulus > Humulus lupulus. Next base: position 97,278,606 of record NC_084793.1, read on the forward strand.
TCTGATGAAGTTTCACTATTATTTGAATCAACTTTCTCAACAGAAATACTGACAGAATGTTCCACTATACCGTCATTGGAAGCGTTTTGTCTGTTATTCCTGGCTTCCTGCACTTCTCTTTCAAGTTTAGTCACGTGTTTAACTAAAAGCTTGTCCAAACTTGGGAGTTCTTGTTCTACTTGCTTTCTTTTGGTATTCCCATCCTTAAACGTTTCAAGCTTTCCGGCTCCCCAAGAAGACAGTCTTCGCTGCAATCCTATACCAGAATTGGCAGCAGAAACTGAGTCATGCTGCTTATTATTTTGTATTTCAGTTAAGGCAGCATTTAAACCACAAGTTGCAACTATAATGGCAAGAGAAGAAAGTTCATTTTCTTGCAATCTCTGAAGCCTATCAAACATCATGTTCACAAGCTTTGTCATGCTAAGCTTTTCAGGTGATTGTCTTTTCTTAATTTTCCTCTGCCTCAACTTTGAAATTGGCGTCTTGCGATCCAAGTCTTGAGATATAAGACCATCTTTTCCGGATACTGTTTCAAGTTTTGATCCAGAATTAGATTCACTTTTTGGAGAAGATTCGGACTGTACCTCGTCATTCTCATTAGTATCTGGGTTCTGACTGATTTTTCGTAGTAGATCTTTGAATTCATCTTTCTTAATGGAAGGGCAGTTAGCAAGGTTCACTAATGCAGTTTTTACCGCTGAAGCTACTTCAATATCAACCTCAAATGCAGTTTCAAAAGAAGCTGTAACAGCATGAGTGGTTGATCCTTCTCTTGAAGAAGAGGTTTCTACATGACAAGTCTTCTGAGGGCAGTTTGGTATGTCGTACATGATTACTCCTACTGCTAAGGCTGCTTCAAATGCTTCAGCTGCAGTCTTTTCCGCTTTTTCCAATTGTGCTTCAGCTTCTTTACAATGGATCCTGAATAAAGGAAGGACAATGTTAATCTTAGAGCAAAGTATTAAGTATCCAATCCTGCTTTCTACTAAAAGCTCACCTAGCAGCTTTAAGTATCCGACACCAAGATGCTTCCACCAGTGCAGCTTTTCGAGCCTCAATTGCCTTATTTGCAGCTTCTTTAGCAGCCATTTTTTCTTTCAGTACCTTTGAGTAGTGTGGATTAGAATCACCTAGAGTTTCATCAAGTGTCAAATTCATGCCAGATACTTCCTGTCATAAGTAATTTCATCAGATTTTTGTTAAGAAAAAAATATTTAGATGTTAGGCAGAATGGAGATGTATGTGTAAAATATAACCTGCAGCATTTTAATTTTTCTATCTAAGTAGGAGTCGGATTTTTTGCGGGGGAACCAATTGATAGGCGAAGCTTTTCGATGACCAGGCTTCTTAATTTGTGAGGTGAATTTGTTAAGGGAACCCATAGTTGATTGCCAATTCTCTTTCGAATGCTTATTCTGAAATTGTTGACCCAATATCGATGTCAAACCAAACCAAAATGGATAAATAAGATTCTATACAAAGGGAATAAACTAGGATGACATAATTTATCTAAATCTAAATCTAAATCAAGAATACTACATATCACAGAAACATAAAAACGAACACATTATTATGTTCACCAGACAGCTAAGGCCTAAAGTTCCAATGTCATGAATGTTTCAAAATGCATCACAAAGAATGAGGACATAGGAGTCATTCAAGGCTAAGCCTAGTACTTCATTCACTTCCGGCTAGAGGCTTGACTATGATGTAAATACGTTTCACCCAACAAAATTTTGGAATTCAAAACTTAATTTTTTTTTCATTCAATTGTTAAATCAAAACTAAAACTGAAACTATAGAATTAGTTCATCCGAACCCGCCGCGTAATCTACAATGTTATTCAAACTTCAAAGTTAAACATGCTCAAAATCTTGGCACAAAGATCCGAATATAAACTATATACTTTAAGCTCAGTTATTACATGCTAGGGTTATACTAGTGGTTTCAGCTAGCCTAAATTCCAAAAATTAACCCATATAAGAACCCAAAGCCACAAAAATGGGATTGTAAAATTCTGAGGCACTAAAAACACTATATCTAAAAATCCCAAACCAGTTAGTTTCTCTTAAACATGTGTACACAGAAATCATATTCAAAATAAAAAAAAATCAAGAAAATCGAAAAAAACTCAACAAAGAAAACCAGTAATCAAATCCGAGACTCTATATTAAATAAGAAGATGAGAAAAAGAAAAATAGAAAACCTTTCCAATCTTTGAAGTGGCCGTAAGTGGTTCAGCGGCGTCGTTTTCCTTGTAATCAGAGTCAAGAGCAGATATTTTATCTGATATGGAGATGCAACCCATGTCTAAGCAGCCAAGATCCATGATCGAATACTAGAACTATATTCGACGAAAAAGCCTGAGAAATTTTGCAGAGAAGCGCAGAAGCGAATATTAGGTAGGTAACTGAAAATGAAGTTGAAATTTGGAGTTGTAAATGAAATGTTTAATCGGAATTTGGGGAAAAACAAATGTATTATTGATTTGATATATTTTGGATGGGGTCCCTTCTTATTGTTATTGTATCGGCTATATTTTTTTTTTTTGAATGGTAAGTAGCCGTTACAGGTCTCGTTCATCTTCTCCCCCAACGGTCCTATAATCGTCTGCGTCGAGCTTGCAAAGATTGAAGCCCAGATAACTAATCAAATTTTGCCACCTGTATCTCAGCAATTAAACGGAGCGTTTCTTTCTTTCTTTCTTTTTTGGGACGCCGATCCTCTACTTTTCTGTCCATTTTCTTGTTTATCCAATTACAAAGAGACATGTCAATTAATGAATTGACAACACAGTTAACTCTCTACAGCATCTCTAATTTCACACATTTACTTATGGAATATTTACACCTAGTGCTAGTTTTTACAACTTATTTCCAAGTTTTACCTAACATATATTATTTATATATATATATAAGGATAATTGTGGTAAAATTTTTTTTTTTTGAATTTTGTAGGCAGGATAGATTTAATATTTATTTTCAGTAACAATAGTACTTATAATACTAAAAAAATATTATTTTATTTAACCAAAGAAAACTTTAGGTACTTTTAACACAATTATCCCATGTATATTTATCGGATATCAAATAGTGTTTTAAAAATAAATAATTTCATTTGTATCAAAATCTAAGCCGCATAGATTATTGGCCGTAATGCATAAATTTTTCTTCATCATTAATTGATTATGAAATATATCATGATCACGCTGTAATCTCTAACAATATATATATGTACTTTAGAGTTTAGTCAAGTCAAGTCAAGAATAAAAACATGTGTGTCAATTCATGACCAAAAGAGTGATTTAACTAACTCATCACAATAATGACATTTTATATGTTATTTATACATAATAATTTTATATTGTTTTTTCATCATCTATTAATTATACAATAATAATTATATATGTATATGTTATTTATTCACTAATAATAATAATTATATATTTTTTGAGAACATAAATTACACTAATTTTTTTTTCTAATATTTGGTTGTTCTTTATATTGGCAAACACAAAATAAAATTTTGGTTATCTAAAATGTAGTCAAAATTAAAAAATAATCAAACTAATGAGTCATCACTAATATTGACATATAAATTACAAGAGTGACCAAAAAATTTATTTTAATTTTACATGTAAAAGTTACTATGTAGTATACTAAATGATAACATTTCTAATAAGTTATATGATAACTTGTTATACTTTTTGTATATTTTTTTTGACATAATTCTAAAGTAACTTTTAAGTTTCTTTTCTAATCGGTTAGTAAAACAATGTAATAATTCACATCTAAATATTATGGGTGACTAAAAAGTATATTATATTTGTTCATTTATAAGTAACTATGTAGTATACTAAATAATATTATTTGCTAAAAAGATATTCATGGTAACTTGTGAATTATAAGAGTACTTTTTATACTATATCATGTCTAATTAGTTTCTAAAATAAACTTGAAGGTTGTTGACTGTCTTTTTCGTTATCAACGTTTATAAAAGAGGTTAAAGAAATAGCTATATGAACACAGGTTTTTACGTGGTTCAGGTTACAAAGGAACCCTAGTCCACGAGTCTTTTTTTATTAGGGAGGTTGCAAGCTTCTACAATATCTTCTTAGGCAGCGTTTAGATTGCTCTAAGTACAAGTATTTCTCTCAATAAAAAATTCAAACCCTTGACAATGAGATTCACAGTCCTATTTATAGAGGCTGGGGCCATTAATGTTAATCATAAGTCATTAATACATATTATTCCCATAAACGAGGGATTAATACCTTTCAATGTATTGGGCTGCATTAAATAGAGATCACGGCCCAAACGAGATTTGCGGGGCCCACTGTAGTATGGTAATCACTTTATGGGGAACATGCCCCTGGTACTGTCAGGGCATGATGTATGTATTTCCATGTCAGGCGGCGTAGTGGGAGTGGGAGTGCGAGTTGTCGAGTCATACCATTAGTAACACTGCAGGCAAATTGCCCAAAAAGGTTGTCAGGTCTTCCTCTGAGGCAGCAAGTCTGCATTGGCTTCCACCTGGCTTATTTCTAAGATTTCGAGGACTAGGTCCTTAGCTTGGAACATAGTTGGGAGCAAGGAAAAGATGTAGGCTATCAAGCATCCTCGGGAGGTAACCTTTCAAAGACAGCGATGTCTCTCGGGACCTGGCCCAGGAAAGAGGTCGACATTTCCTTACTACCCGAGGAGGGTGACTTCCAACTGTTGGATCGATCCCCCGTGGAAGTCTTTTGGGGTGTCGTCTCACAAAGAAGAGACACTTGTCCCTGGGTGAAAACATAGACAACATTTTCCCCTCAAGTTTCTACTTGTCCTCGGACAGTGGAGACTTAAAACTGATGGACTTTAAAAGGTTCTCAGGAGGAAATGCTTGAACTTCCGCTGATGTCACCACGAGGTTTCCTACCATGTGCCCTGACCCCATTGTTGGGCCCATCAATCTGTGCAATTAATGCCATGTCAATTCAATGACCTGAAACATCTTTTCAATACCCTACGCGCCATTTCAGTTTACACTCAAGAGCTTTTGTTGACCTGTGAAATTGGCCAATGGTCGTATGTATAGTATACGACACCTTTTGAACAAAATAAATTGAATAAATGACAGAGTACGATTATCTTAAGTAAACACACATGAATTTTATAGTGGTTCAACCCTGTTCTAATGAATAGTAATAACCTATTCCACTTAGTCTAAATTATTCGATCGACAATTACAAGTATGAACTGATGAGTTCTCTCGTTTAAAAATATTTTTCTCCCAAAATTCCAGAAAAAAGAGCTCCCTTGGAATGAAGCCCTGGGTCCTTTATTTATAGTACCCAGGGGCTGTTACATGACCAGTAATACTGGGATCGTGGTTTGTGATAACTCTTGAATAAAGAGTTATTTGTCATACTTTTAAGCTTATGATAAACAAAAAAGAACAAGCTGAGTGATACTTTTTAATGGTTTCATTTCATTTTATTATCCATTTTTTTATGGTCTTATCTTATCCTTTAGTCTTTTTGAAATATCTGAACATTTAATAGCACTTAGAGAGTTTTTACATGGTGCTCTCTGAAGAAAGCAAGAAAAGCAAACAGATTTTTATTAGGTGTTGCTTGTGATAAAATATAGGGATTGTTGAAGACAGGAGCTTTTGCTGCAGCATTTTTCTAGCAAAAGAAGGAGGAATCAGCAGCTCAAACAGGAGGTCATGTGGCATCATTTATCCAGCTGTAAAGGAGACTGACGTGGCAGAGTGGAAAAAGATATTAAATCAACAGTTATTTTAGTAAGTGGGCCACGTGTGAGAGAAAGAGGAGGGCAAAATGGAGAAATTAAAAGAAGGAAAAAAGAGAGGGTTGTACCCTAGCTAATTAAGGAAGGAGCAGCCTCCATTTTTGAGAAGACTTGAGCCATAAGTTTACTGCAGAAAACCAGAGAGAATATCAGATAAAAACGCCAAGAAGAAATAGAAAAGAGATTCAAGAAAGAAGGAGGCCAACCAAAGAAGCTCAAGCATCATTTTGGATTTGTTTTTCTCTTCTTTCTAACTCTATTGTATTAATTTCTGAGTTGGATTTTAACTAAATATTATGGGCTGTTTTGATTATGAATTAATGTATATGAAATCAGCCATGAACTAATTTCTTGGTGGCTTGAATTGTTGATGAACCCTATGTTATAATCTATCAATTTCTTGCATTTTATTTTAGTAAAATCTCCCTTGATCATTCAAGTGTGCTTAAATTGATTGCTTGTTGTTGTTTGGCCAGCAATGGCAAGTTATTTTAATTATATTTAATGCTGGAAAGGTTGAATGTAATAGGAAGAACTTGAATGACACAAGTCATAATCTAGGTTAGGTTATGTTAGTAATTAATATAGGGATATGTTAATTACCTTGTGTAACATATGAGAAGTGAACTGTGATTGCATTCTTAATTCTGATTTTGCATAGGAATATGTTTAATTAGGTAGAAGAATTAAGGTCATAAGATTTGGGAAAGTTTTATGCATGTTAAATGGACTTTTTGTTATCCTGAGAGTTTTGCTAGACAATTGCTGCAGCAACACGTTCGCAATGTGTTCAGGAAAAATAATATAGGGGGATTCAATGATTCAAGTCCATTTTAAAATTTATATATTTCTCTCAAGGTTCTTGTTCAGTTTACTTTGAGTAATTTAACTTTCTTTTAATTGGGTTAAATTGGAAAATCAAAGACATTCAAATTGTTCACTAGTGTAATTGTTTAGTAATTAATTTTTGCATTTAGTTTTAATTTGCAATCCCTGTGGAGACGATCTTGAATACTTACTACTTTATTACTTGTTTTGTGACTGTGTACACTTGCACATTTTAATTGAATCAATTTACACAACAGTTTGGTACACGATTATCAAATAGTGGAGATACGTAACCACCTCCCCATGATTATGAGATCGTGGGTCTTCTCGTTGTTTCTCTAGATCATGGTGGATAATGCACGATAGAAACCTCTGGGAAGATGTTAAGTCTCTGTTGGTATGTGAGACTTAGGTGCTAGGCCCGATGACCCGAGCTTGGGTGCTAGGCTTGTGACCTTCTGGGTGCTGGACCCGTTGATCCTCTGGGTGCTAGCCCTGTGACCTTCTAGGTGCTAGGCCTGTTGATCTTAGTTTGAACGAGAGTGAGTATTTCTCAGTGAAGTGTACTTAGGGGTTTGAGCCGACCACCCAGGTGGTTCTTGAGCATGTCAGGTCAACCACCCTAGGGGTTGGGGTCAGGCTGACCACCCCTAGGGATCCTTGGGCATACTGGTCCGACCACTCTCTTGGACACACTGGGGCCGACCACCCCTGGGGTAGAGGTCAGGCCGACCAGCCCTAGGGCTCTTGGGCCTGCTTAGGCTGACCACCCTTAGGGGTAGGGGTCAGGCCGACCACCCCTAGGGGATTTAGGCTTGGTCAACTTCCCCATAGGTCCTGGACCTATCTTTTTTGCCCATCAGTCTTTTCTCCATACTTTGTCATTTTTTCCCTGATTTGTGATGTCATGTGTCACATTCTCATTCACCACGTCATCCTCATATTTTAGAGGGATAACATTTTCCTCTCAAGTTTATTGTAATGTTTTCAACATTACGGTAAACTTGATCCTGGCCCGAGAAACATACCGTAGCAGTACTTAAATAGTCATGTCCCTCGAGACATTACATAGTACTTTTTTATCGATAATTTGCTCATTACGAATTTTTTTAGGGACAATTAAAAATTCCTACAAAAACTTAGGTTTTTCAAGGAAAATTAATTTCCTAAAAGTCTAACATATTTTTCAAGGAAATTTGAAATCCTAAAAATATAACATATTTTTCAAGGAGTTTTTAGAGTCCTAAAAATATAATATATTTTTCAATTATATTAATTCCTAAAAATAAAAAATATTTTTCAAAGAATTTTAATTCTTGAAAATATAAGATAGTTTTTCAAGGAATTTGATTTCCTAAAAATATAAATATTTTTCAAGGAATTTTAAATTCCTAAAAATATAGATATTTTTCAAGGAATTTAAATTTTAATCATAGCAGATATTTTTCAAGGAAATTTGACGTCCTAAAAATATCTTGTCTGCTTGAGAGGTTGTAAGTAGGTCTTTTCTTCTCATTCCTGTTCTTTACGCCATTTTCAAACAAGGTCCAAGTCTGATTTCTTTGGTTCCTCATCAAACTCAAATCTTTAGTAAGTACTTTCTTCTAATCCTTACATCATTTAATTTAAATGTGCTTAGATTTATAAGAAAAACTTTGCATTTTTGAGGAATTTTTGTCTGAATCTTCTTGTTTTGTTGTATCCTGATCCAAAATAATTGACTTACTTGAATAAATATTTCTATGTAAATTTCCTTAGTCTAGGCGATTTCCAAGGTTATAAACCCCAGACTGGACGATTTCCAAGGATGCAAGACCATCGGTCGACCACTCACTAGTTCTGGCGATTTCTGGGACTCCAAACTCTAGTGCCTGCGGTTTCCAGGGATAGGATCAGGTCTGGGCCGAGCACCTCCATGGCACCCAATCATGGGCCGAGTACCTCTTGGCTTCTCCTTGTGCGATTTCCAAGCCTAGGAACAAGTTTGGGCCGAGCACCTTCAGAGTTTCCAACCTTTGCCTTATGCAATTTTCGGGCTTAGGAATAGTGTTTGGGCCGAGCACCTCTAGGGCTCCTAATCCTTGCCTTAGGCGATTTCCAGGCTTAGGTACAGTGTTTGGGCCGAGCACCTCCAGGGATCCCCTTCCCTAGCCTTAGGTGACTTCCAGGCTTAGGTACAGTGTTTGGGTCGAGCACCTCCAGGGCTCCCCTTCCCTAGCCTTAGGCGATTTCTAGGCTTAGACTTAGGGTTAGGTCGACCACCCCTAGAGCTTCATGGGCCGAGTACTCCCTTTCCCTTCCTTGGGCGATTTCCAGGCCTAGAATTAGGGCTAGGTTGACCACCCGTAGAGATTCATGGGTCGAGTACCTCCTTTCTCTTGCCTTAAGAAATTTTCAGGGATCCAGGGTAGTCGCCCCAAGCATAAGTCGACCACCTGGGACCCTAAAAATAATTTTTTCACCTCAATTGATCTCCTTGGGGGCCTTCCTTGTACTGTAAAAATTACTTTTTCTGGAGACTTGAACGGTCCTCTGGCACTTTTCTGAGGCTTGCATCCCCGAGGTGGTCGGCCTAAGGTGGTAGGCCGACCACCTATGCCCCATTTTTCTTGCTTCGCAATTTGATGGATTCATGGTTGTTGTCCTAGGCTTAGGCTCATTGGTCCGACCCCTATATAGAATTTTACTCCTGGTTTCTTCATTTTTACTCCCTGGTTCATGGATATCCCCCAAGTTATTGGCTTCATTATGCTCATTTACTAACTTTAATCTTCATTTTTCTTCTGTTGCAGATGTCCAACTCATCTTCATCAAACAAGTCAGTAAGTGAGCGTACTCCCCAGGAGTTCTTGGAAAGGGTGAAAATGATTCTCCCTCGCTCCGCTTTATATTTGTTCAGTGAGGAAGATTTCTTGAAAAGGTACTATCCAATGGCGAGAGTAAAACAAGAAACTCGACAACCCTTTGAAGATGATCCTCACATTGCCAAGCATATCACTCAGGGCTCTTCGCCTGGCTCTTCTCAGATTTCTTCTCAGCATAGTACACCCTGCAGCTCCCAAGGCACATCTCAGCGGAGTCATTCTTCTCAGCGAGATAGGTCAGGTCATTGAGACCCATTGCAACGCCCTTTTCACCGAGATTCTAGTCGGGTTCCCCATCAATATTTTTCTCAGCAAGATCATACCGAGGGCTCTCATCGCCATGATACTCATCCTTAGGAGCATCCTATTCAAAGGTTTCGGCCTAAGGTGGTTCGCCATCCTTCCAAGAGCTAGACAGTCTTGCCAGCTGAGCAGCGGAAAAAGAGACAACAAAAGGAGTTCCATTCATTAGATTTTGGGGCCACCTTTTCCAGTGAGATCATATGGAAACCAGTTGAGAAGCCTCGCCTTACTGATTATGAGGTTGTTAAGTTCAAGGGGGTGACCTCTGACATAATTGAAGAGAAGGTAAAGAACTTAAGGAAAACCTTTGACCTCTTCGACGTGTCTATTACTATCCCCAGTCCAGATGACAGTGCCGAGGACCCCCCTCTGGGCATGTGTGCTTGGACTCGCTCTGCCATTAAGCCTAGCGCCCTACTTCCTCTTCATCCATACTTCCGTAGTGTTGCAGACTATTTTGGTATTAGTCCTTCTCAACTAGCTCCTAATGCGATCTTGGCCTTATCTGTGTAGTACATTATCTATAACCGCAGAAATTGGGCTGCTCCAGTGCCTCACGAGATCCATTACCTGTTTGACCTGAACACAAACCCTTCTCAGTGAAACTCAGGGTATTTCCACTTCCACCATTATATGAGCGAGGGTACCAACATCTTCTTGGAAGAGATCTCTGGAAATAGCAAGGCATTTAGATACACCAACAACTATTTCTTTTCTAAGGACCCAGAGGCCAACTACTCAAAGTTTAAGCACGTAGGGCCTTTTTATAGATCGCTCTCGACCCAGGATATGATAGTTATGGCCAAGGCACTGATTGCCATGACCCCTGAGGAGAAGAATGTCAAGACCCTCGTTACTCCAAAGAACCTTAGAAAGGTGGGGCTGTTTCCTCCTACTATAGCCAATGTTCCGGATGACGACAATCCTGAGCCTGTGACCGCCATAGACTCCCCAGGACCCATTCATGTCGAGGAGGTACCCTCTTCGCTGGTGCCGGCCGGAAATGAGGGTGATGAGGTGGGTGCATCTGTTGCGTGCGCATTGCTTGCTTCAGATGACTTTGATGAGACTACGTTCGAACTCAAATATCATTCAGAAGGTTCGACACTTTATAACCTTTATTTTATGAATCATTCGTGCTTAATATCCTTCTAACATTCAATCTTCTTTTGTAGGCTCAGACATGTTTGGTTTTGTTCATACCCAGCAGAGGTCGACTCCTACCGAGGCTAGTCCTACTATTTGACTGGAAAAAAGGGCCAGGGTTGAGGCCGAGTCGGTCATGGAGGTTCTTCCTGAGGTGTCCCCTCTGACTCCTTTGGTGTCTAGTCCAATTCTTTTAGCGTTTAGTCCTGTTGCAGAAGTAGAGCCATCTTTGTCTACACCAGTTCCTCCCATTTTCATTGATGCGGGTGCTTCATGTTCTGCGCCTGCTCCCTTATCCGAGCCACATCAATCTACTATGCGGAACTTAAGTGCCCTCATGGACCGAGCGTCTCATCAGGAGCAAATGACAATAACTTTTAATGGGATTAATAATGAGGACTTGAACACCATTCTAACGAAGTCACTCCTAGACATTCAGAGTGTGAGTCCTTTACAGTTCTCTTCTTGCCTTGTTAGCTTGTGCTTTGACATTTATCTAACACTTTTATGTTTTTTGCAGGCATTAATGCTAGTCTCTCATGTCCATGATAGGTCTATGGAGTATACCTCTACGCTCCCCAATCTTCATTCCGAGCTTGAAGTTGTCCGCCAAGAGGTGTTGGACCTTAGGCATGTTCTTGGCTCTAGGGATGCTGACATTGCCTTAAAGGATGAAGAGATCAACACCCTCCGTAGTACTGTGGAGCTTAAATAGAAGGAAGTGATCGAGTTGACTCTCAAGATAACCCGATGGAGGGGAAACTTGCTGATTAGCTCCAACAGTCTGAAGCCGAGAAAGAGAAGCTGATTGCTGACATGGATCAATTCCAGAAGGACGCTATCGTCGGGAAGGAGCAAGAGGTCAAAGTTTCCCGCGACAAGGCTCGAGAGGAGTATTCAGAGACAAATTTCTCTTACTTTTACTTGATCTGGAAGTCCAACAAAAAGATGAACTTGGATTTCCTTCTCGAGAAGATGCGAGCAAAGGTGCTTAGGATGTGCCTGGCTCGTGAGGCTGTCGAGACTCAGGGTGGTCTTTCAGATGGTACTCCTTGCCCTAGTTAGTCTTCTTTTGGTTTTTTACTTTGTCTTTCCTTCTATGTCATTGGTGGGGCACCTTGTATATGATAATTTATGCTTTATGCTTTTTTGTTATGAGTACTTAGTGTATTGATTGAAAATTTTAATTTCCAATGCTTACTAAGTATATCAACTCATAACCCTCATTGGTTCAGGTATCAGTATACTCTGAACACATGTATTTTGTGTGCCATACTAATCTTGCTCTTTTATGTTTTTCATGCTAACAACCATGGTAATGTGAGTAGTACGATACTTCACCAAGTACCATGAAAAAAATGGTCAGGTCGACCACCCCATGGGTGATAGGCCGACCACCCCATAAAGGGACATGGGTAGGGATCTCCCTACCAATGCCTTTTTTTGTTTTTGTTTTTTGCACTTTCAAAACATATGTTGAACAAAAGTCCTAGAAAAACTTGAGCTTGCTTAGTACTTAAGGTCACGCCCTCATTGCTCGTGTATACCCCGATCGGTATGTACTATATGCCCCCCAAGTGATCATGGGTTTTAAAGCCTTGGTCACTTGCTACTTGACCATGCCTTTCTTCGAGCATTTAGACACATAATATTATCCTTTTCACCCAATGATGCAAGCAGCAAATGCTTGTCCCTCATTACTCAGTAGTAATGATACCTATACACAGATGCATATTGTGTAGCAAGTGTTGATCACGATCTACGTAATCTCTCGTGTACTCGTTATAAGATTGTAGACAGAAGTGTCTAAGTTGGACCAACCGAGTCTAGATGGGATAATTGAGCCTGTAACGAGTCTTAGATCAAATTATCAATCAGTCCCTCAAGGCCCAGATTCGATTATGATCCGATGATGGCAACTGGTCTTCGGACCAGTCTCTTGTTTTTTGATCGTATGGGTTGATAGGTTCCTCAAGAACCAGGATCGAACGTGATCAAATAATGGCGACTGGTCCTCGAACTAGCCTCTTTTGTTGATCGTATGGGTCGATAAGTTCCTCAAGAACAAGGATCGAACACGATCAATAAATTTAGCGACAAGGTCCTAGGACTTGTCTCTTGTTTGGATCATATTGGTTGATAGGCTCCTCAAGAACTAAGATCAAACATGATCCATAATTTGGCGACAAGGTCCTAGGATCTGTCTCTCGTTTGGATCGTATGGATCAATAGGCTCCTCAAGAACCAAGATTGAACATGATCCATAATTTGGCAACAAGGTCCTAGGACTTGTCTCTCATTTGGATCGTATGGGTCGATAGGCTCCTCAAGAACCAAGATCAAATGTGATCCATATTTTGGCGACAAGGTCCTAGGACCTGTCTCTCATTTGGATCGTATGGGTCGATAGGCTCCTCAAGAACCAAGATCGAACATGATCCATATTTTGGCGACACGGTCCTAGGACCTATCTCTCGTTTGGATCGTATGGGTGGATAGGCTCCTCAAGAACCAAGATCGAACATGATCCATATTTTGGCGACACGGTCCTAGGACCTATCTCTCGTTTGGATCGTATGGGTGGATAGGCTCCTCAAGAACCAAGAACGAACATGATCAAATCATTTGGCGACAAGGTCCTCGGACCAATCTCTCCTTTGGATCTTATGGGTTGATAGGTTCCTCAAGGACCAGAGTCGAACATGATCCGATAGGGTTGACAGGTCTAAAGGACAAGTCATTCGTTGAAAGAAATTTAAAGAACTAAGAGAATTTTGGGAAATTAAATTCATTCATTGAAGCACAATGGTTGTTACATAGATAATCAGAAAATAATACATTTGTAAATTAAAACTTGTGTTGCTGCTGAACAACTTCATTGATAATACCAGCGGAGGTGTTCGCCATTCTAGTAGTTTTTTATTAGTTCGCCATTCAGTCGAGCTATCTTGTACGTCCCTGGTGGGATCACCTCCTCCACAAGGTATGGCCCTTCCCAGTTAGGTCTTAGTACTCCTGTTGTAGTGTCCTTAAAGTTTAGGAGCACCCTCCTGAGTACTAAGTCTCCAACTTAGAATTTTCGATCTTTCACTTTGGAGTTGAAATATCTGGCCACTTTTTGTTGATGTGCTGCTACTCTGAGACTTTCCTTTTCTCATCTTTCTTCGATTAAATCGAGCGACTCTTCTATTAGTTGATGGTTCCTCCCCTAATTGTATGTCTCCCGTCTATGCGATGGGGGAGTGAGTTCAACGGGCAACATGGCTTCATACCCAAACGCCAAAGAGAATGGCGTATTCCCTGTCGTTGTTCGTGCTGTCGTTCGATGTGACCATAGGACCTCCGGAAGTAATTCTGGCCAGGCTCATTTGGCTTGTTCAAGGCATTTCTTCAGAGTGTCTTTGATAGTCTTGTTCACTGCTTCTACTTGGCCATTAGCTTGGGGGTGTGCTACCGAGGAAAAGCTCTTTGTGATTCCATGCCTCATAAAAAAGTCGGTGAACATATCATTGTCGAATTGCGTCCCATTGTCTGAGACTATCTTCTTTGGTAGGCCAAATCGACATATGATATTTTTCACCACAAAGTCTAAGACTTTCTTTGAGGTTATGGTGGCGAGCGATTCTGCTTCAGTCCATTGGTTAAGTAGTCCACGGCTGCAACAGCAAATTGGACTCTTCTCCTTCCCATAGGTAGCTTTCTGATTAGGTCGATCCCCCATACAGCAAAAGGCCAAGGGCTTTGCATCCGCGTCAATTCGTTAGGTATTACCTGGGGTTTCTTGGAGAAAATCTGGCACTTGTGGCATCTTCTAACATACTCCATCGAGTCTTCATTCATCGTCGGCCAGAAGTATCCTTGTCTTAGGATTTTCTTTGATAGGCTCTGCCCCTAGCGTGATCTCCACAAAACCTCTCGTGTACCTTGATCATTAACAAATTTAACGCACATTAGCAGTGGTAAGGAGTACCCTCGTCAGTACAGTACCCCTTCGACTATCATATAACATGCAACTTGTCTCACCAACTTCCTTGCTTTGTTTTGATCGCTGGGAACTACTCATTGGTTGAGATAGTTAATAATAGGGTTCATCCATGTATCTCCAAACTCAACAGGTAGTGCCTCCTGCTCGGTTATGCTTCTTTTTGCCAAGTATTCGACGGGAATGACATTTAGGGTGTCTGCATCTTTGGCACTGACAAGCTTGGCTAAGGCTAAGGCATGGGCATGGGAATTGGCATTCTTCTCTTTCGGGACTTGTATAATTGAGTATTTCTTAAACTATGCCAACAAGTCCTTCACCTTGTTCAGGTGTTGCACCATCCTAAGTCCCTTGGCTTGATACTCCCCCAGTACCTGGTACACCACTAGCTGGGAATCACTGAATATCTCCAGGAACTGTGCATGTACATCTCGAGACAAGGGTAATCCTGCTAATAATGCCTTGTATTCAGCCTCGTTGTTTGAAGCATTGAATCCAAATATGAGAGCGCAATGGATTCGATGATTCTCCAGAGTGATCAGTATGATTCCTGCGCCTGAGTTGTGCTCATTGGATGCTCCATCAACATATAGCTTCCATATAGGAGTATCTCCTTCCTTCTAGGTATCTCCATTCTTCGATTGGTAGGAAGAGTCTTTAAGGTTGGTGCCTTCGACTATGAAATCTGCCAATGCTTGTCCTTTTATCACCGTTCTCGAATGATAAGTGATATCAAACTGTCCTAATTCCACTGTCCACTTGAGTAATCCTGAGGCCTCTGGTTTCTAGAGAACCTCTCTTAGCAGTTGATCGGTCAGGACTCGGATCGAGTGAGCTTGGAAATATGGATGTAGCTTTCGAGAGGCGATTACTAAATAGTAGGCTAGCTTTTCAAGAGGGGGATACCTAGAATACACACCTACTAGCCTTTTACTGATATAATATACAAGGTGTTGTACCCTGTTCTCTTCCTTTATCAAAGTAGCACTGATTGCATGCTCGATGATTGCCAAATAGATGAAATAGTACTTCACCATATATTGGCTTCGCTAGGACGGGAGGTTGGGCGAGGTGCTCCTTCAGGGCTTGGAAAGCTTCCTCACAATCCTCGGTCCATTGGATCTTCTTGCTGCCCCTCAGTAAATTAAAGAAAGGGACACACTTGTCCGTAGACTTTGATATGAACCTACTAAGGGCAGCTACTCTCCCGGTTAAGCTTTGCACTTCTTTGATTGTGGTAGGTGACTTCATGTCAATCAATGCTTTGATCTTCTCGGAGTTAGCCTCGATTCCACGTGAATTGACTATATATTCGAGAAACTTACCAGATTCAACTCCAAATGAGCACTTGAGAGGGTTTAACTTCATGCTATACTTTCTAAGTATTGCAAAGCATTCTTCCAAGTCTTGAGCATGCCCTCCAGCTTCTTTGGACTTGACCAACATGTCATCGACGTATACCTCCATATCTTTGCCGATCAAGTCTCGGAACATGCCATTCACTAAACGCTGGTAGGTGGCTCCTGCGTTCTTCAAGCCGAATGTCATCATCTTATAACAGTACAATCCATTGTCTGTCCAGAAGCTGGCATGTTCCTCATCGGGAGGGTGCATACTTATTTGATTATACCCAGAATATGCATCCATGAACGAGAGTATTTCATGTCCTGCCGTTGCATCGACCAGTTGGTCTATTCTAGGTAGTGGGAAGCAGTCTTTGGGGCAGGCCTCGTTCAGATCAGTGAAGTCCATGCATGTTCTCCACTTCCCGTTTGGTATTGGAACCAACACGGGTTTGGATACCCAATCAGGGTAGTAGGCCTCCCTTATAAAACCGTTTTCCTTGAGCTGCTCGACCTCCTCCTTCAGGGCTTGAGATCGGTCTTTGTCAAGCAGTCTCCTTTTTTGTTGCACTAGTGGGTAGTTATTTTCTATATTGAGGACATGACTTATCACGAATGGAGAAATTCCAAACATATCCTCATGTGACTAGGCAAAGACGTCCTGGTTTTTCTTCAAAAATTCCACCAACAGTGTTTTAATTTCCACCTTTAACTCCTTCCTGACTTTCATTACTCTAGTCAGGTCCTCCTCATCTAGTAGGACTTCGTCAAGATCTTGACTGGTTCCACCCCCATGATGTCATCCCCAAAGCGAGGATCGATTTCATTTCCCTCGCTTTGGGAAACTTGCTATAACAACACATCTTCCTTAAAAGGAGCCCCCGACTCTAGTAGAGTGTTTCTTTCAACATCAACTTCCAGTTTGACAACCATATTGGTTCCTTCATTCTCTTCGCAATAGGTTACTATCATGTTGTTTACACATGGTCCTTTATTTGCCTTGACCAGTGCCGCATTATAGCATTCTCATGCCTCCCTTTGGTTATCCTGTACGCATCCTTTCCCTGTGCTGGTGGGGAACTTCAAAGATAGATGCCAAATAGATACTGTTGCATGTAATGCCATCAGGAGGGGTCTCCCAAGCACTACATTATAAGTCGATGAGCAATCTACCACCAGGAAATTTGTCATTACAGTCTCGTGCCTTGGGGCATCCCCCACCGTGACCGATAGTCTGATAGTTCCTGCTGGTGCTAGGCATTCTCCTGTGAACCCATATATCACTTGGGAACACGGTGTCAGGTCCTTGACCGTGAGCTTCATCTTCTCAAGGGATGATTTGTAGATGATATCTACTGAGCTTCCTGTATCAACCAAGCATCTTTTCACCCAGGAATTGGCAATTTGAATGGTAAGGACCAGAGGGTCAGTGTGGGGGTACCTCACGTGCCTAGCGTCATCCTCTGTAAAAGTGAGAGTTTCACTTTAATACTTTGGATTTTTTGGAGACCGCTCCTCGACCACCATACACTGGGAAGGCTTCTCTTCCTCATGTCTGAGGGTCATTGCATATCACTCACGGGCATTGTTACTGTTGCCTGCTATGTGAGGCCCTCCACATATGGTATCCAGTGTGAATTATACAACCGTCGACTCCAGTGGTGGACTTCTCTGCCTTTGGAATTCTGGATTCCTGCTTGGGGTTTCGGTCTTGACTCGGATGCTTGCGAGCTTTCCTGATCGGAGAAGAAACTCTATCTCATCCTTCAATTGTTTGCACTCGTTTGTGTCTTGCCCATAATCATTATGGAAACGACAAAACTTATTCTTGCCTTCTTTCCTTCTGAACGCAAGGGTGCTGGATTTTGGTATGGTACCTCCTGGTATGTTGCCAAGTAGATCTCAGCCCTTGATGTAGTCAGGACGGTATAATTGGTGAACTTGGGCTGGTAGGGCTGATGCTTAGGCTGTTTGTCAGCTGGTGCTGACTTAGCTTTCTTCTCTCCACCCTGCTCGACACCTGAGGTTTTCCTCTTCTTATCGCTGCCCCCACTGCCGCCCTGAGGGTTTGTGCTGTTATTATCTAACTTGACAGTGGTTAGATGGTTTATGCCTTTTTCTTCCTTCATGATAGCATCATCTAGCTTCATGTATTTGTCGGCTCAGTCCAGGAACTCTTGCAAGGTGTTGATAGGGTTCCTGTGTATACTATCCCACAAGGGACTACGATAAATTATTCTGCTGAGATGGCAACAAACTTCCTTTCATCTCCTACCGTGGACACTCGGTTTGCCTCTCTCATGAATCTTTGAAGGTAGTCTTTCAGGGTTTCATCTTTCCCTTGTTTTATGTCAGCTAACTGATTGACATAAACTGGTTGAATCCGCCCAACACTAAAGACCTTGCAAAATTCCTTCCTGAATTTCTCACAGGAAGTGATGGATCTAGGTTTGAATTTCTAATATCATTCTTGACCCGAGTCAGCAAGAGTGGTAGGGAATACCCTGCACCTATAATCATGCTCCACACCAAGTAACTCCATCTGATCCTCAAACTTCCCAATATGTCGTACTGGGTCCTCCTTCCCAGTGTATGTTGGGAGTTTCAGGGTCTTATATTTCAATGGTGGTTGGGCAGCTTGGATATTATCATTGAAGGGACTCCTACTTCTATGTGCAAGCTCGATATTGGAAGGTTTCTTTGTCAGACCTTGGACAACCATGACGCGTGCATCTATTTGAGCCTGCATTGCTAGTGGGATCGCTGCTCCGGATAAGGTAAACGTCCCTGGTAGTCCCTCCTGAGCGCTGGTCCTCCTGTTGATGACTTCCCTCAGATCCTGAGGTTGTGCATCTTTGACCAGCCTATCAAACACAGTATTGGTGTTATTCATCGGTTCCTTTCCATTGCGAGACTGAGGGTGTAGGGGTAGTAAGTCTGCCTTATCCCCGTCGGTGCGACCCTACCCTCGAGCCTCTCCCCCTACATGACTTTGAGATTTTGAGTGGCCATTTCCATTCTTTTCATGCCTCTCAAATGTTTGACCATCATCTCCTGCGTTGTTTCTTCGGTCCCCCTGGGAGGGGGCCTTCGGGTTGGTAATACTCTTACTTCGAGATGAAGTGTTATTCTTCTTAGTCATGGAGGAGGCAGTCTTGGACTGTGCCTCTTCATCCTGTCTCTGGGAAAGTGGTTATGAGAGTATCCTTGGGGTCCTACTCCTTCGCTGGGACTCTCTGTTACTGTTGTCTCACATTCCTGCTGCTTTGACTCGAGCCTCCCTCACCACCTGTGCAGCAGCTTCAGCATTAGCTCGGGCTAACTGAGTAGCCGCCTCCAAGGCCACAACAGCCTCTTGGTGTCTCCGGAAAGTTTCCTGCTCCCTCTGGATCATTCTCTGGACCTGCTCATCTATCTCCCATCGTTGTCGTTCCATAGGCGCCCTCTGAAGGGAAATTTCTCTAGCAAAGGCCTCATGCCTCACCAGAAATTGCGCCATCTCCTCCTGGTGAGCATCCTATGGATCCTCCGCATCAGGTTGATCTCCAACCTCCACTTGAGGTTCGTTAATGGGATCTATGGGATCCTGGGTGGTGGAATCCCTAGGAGCAGTCTTCTTTGTCTGACTGGGCTTTGGAGGCATCGTAAATTGATGAAAGTGTGTTTCTTGATTTCGTACTGTCAATGAAAGCACCAAAATGCTGACTTGTAAAATTGGCCAACGGTCGTATGTACAGTATACAACACCTTTTGAATGAAATAAATTGAATAAATGATAGAGTACGATTATCTTAAGTAAACACACAAGAATTTTATAGTGGTTCATCCCTGTTCTAATGAATAGTAATAACCTAATCCACTTAGTCTGAATTATTCGATCGAAAATTACAAGTACGAACTGACGAGTTCTCTCGTCAAAAAGATTTTTCTCCCAAAATTCCAGCAAAAGAGATCCAAAAAAGAGAGTCCAAAAGTCCCCTTTATGAAGCTCTGGGTCCTTTATTTATAGTACACAGGGGGTGTTACATGACCAGTAATACTGGGATCGTGGTTTGGTACACAATTATCAGGTAGAGGAGATACGTGTCCACCACCCCATGATTATGAGATCATGGGTCTTCTCATTGTTTCTATACATCATGGTGGATAATGCACGATAAAAACCTCTGGGAAGATGTTAAGTCTCTGTTGGTATGTGAGACTTAGGTGCTAGGCCCAATGACCCGAGCTTGGGTGCTAGGCCTGTGACCTTCTGGGTGTTGGACCTGTTGATCCTCTGGGTGCTAGGCCTGTTGATCTTATTTTGAACGAGAGTGAGTATTTATCAGTGAAGTGTACTTGGGGGTTTGAGCCAACCACCCTATGAAGAATAGGGTGGGCCAACCACCCAGGTGGTTCTTGAGCATGTTAGGCCGACCACCCTAGGGGTTGGGGTCAGGCTGACCACACCTAGGGATCCTTGGGCATACTGGGGCCGACCACCCCTGGGGTAGGGGTTAGGCTGACCACTCTCTTGTACACACTGGGGCCGACCACCTCTGGGGTAGAGGTCAAGCCGACCACCCCTAGGGCTCTTGGGCTTGCTTGGGACGACCACCCCTATGGGTAGGGGTCAGGCTGACCACCCCTAGGGGTTTAGACTTGGTCGACTTCCCCATAGATCCTGGACCTATCTTTTTTGCCCGTCGGTCTTTTTTCAACACTTTGTCATTTTTTCCTTGATTTGTGATGTCACATGTCGCATTCTCATTCGCCACGTCATCCTCGTATATTTGAGGGATAACAACTTTCTTTTCCAATGCCAACGGTCACGATCCGCACCGTTCCAATTTTAGGCCATTGGATCGTCCTCGAGTATCCAAGTCCTAGGTGATCCAACAGTTGGGGTGACTTTACCTCACCCCTAAGCATTGGATCTATAAAAGGTCGAGGGTCATATTCCCCAATGTTACTTTAGCTCATTTCAATTTATTGTGCCTCCAAACTCTTCAAACTGTTAAAACCCTTCTCCGGCGTGATTTTCTTTCTAGTTTCTTCTACCATTCTGGACGATTAACGTGAGGCTTCATACTTTCAGGTGGACGACCGATTGTTCTTGAAAGTTCGCACTTGCTTCAACACAATCCGTCATTTTATTTTGAGTAAGTACCCTTAACCTATGAATTCCTATTTTCATGCGTATTCGAGTTTAGGATGCATGCTTAGAAACTGTTTTTACACCTTTCTGAGGTTGTCTCGACCTTATTTATGACCACAAATGGCCTAACTGGCCCATTTAACCAATCTGTAGTATTTTGGGACGTCTTTCTTTACTCTGTGTCCTTGGCCGAATCTGGAAAATTCCCAGATTTTGGTGGTTTTCATCATCTTCGATGGTGTTCATCTTTTCCCGTGGTGCCTTTGGTGCCAAGCCAAGTACTTGGCTCTGAGGACATCCCAGAACCACTAGACTACATTTTATCTTTCCCTTTCTTCTTCCCCGAGTAGTTATCTTAGGGGTTCTCATTTTGACCCAATATCCTTCGGGTCAAGGCGCTAACTGCTTGGTGTTTGTTTTTAGATGTTCGAGGAGGTTCACCAGCTCCACCAACAAGGGTTCTACGCATTCGATGATGAAATCCTCCAGATGGCTTGGGAGGAGGGACAACCTCCCGAGAAGGAGAAACATGTAGCTGATAGTAACCGAGTCCTCACCGTTCGGGGGGATCCAGAGCCGGTGGTTGAGAGGCCCGCCCCGCGGGGCTGGCCTCTCAGAAGAAGAGGCCAACATCAGTCCGATGTTGTTAGATGCCCTTTATCCTAACATCGAGTTTGAGGCCGCTGATGTTCCGAACAAACTTTGGCATCGGGGGGCCCTGAATAAAATAATTTCCAACTACGGGGTGGACAACAGCGAGATACTGGTGCACCTGGCTTGGGAGGATGAGAGGGCGCATGAAAGCGTCCATGGACTCAGGCCTTGGAGCACCTCACATCTTTAGGTGGGAGCAGCACTGTCGCTGCACCAGTACTATGTCGACTTCCTCAAGTACGTCGGCATAGCCTCGTTCCAGTTCTCGTCGAACGACTATCGGGTGTTGGCCAGATTCTACGTCCTCTACAAAAACAAGGGATGGCCTACTCCTTTTCCTGCTGAAATGTGTATACCTACAGCTTTCGGCAATGCTCAAAGAGAGGGGAGAAGGGAGAGTATTACACCCTGATGAAATACACCAGCTCTGGGGAAAAGGGGTATAAAGCTCTGTTAGGCAACGGAAATCATGCTAGGCATACAAGGATCAATTCTTTTGGGTGGATGGCTTTCTGACGAGGACTAACCCCACCCTGCTCTTGGACTTTACCATCATTGGTAAGTACTGAATCTTCGTTAGTTAATCCGAGCCTTTAGCCTTTATATGACATCCATCTTGATTTTCTTGATCAGGTCCGTATTGCCGTACTCCATTTATGGAATCGTTCAACTGGAGGCTTCGAGCGATGGGCTCTCTTTCCGATGAGGAGTTAGAGATTCCCTGTCTTGTCAATGACGCTCGCCTTCAATAATGCAGGCTGCTGCAGGCGGGGCAGAGTGTGAATCCCGTGGTCCTTACCCTTTTCTGAGACTCGAAGAGGTCTCGGATAGAGGCAAAGTTGCACACAGGCTTCATGGCGGCCAAAGCACTCTAGCGGTACCAGCAGCGCCTTCGCGAGGAGCGCAAATAGAGCATTCTTGCCATCAAAGCTGCTGAGGAGGCATGAGAGGATGCAGAGCTTGAGGCGGAGTTGGAAGCGGGGATCAAATCATCCTTCGCCCACCAAGGTAAATCTTTGATCCTTCTCCACTATGCTAGGCACGTAGGGGAGGGAACTAGTCCCGACCATATCTTAGTCTCTCCCTCCCTTCTCGAGGGCGGCCAAGTTTCGGAGCATCGCTGGTCAGCAGAGGAGTACCAAGATTACCAAGACCTTATCGACGTATTCCTTCACAACCCAAAGAGGAAAGTACATCATCCCGGCTTTATACCTCTCGACGAATCAACAGCCATGCATGCATCTTGGTTCTACCAGTATGAGACCAACTTGACGCAAGAGATGGGTTGTCTCATACATGATTTTGCCAGTTCCCTCCTTCACTCTGAGGATTCTGACCACGGTGGGAATCCCGAGGAGTTTTTAGCTTTCTTTTTTGCATGTATTATCCTGTTAGTGTTTTCCATTTATTTATCATGACTGACCAAGGTGTTTCTTTGGTGGATAGTATGGGCCTTTCTGACTTGGTGCGCTCGAAGCGACAAAGGGTGTCGGGCCCTTCTGAGATCGATCTCCAGATGCTCCCGACAACAACGCCACCAACTCCTCCATCTGCTCTGGTACCCTCTGTTACTGCTCCGACGGCCCCTGCCTCAGGCGCAGTAGTCACCAGATAGGTCATAGACCTAGAGGGCTCCTCCCCCCGAGATGAGGGGTTCTCGGGGAAAGGAAAAAATATTCCTCCCAATTCCCCTCAAGCCAAGGATCCTCGCCTAGTCATCTTTCCGGAGTACTATGAAGACGATGGATCTAATCTTCACAAGGAGGTCACCAAATAGTACAATGCTTGCATCGGCGAGGGAAATGAAAGTGTTCGACTGCTGACTGAGTATTTGCGTGAGGACTAGCCAAAGGAACCCATATCGACTCCCCGCCGCGAAGAACTCGAACCTCTCCTCGCGGGGAGAATAGGAGAAAGAGCCATGCCACTCAGCACAGAGCTCCTGCAGGGATTAGCAACGTCCCCTGTGTGAAATGATTACAGGCAGCTTCGCCCGTTGCGGTGGTGACAATGAGGTGGCGATGGTGGCAACTAGCCAACATTCCACCACTAGGGTAAGTCTTTGGTTTCTTTTTGATCTCGATGAATATTTTTTTATTACTTTCGCTGATCCATTACTTTGAATTCATAGGTTGCTGCTTTAAACCAGCGACTCAGGGACCTGGTGTTGACGCGGTCTCTTGAGCTGAAGAAGACTCGGGAGGAGTTGGCTCGTGTCCAGGCGGAACTTGCTCAAACCAAAGACACAGTAGTCCCTCTGGAGGAACATTCATGGCTCTAGAAAGAGGTGGAGGAAACCAGGGGCTGCGTTCGCGAGGTGGAGGATCAACTGGTCGTGGAGAGGTCAAAACCGTCTGCTTTGGAGGAGACATCTGCCAAGCTGTTAGAAGATGCTACGACCCAAACACAGAGTGTGGAAGAGGAGCTGGCCCGAATCTGCGAGGAGTTTTCGATAAGACAGATGACACTTGAAGCCTGCGTTGGCGAGTTGGAAAGGTCCAACAGAAACCTGTCCAAGGACCTCGATGTAATGGCTGAGGATATGCTCTATATCGCATGGCAAAACAACAAAGACATGGACCTGTCCTTCACAGAGGATCTCGATATGAGGACAAAACTCGAATTGTGTCTGGAGGCGGACACTGCCCGCGAGACCCAAGAGACAGAGGCCTTGGCGGCGAGCCAGATTCCCGAAAACAACCATATGATCGAGTTGATGATAGAGGTGCCATCAGGTGAAGGCCCCCAGTAACCCAAGTATGATCAAGCATGTGTGCCACAACTTTTTAGGGGTACAAACATACATTTTAATGCTCGAGCCCCCGAGCATTCTTGTATCTTTTCTTTTTAACGACGTATCTTTTCTTTTTCTTGATTTGGTTCGTTGAATTCGGCGTAACCAAATCTGGCACGCAAATAAGTGCTCAAACCATTTTAAACACTTAGTTTAATTCAACGTAACATGAATGCCACGAGAACAAGAACTCAAATCATTTTAAACATGGTTCTATAAATTCAAACGTAACACGAATGTCACGAGAACAAGAACTCAAATCATTTTAAAAATGGTTCTATAAATTCACATGTAACATGAATGTCACTAGAACAAGAACTCAAATCATTTTCTTGGTACATGGAAACACCTGCCCCCCAAGCATGCACTACTCGAGAGCTTGGGAGTTTCGACATTGCTCTCCGAGAGCATGCCTATTTTCTTGGCTACCTTTTTGAGAGGTGATGCTAACGAGACACCTAGTTGTAGGCCGCTTGGGCATTCATTCACGTCGTACATATAAAGATTTGGTTATTACTCTTCGGGCGCGCGCTGTCCTCGGGAGGTAACCTAAATTTTTAACTCTGTTACATTTGGCTTTTCTAAGTATGGGATATAGTGATATTAAGGGCGCTTTTCTCGTCAACTAGCCAAGCTTCCTATATCACGGATTTCCCAAGGACAAGTATAAGGTACTCGACCTTCCGTTTGCATCTCGAGATCAATAGACATGGCCAGAGCTCCTAGGGCTCAGTGTCTGCGGGAGATGACCAGTATATTCTCGCACTACTTGGGTTATCTAGCTTGTAGGTGCTAAGCTTAGTTCTGCTTGGAACAAGCTACCTTCTATGCTAGACTCGGTTAGTTTCCTGAGACTTTCTATTTTCGGGATGGCGACACTAGGCCCACTCCTATTGGTTAGATACAAGTTCAGTTTCCTAGGTCATCCCTTGCGAGGTGCAGTGCTACTTTCCTATACCCATGCCCCCCAAGTGATCAGAGGCTGGTTTGCGGTCACTTTTTCAGATGCGGGTGCTCTTATTGCAGTATAAAAATATAACAGGAACTACAGAAAAGGACATAAGAAAAACAAACAGATTCCTTACCGTGTTTTATATACATGGCTTCCATTACATGTGCCCGAAGGCTATAAGGGGGATAACAGAAATAAACAATGTTTGTTGCAGACGCAACTGGTAATACCAGCAGATATGCTTGGCATTCCAGGTGTGAGGAATCAGCTCCCCATTAAGTCGGGCTAATATATATGTTCCCAGACATAAAATGCTTTCGACTTGGTATTAGCCCTCTCAATTGGGTCCCAACACTCCTCCACCTAGATCTCAGGTGGCTAAGAAGACTTTTGCAACACCAGATCTCCGACCCTGAACTTTCAATCTTTCACTTTGGAGTTGAAATACCTAGCCACATTTTGCTGGTAGGATGCTACTCGTAGATGAGAAGCTTCGCGTAGCTCCTCCACGAGGTCCAGGGATTCCCGAAGTAGGGCATGGTTTGTGGTCGAATCATACGTATCTCGTTGGTGTGTGGAGATTTCTGCTTCAACAGGGAGCATAGAGGCCATCAAGAAGGGAGAATGGTCGATAGAGGTCTGGGTAGTGGTGCGGTAGCTCCACAATGCCCTAGGAAGCTCCTCGGGCTAAGTTCCTTTAGTTTGCTCTAGCCTTTTCTTCAGAGTGGACTTGAGTGTCTTGTTCACTACTTCCATTTCCATTGGCCCGTGGATGTGCTACGAAAGAGAAGCTCATGATGACACCATACTGTTGATAGAAGTCTATGAACACTTCACTGTCGTACTGTAATTTATTGTCGGACACTATCTTCCTCAGAAGCTCATACCAGCAAACAATATTTTTTACGATGAAGTCCAAAGCCTTTTTGGAGGTGATGGTGGCGAGCGGCTCAACCTCAACCCACTTCATGAAGTATTCGATGACCACTATGGCATATTTCACCCCTCCTTTCCTTGTGGGTAGAGACCCGATAAGGTCGATGCCCCAAATGGCAAAAGGCCATAGGCTGATCATTTGAGTAAGCTCATTCAGAGGAGCTTGGGGGATGTTGGCGAAACGTTGACATTTGTCACATTTCTTGACGTAATCCATCACATATCCATTCATGGTGGGCCAAAAATATCCTTGCCTTAATATCTTCTTGGAAAAGCTTTGCCCCCCGGCGTGATCACTGCAAAAACCCTCATGTACTTCTTGCAGTATTGAACTGGCTTCTGGTTTAGACATGCACCGAAGCAGGGGTAAAGAATAGCCTCGTCTGTAAAGCTTATTATCCATAATTATGTACCTCAACACTTGGTACAACAACTTTTGGGCTGCCTTCTTGTCCTGGGGAAACTCTTTGGAGATGAGGTATTTAATTATCGGCTCCATCCACCCATCTTGGGGTTGTACTGTTTCCACCTCATCTAGAGCCACGATACTCGGAGAATCCAAGTAGTTGATGGGGACGATGCTAATTAATTCAGCGTCTTTGGTTGTAGCCAACTTTGCCAGGGCGTCCGCATTGGAATTTTGCTCTCTCGACACTTGTTGAATAGTGAATTTTTGGAAGTTGGGCAGCATCTCTTTAGACTTTGCCAAGTATGCTGCCATTTTTGTGCCCCAAGCCTGATATTCTCCTAGAATTTGGTTCACCATGAGTTGGGAATCACTAAATATCTTGAGCCCCTTGGCCTTGAGTTCTAATGCCATGCGAAGTCCAGCGATTATAACTTCGTACTTTGCTTTGTTATTAGAGGCATTAAATCTAAATTGGAGAGCACTATGCACTCTATGCCCCTCGGGGGAGACTAAAATAAGTCCTGCCCCTACAACATTTTTGTTTGAAGATCCATCTACAAACAACTTCCACACTGGTTCGACCATCGGGGTGTACTCAGATCTCTCCTAATTCTTGGTACACTCGGTGATGAAATCAGCGAGTGTCTGTCCTTTTATGGTCATCCTTGGGAGGTAGGTAATGTCGAACTAACTTAATACCACCAACCATTTTAAGAGCCTCTCCGATGACTCAAGCTTCGCAGAGACTTGTTTGAGCGGGTGGTTGGTTAAGACCTTTGATTGGGTGTGCCTGGAAGTAAGGTCTTAGCTTCCGAGAGGCCACCATCTAGTAGAAGGCTAACTTCTCCATCAGTGGATACCTAGACTCTGCTCCGAGGAGCCTCTTGCTAATGTAGTAGACAGGGTGCTAAACGCGACTTTCCTCTCTAAACAGCGCGGTGCTAACAGCGTCCTCTAATAGAACCATGTAGAGTAGGAGAGGTTCTCCATCTACCAGCTTGGAAATTATTGGAGGGTTCGCCATGTGTGCCTTGAGCTATTAGAATGCCTGTTCGCACTCTTCCATCCATGCAAATCTCTGACTCCCCCAAAGAATATTGAAGAAAATGACTCAAAGCTGTTATCCTCCCTGTCAGGGTCTGAACATCTTTACGTTCCGGGGAGAAGGCATTTTGATTAAGTCCTTTATCTTTTTGGGGTTCGCCTTAATCCCTCGAGCGCTCACGATGAAGTCTAAAAACTTGTCGGAGGCTACTCCAAATGTGCTTTTCTAGGGGTTGAGCTTCATCCCGAACCAGCGGAGCACCGCAAATACCTCAGCCAGGTCACCTACATGATCTGGGACTTAACCAACATATCATCCACATAAACCTCCATGTTCCGCCCCAACTAGTTCTTGAACATTCTATTAACCAGCCTTTGGTAAGTGGTGCTAGTGTTCTTTAACCCGAAAGGCATCAGGATGTAACAATAGACAACCTTGTCGGTTCGAAAGTTGGTGTGCTCCTGATCGGCGACATGCATGGATATTTGGTTATATCCCGAGTACGCGTCCATAAATGATAGAAACTTGTAACCAGAGGTGGCATCGACCATCTAATCTATCCTGGGGAGTGGAAAGTAGTCCTTCAGACATGCCTTGTTAAGGTTCGAAAAATCGATGCATGTCCTCCAAGTGCCATTTGGCTTTGGCAGAAGGACAGTATTGGACAACCACCTGGGATATTGGGCTTCTCGGGTAAACCCATTAGAGAAGAGCTTGTCTACCTCGGCCTTGAGGGCCTCTTTTTGAGTTTATTCAAACTTCCTCTGCTTCTGCTGGACGGGAGGAAAGCTAGGGTCGGTGTTCAAGGCATGGTATATGACATTTGTATCAATGCCTATCATGTTGGAATGAGTCCATGCGAACACATCTTGGTTTTCTCTAAGGAAGATCACTAATGCTTCTCGAACTTCTGTTTTCAAGCTTCCCCCGACTTTCACCTTTTTGTTGGGGGTGGAGGTATCCAGGATTACCTCCTCCATCTCTTCCATAG
This sequence comes from Humulus lupulus, assembly GCF_963169125.1. Lineage (NCBI taxonomy): Eukaryota > Viridiplantae > Streptophyta > Magnoliopsida > Rosales > Cannabaceae > Humulus > Humulus lupulus. The sequence continues at coordinate 97,307,791 of NC_084793.1, forward strand.
GTTCAATGGGCTTCTCCTCTTGAACCCTAGGATCTAACTCATCAGGTCTCGAGTTCTGCATAGTTCGTTCCTCAGGGGTCTCGAAGCTTTCGAGGACCTCCTCCCTCACTGCCATTACAAGAGCCTTGAGGGAGACATTGTAGCATTGTCTTGCCTCTCTTTTGTCCCCGCAGACAGTGCCGATTCTCGCATCTATAGGGAATTTCATGCACAGATGACGAATCGAAGTGACTGCCCTGAACTTTACTAGTGCTGACCGTCTCGAAATGGAATTGTATGCCGAGAGACACTCCACAACCACGAAGGTGCAGTACTTAAAGGCCTGGTGAGGTACCTCTCCGAGCATTACTGGGAGCTTTATCTGCCCCATTGCGCTGAGGGCTTCTCCTGAGAACCCATAAAGTGTCGAGGCGCACGGGGATAGGTTTGTCGTAGTCAGCGCTATCTTCTTGAAGTCTAATTTAAACAGGATATTTACTGAACTCCCATTGTCTACCAAAATTTAAGGCACCATTTTGTTGGAGATTTGGCTCTCAATTACCAATAGATCGTGATATGGAAAATTCACTCTCCGAGCATCATCTTCAGAAAATGTTATGAGTTGGTCAGTCATTCGTGACATTTGAGTAGGTAACTTGGTCAAAGCCATTACCTCATTGTCGTGGTTCAAAGCTCGCGCATATCCATTCTGCGAGCTTCGCGAGGTGCCCCCAGTTGAGGTCCTCCTAATATGGTCCCTACCCGCACATTTACTGGAGGAGGCCCCTGGGCTGTTTGATGTTGGGGACCTACGGGAGTTGCCGTCGGGATCTGAGGGGTGGCCGATGGGGCCGCCTGTCCAGCCACGAGTGGTTGTGTTTAACGCGGTCCACCCTTAGCATACTGATGGAGGTGTCCTAGCTTGATGAGGTTTTCAATCTCATCCTTGAGCCGACGACATTCGTTAGTATGATGCCCTATGTCGTTGTGGAAACGGCAAAATTTGTTAGGGTCCCGTCTATCCTTGTCTCTTCTGATATGTTGTGGCTTCTGGTAGTGTACGTGCTGCGCCGTGGTGATGAAGATGTTCTCTTGAGAGTCCACCAGGTCAGTATATTCAGAATACTATGAGACGTACTTCTCGCCTGGCGCGACTTCTTTCTTGGGATGTGTAATCCCACTTCCCCTGGGTTCCCGGCCCTTACCTTTCCCTTCATGCCTTGTGCCACATGGAGCTCGACTAGATTCAGCTAGATGGGATGGGGCGACAACTCCAACACTTAATGTAGGCTAAAAAGCGTTGTATCCAGTGGGCGTTGCCTCGAACCCTGCCGGAGACATACCAAATCCAAGAGCAGACATGGCGCTATAACCGGAAGGGGTGGTGCTCTGACCAGGCTGGGCTCCCAATGACCCCTGCTATTTGTGAATGTAGGGGGAGTATTGGACCCCCGAGGCCATGGGGCCAGGTGTGGTCGAGGCCAGGAAAAGGGCGGACGCTCTGAACACCCTGATCTGGGCATCTTCCCAGCTGATGTACTCTTGACCCCGACAAATGAAGTTGTCGAGAAACCAACATCCCCTTCGCTAGAAATCATCCTAGAGTGGGGATCCTATGTGGATGCCAGCCTGCAATGCCATCAGTTGTTGGCCATCATCGACCCTCTTAGTTCTTGGTGCTTCTTCTTTGAAGCGTTTGATGTAAGCCTTGAGGGTCTCGAACGGCCCTTACTTGATATTGGCTAGGGCGTTGACCTCAAAGCTCACCTTCCAGACCCCTATAGACTGTCTTCGGGAGGCAGATGATAATTATTTCCACGTTTGAATGGACCCAGGTCAGAGTTTTTTAAACCATTCATATGCTGAACCTATCAGGGTGAGGGGGAACACGTGGCATTTTTTGTCATCGGAGGCACGATGCACTGACATCAGCTTGTTAAATTTGGACAAATGGTCCGTGGGATTCCAACCACCTTCATAAGCTCGTATTGATGCCATCTTGAATCCTAGATGTAGTGGGGCCTTGACGACGTGAGGGGCGCATGGACCCACCTCCTTATCTTTCGAGTCAGACTCGTGGCCTTGTCGCCTGGCCATTCAAAGCATTATTTGCTTTAGACTTTCTAATTCGGCTTAGAGAGAGTCGCGATCCCTATTGATTCTCTGTGCCGGGTAATCCTGTCTCCAAGTGTTGAGATTATCTTGGAGATCTGACAGGCCTTTACCACCAGGCTCACGTACTCCAGCCTTATTTCACCTTCGACATTGAGATTGTCTCGTAGGCCAGCTTGTCCTTGGAACGCGTCGTTATCTTCCGGGCGGGCTACCTCTATTTCTCCATCGGACTCGTTTTCGTTTACCGAAATGCTGATGCCCCATTTATGATTCTGTGGGGCATTTCTCGGGAAATTATTTCTGTGGGGTTAGTTAGGTCTCGAAGGGATATCAGCTCCGGGCCTTGTGCGGTCCATGTGAGCAAGTCGAGGTGGAGGGCCCCGAGCTCCATAGGCGCTGTTTGCCTGGCGGTGTCCTCAGGCCCTTGTCTCATTACCCTTATCAGTCTTCTGCGGTGCCGGGTGGTCCTCGGGCTCTTCACGGGCCCTCTTATGCTTCGAAGTAGGGTCATCACTGGCCCTCCCTTTACCACGGACCTGTGATGATGCTGGGGCTCCAACTCTTACTGGGTGCCCATCGGGCACCCTAGCTGACGGATCCTGCGCCTCAGTAGCCAGGTGCTTGAGAGGTACCTCAGCCGTGTCGACAGACGACACTCCAACAGGGTGCACAAGTGGCACACCTGTTGGGTGCCTGGCTAGTGCGTTTCCATAGGGGTCCACTCGCAATCCTTGGGTTGCAAGAGTGACCTTCATGGCAAGTACCATCTCTTGAAGAGCAGGGATGTTACCCTCTTGAACGTCAAGCTTCTGTTGCTGGTTAGTCACCTTCTCGTGGAGCATCACCACTTCTAGCATCACTTTTGCCTCCATGGGCTGAGGATATTCATCCCCATAATACTCCTGGTCCACGGCATTACCCTCACCGTCAAACTCAACATACTCATCATTGTCTTCCGCCATCTTAGGTATGCCCTGTGGTGGTTGCCTACTGGGTTCTCCCCTGTCAACTCCGATAGGAGGAGGCACTTCATCTGTAATGTTCCTTTGCGTAGTCACCATGATTGTGGGTGTTTCAAATGCTTTCTTCAAGCTCTCAATGAAAGCACCAAAATGTTGACTTCCTTTTTCGCTATCAACGTTTATAAAAGAGGTTAAAGAAATAGCTATATGAACACGGGTTTTTACGTGGTTCAGGTTATAAAAGAACCCTAGTCCACGAGTCTTTTTTTATTAGGGAGGTTGCAAGCTTGTGGTTGCAAGCTTCTATAGTATCTTCTAAGCAAGCGTTTTGATTGCTCTGAGTACAAGTATTTCTCACAACAAAAAATCCGAACCCTTGACAATGAGATTTTTAGTCCTATTTATAGATGTTGGGGCCATTAATGTTAATCATAAGTCATTAATACATATTATTCCCATAAACGGGGGATTAATACCTTTCAATGCATTGGGCCGCATTGAATAGAGATCATGGCCCAAGCGATATTTGCGGGGCCCACTGTAGTAAGGTAATCACTTTATGGGGAACATGCCCCTAGTACTGTCAGGGCATGCTGTATGTATTTCCATGTCAGGCGGCATAGTGGGAGTGCAAGTTGTCGAGTCGTACCATCAGTAACGTTGTAGGAAATCGCCCAAAAAGGTTGTCAGGTCTTCCTCTGAGGCAACAAGTCTGCATTGGCTGCCATCTGGCTTATTTCTAAGATTACGAGGACTAGGTCCTCAACTTGGAACATAGTTGGGAGCAAGTAAAAGACGTAGGCTATCAAGCATCCTCGGGAGGTAACCTTTTGAAGACAGTCCTGTCTCTCGGGACCTGGCCCAGGAAAGAGGTCGATGCCTCCATACTACCCAAGGAGTGTGACTTCCAATCGTTGGATCGATCCCCCAAGGTCATCTTTTTGGGTGTCGTCTCACGAAGAAGAGACACGTGTCCTTAGGTGAAAACATTGACAACAAAGGTAATGTAAAAGTGTCTGAAATAATAAGGCACTACAATAAAAAAAAACTAATAATTTTCTAAAGATAATCATTTTTTTTTTCAACAAATAGGCTTGAAAGTAACCAAAATATATCTAAACTAATTTGAAACAATATGATCTATAAATGAAACTTTTTTATAAAAAAGTAACAAATTGGTATCTTATCGGCATCATAAGTAACCAAAATGTTACTTTTGTAACCCAAAAATAACAATAAAAATAAAAAATCGAGATTTTGAGATTTTTTCCATTTCAAGTATATTATTTTAGAAATCCGGTATTTTTTGATGACGTGGCAAGATATTTTGTATATAAAATTTGTTAAGGTATTTTTGTAATTATTTTATATTTTACGTATATTTATGAAAAAATTCTTTTATTATTAATAAATACAAGGTGTAAGTAACGTGCAATGTAACTTTGAATGGAGAAGAAACTTGTTTATTCTTAATAAATGAGATATGTTATTATAATTTCTTATGTAGTTACATAATCATACTATTTGTACACACACACGAAACTTACATAAAATGTATTTATAGTATTTATTGTTATTTAATATGAACATATTTATATAAGTTAGATTAAGTAATAAAAACAATAACATGTTTTCTTTTAATATAAATAATAAAAATTAAGATTATATATTATATATTGAGGAGTGTCATGGTCAACCTCATAGTTCAACATCTGCCTCCAAAAATACATGCAGAAGTATTTTTTTTCCATTTTTTTTCATGGCTCTGTTCGCTATTGTTACAACATCCTTCCTGCAAAATTTTGAATTTTTTTGAATAGTTTATAGTACCAAAAACATAGTTCATTATATTTCTTAATATTCCGGTTTCTACAAGTGTTAAAAAAATACAAACCTATTTTCAATAATGTAAACTATTTAGAATTTTTTAAAAATTTGCAGGATATGTATTATAACTTCAACGAACACCATTGTAAAAAATTGGAAAAAAATACCCCGTCATGTGTTTTGAGAGATGAAAGTTGACTAAGAGATAGAAATAGAAGATTATTGTTAGAACTCCTCTTATATATATAATAATGATAGTTTATAACATTTAAATTTATATTAATATAATTATTAAATATATAATTTTGTATTAAATATTATTATAATATTTCAATTTTTATTAATATAATTACTAAATATTTATTCTATCAAAATTTTATAAAATTAGGATTAAATATTATATATTATATATTATATATTACAATAATAAAATTTTATAACATTTGAATTTATATTAATGTAATTATTAAATATCTAATTTTGTATTATATATTATTATTGTTGTCCGTATTTTCACCATCCGGCATGTGGTAATCAGAATAATTAGTGACAAGACAAGTTATGAGGTTTTCGGAGTGAAAACTCCTCTAGGAAACCCAATCCGACCAAGTCGTGGATGTCTCCAAGTGAGATCATGTCCGGAGGTCTGTCCTCGAGGCGAGGATGTCTCTAGGTAAGACCACGTCCCGAGCACGTCCTGAGCCAATCTCCCATTCATGGATGTCTCCAAGTGAGGCCACGCCCTCGAGGCTTGTACTTGAGGCGAGGATGCCTCCAGGTGAGGCCACGTCCCAAGAGGCTCTCTCTCTTCACTCGCACATCTCTCAGGTCTGAAATTCTGGTCCTCGAACTTGGAGTAGATGCCAAGTGTCAGTCACTGTGGGTATGGGACACCAGACAATCATATGACAACTTTTTGTGAGCCTTGATTAGTAATGTCGAGTTCGTACCATCGACGATCGAAATTTCCCATAACGCCGCCTAAGATGGGCAAACATGCGCCATACCTTGACAGTCAGAGATATGTTCCCCATAAAGTTTGTACGTGACTTTCTGCAATGAGTCCCGTATAATCCGCTTGGGTCATAGTCTGTATTTAGTTCAATATTTTTCGTATTAATTCAACATTAATACCCCAGAATGAGGAAATTTGCATTAATGATAGATGATTAACATTAATGACCCCAACCTCTATAAATAGGGCTGCAGTATCTTCTTGTAAATGGTTTGGATTTTTAGAGAGAGAAATTATGTAACTTAGTGCAATATATACGCTGCCTAAGAACCACCATTGAAGCTTTCTCAAACACTAGGGCTCTTTTATAGCCTAAACCATGTAAAATCTTTGTGTTCTTGTCTCTTATTTTCTTTAAACTCTTAGATTAGGTTGACAATGAAAAGGGCAGTCAAAATTTTGGTGCTTTCATTGAGAGACTGAAGAAAGCTTGAAGAACATAGCAATGGTGACCACTCAAGGAAACACCCCAGAAGATGTAGCTCCTCTAGTCAGAGTTGAAGGAGGAGAAAATAGTCGTCCAGCATCGTAGGACCTCCCTGAGATGGTGGAAGACTACAACGAAAATTATGAGGAGTAATATCCTCAACCCATGGACGTGGAGGAGATGCTAGAAGTGGTGGCACTTTGCGATCAGGTGGCCATTAAGCATTAGAAACTTAACACCCAAGAGGGTAATATTGTCGCCCTACAGGAGATGGTTAACGCCATGAGGGCTACTCTGGCGGCCCAAAGGCTGCGAGTGGACCCCCATGGCGAAGTACAAACTAGGTAGCCAGCTAGTGTGCCACCTGTGCACCCAGCTGGAGTGCCACTCTGTCGACCTAGCCGGTGTGCCTCTAGGGCACCCGGTTGGTGGAGTTGGAGCCTCACCTGTACCACAAGATTGTGGCAAGGGTAAGGTCGATGACAACCCTAATCCCAAGAAAAAGAAGGCTCGTCAGAACGTCGAAGAAAACCAGTTTGCGAGGCAACCTAGTAAGGGTAAAGGCCTAGGTGCTAGAGGACACCGCCAGGCCGTCAGCGCCCGTGGAGCCCAGGCCATTCTACCAAGGCATGCCAATAAGGATCGCGCGAGGCCTGGAGGTGGTGTCCCCCCAACACCTCCCCATCACAACAAGAACAACGACCAAGGAGCCAACATGCAATATACCTCCGTTAACCGAGAATGCGACATTAACATCTCGATTAACAATGAAACATTGAGTCTGACGGGGAAACAGAAGTAGCATACCCCGAGGGCATTGGTTCATTCCAAGGCCAAACTGACCTATGAGACGACCTGAATGCTTGTAGTTGTAATAAGACTTTCGGGCGTGAACTTGAGAGGAAGGATCGATCAGACCTCCGGGATTTCCTCAATGCCCGAAAGAGGGATATCCTGGCACAAAGTGCCAACCAAGATTGTGACCCCCTCCATGCGAAGTTAGAGAGCTTGAAGAGGATAATTCTCAGAATGGCCCGACGATAGGGCCATAACTTCGACTCAGAAGACGAGGACGGAGAGCCATGTGCTCCTCACATTGTAGAAGCCTCATTACCACTAGGCTTTAAGATTCCTGCCATCACGTCCTATGATGGCAGTACAGATCCCATTGACCACCTTTCAAAGTTCAATAGGTTGATGTCGGTACATCGCGTCTCCAAAGATGCCAAGTGTCATGTGTTCCTGATAATCTTGACGGAACCGACAAATGAATGGTTTAAGAAGCGTAGGCTAGAATCTATTCATTCGTGGCACTAAATGTCGTCTTCATTCTGAAGACAATTCATAGCTGTTCGGAAGGTGAGCTTTGAGGTAAATGCTTTGGCCAACATAAAGCAGGGACCCTTTGAGACCCTCAAAGCTTACATCAAATGCTTCAAGGAGGAAGCTGTGAGGACCAAGAGGGTCGACGACGGCCAGTGGCTAATGGCCTTACAGGTCGGAATCTATGCAGGGTCCCCATTATGGAATGACCTCCAGCAGAGAGGATGCCGAAGGCTCAACGACTTCATTCGTCGAGCACAAGAGTATATCACCTAGGAAGATGTCCAGATCAAAGCCAGGCCTCGTGGCTTTAGGGACCACGTATCCACCCTACGCTCCTATCCAACCAAGTGTGGCGGGAGCCCAATCCAGTCCAATAGCTACACTAGTTGGCTTTAGTGTCTGCCACCCGCTGGTTTCAATGCATATCTGACGGGATATGGAGCAGTGCCCACTGGACACAGTGCTTATCAGCTTGCATTCAATGCTAGAGTTGCTGCTCCATCCCAGTCAACCACACTCAATCGGACACCTAACAACAGTAGACGCAGGGGGCAAAAGGTAAGGGCAGAAAGCCCAAGGGAAATGGGACAATGCAAACATGACAATGAACTGCCCCCAACGAGAAGTATGTCTCACAGTACTCTGAGTACATTGACTTAGTGGACTCTCGGGAGAACATCTTTGTGGCTATAAAAGTACACATCCATTTTCACAGCCCATTCAGAGAGGCAGGGAAAGGTGAGATCCGAATGAGTTTTGTCGTTTTTATAACGATGTGGGGCACCGCACAAATGAGTGTCACCAACTCAAGGATGAGATTGAAAACCTCATCAAACTGGGACACCTCCACCAGTATGCTTGGGATGGAGCATGCCAGGCTCAGACCCCCACCATGGGAACACCCACACAGCTCGCAGCCCCCCAGGCTCCGGGTACGATGCTCCCAGCTCCGCAACGGCAGATAGTCCACGGACCTCCCTCAGTGAATGGGCGTGGGGACCATCTTCGGAGGACCCCACTTGGGGGGCACCTCTCGAGGCTTGCAGAATAGGTATGTGTGGGCCTTAACCATGATGATAAAGTGTTGGAATTAGCTCAATTACTAGCCCAGATGCCAAGGATGACCGACCAAGTCATCACATTCTCCGAGGACGATGCTCGAAGAGTGCACTTTCCACACCACGATTCTTTAGTGATCGAGAGCCAGGTTTCCAATAAGATGGCAGCTCAGATCCTCATGGAAAACGGTTGTTCAATGAACATTTTGTCCAAGTCAACTTACGAGAAGATTGGGTTGACCACAAGTGACTTGTCCCTGTGCACCTCGACTCTGTATGGGTTCTCGAGGGAAGGTCTCATACCAATGGGCCAGATCAAGCTACCTGTGATACTTGGAGAGGTGCCTCACCAAGCTTTTAAGTACTGCACCTTTGTAGTGGTGGATTGCTCCTCAACATATAACGCCATCGTGGGGCATCCGACCTTAGTGGAGTTCGAGGCAGGCACCTCCATTCGACACCTGTGCATGAAGTTCCCCACGGAGTCAGGGATTGACACAGTTCAACGAGACCAAAAGGAAGCGAGGAAATGCTACAATCTGTCCCTCAAGCAACCCGTAATGGTAGTTGAGGAGTTGGTCCCCGAGTAGCCTCTTCCTGAGGAGGTGGAGGTGTAGGCTGTTCGGGTTGATGAAACCAACGAATTAGACCCACGAATTCAGGAAGAGAGGGATATCAAGCCCATGGAGGAAGTTGAGGAAGTGGTCCTCGATGCCTCCATCCCATCCTGAAGAGAATCTAAAAGCAGAAGTCTGAAGAGAATTTGTGAGCTATGTATGGGAAAATCAGGATGTTTCTTCCTAGTCTCACTCCGACATGATAGGCATTGACCCGAACATCATTTCTCATGCCTTGAATGTCAATCCCAACATCACTTCGATTCAACAAAAGCGGAGAATGTTTAACCAGACCAGGGCGGATGCCTTAAAATGGGAGGTTGACAAGCTACTCGCAAACGGATTCATTCGGGACGCCCAATATCCCAACTGGGTATCCAATCCAGTCATCATGCCCAAGCCAAATGCCACCTCGAGGATCTGCATAGACTTCTCTGATCTCAACAAGGCTTTCCCTAAAGACTATTTCTTGCTGTCAAAAATAGATTATATAGTAGACGCCACCTCCAGGTATGAGCTCTTATACTTTATGGACACGTACTCGGGCTATAACAAGATTTTCACGCATGTCACGGATCAAGAACACACCAGCTTCTGAACTGATAAAGGAGACTACTGCTATATAGTGATGCCCTTCGAGCAATAGAATGCTGGTGCCACCTACCAAAGTCTCATGAATTGTATGTTTAATGAATAGTTGGGATGTAACATGGGGGTTTATGTAGACGACATGCTGGTCAAGTCTAGAATAGCTCCCAACCACGTAAAGGACCTAGCAGAAGTATTTTTTGTACTTCGCAGGTTTGGGATGAAACTGAATCCTCAAAAGTGCACTATTCAAGTTGCCTCTAGGAAGTTCCTCAGCTTTATTGTCAGTGCTCAAGGGATAGAGGCAAACCCCGAGAAGATCAAAGCCCTGGTCGATATGCCATGTATCGCCCTACTACTCAGAGACCGTTACACTGTGTATTTGAAATAATGTTCAACTTGCCAAACGAGTCATTTGGTCATAACCGTGTAACTAAAAGTGATTAATAGTTTAGGGTTAAAATTTTTGGTCAAAGATACAAACGTTTTACTAAAAAGTTTACTGTATACATGGGATCCCAAAACAAATTTAAAAGGTTAATTACCATAAAAAGTTATAACCTGCCGACCTAAGCGGCAAAATAGGGTTTGACCATAGTTCCTCTATAAACCCTCAGCCATGGTGGTCGAGTAGCTGCATATGTACTGTGGATGCTAAAAATTCCACACCGGTAAAGAACCCGCATCACTTGTGTAATGTCCCTTGATGGACCAACGCAATCATGTCTAAAGTCCCGTAAGGTCCATTCCGTCGATGAGCGATGCCCACTTGCATTGCAAGAGTATCATAAAATGCATCAAGCGACTCATGCGCACCCATCACCTTGCACGTCCCTGGAGCCACGCACGTGCCTAACATCTTGCATGCATCAGGCGTCTCGCATGCGCTCCTAGTGCCTCACATGCATCAGGCATCTTGCGCATGCGCCTAATGTCTCACGCGCATCTCGCCTCGCACCAGTGTCTCGCGCGCATCTCGCCTCGTGCCAGTGTCTCGTGGATACTACCTCGGCCACTCAGTACGACCTCACACCGAGGGTCTCGCAGAGAGGGGCATCGCACCAAGCGCACCAAGGCCTTGTGCTGAGGGTCTCGCGGAAAGGGGCCTCGCACTACACGCTCCAAGACCTCGCACCGAGGGTCTCACGGAGAGGTGCCTCACACCAGGCGCACCAAGGCCTCACGCCGAGGGTCTCGTGGAGAGGGGCCTCGCACCAGGCGCACCAAGCCCTCACGCCGGGGGTCTCGCACCAGGTGCACCAAGGCCTCGTGCCGGGGGTCTCGTGGAGAGGGGCCTCGCACCAGGTGCACCAAGACCTCATGCCGAGGGTCTTGTGAAGATTGCCACGGCCACGCCCAGTGCCTCGCGCATAGGGCCACATGCCGTTTTCCAATGCATGCCCTGGTCATAGGCTCATAAGCCTCGCCATGTGAGACGATGTGCCTTGCACCCAAGGGTCCATGCGAGACCCTGTGTCTTGCCTGGATGGAGATTCACAAAAGGCGCCTTGCCTCATCATATGAGGGGAACTGGTAAGGGCCCAACCATCGTTTGGTATAAAGCTAGAATTTGTAAAGGTAGCTAGGTATGTTACTCATGATGGTGTGCAAGCTTTCCCACCCTTAAGAGAGCAGGGTGCATGATGAGTATAAGAAAACCCACGGGTGACGAAAAAAAGATCATACGGATACGAAGTACATACGGGGGTATGGCTCTGACTACCTCAGTTGACTGACCCTGAAGGCCACGCCAGACAAGTGGTGGTCATACGAATGGGGTACCTGATGTGGTCTTTCCTAGCCAACCTCTGACGTTCGTACTAAACAGATGGTGGAGGTATAACTAAGTACTAAAGAGGAGGTGCTCCCGTAAACCCTGAGCACGTACTGGAGCTGACCACCACGCTCCTGGCACCACTATCTGTAGACTGCATCTACAGAGTCGTGTCCCCAGGGACCACCATGTACAATGAGCCAATAGTTCTCTACTATAAATATGACCTCCCTTCACCTGAAAAGGGGAGGAGGATTTTTTGAGAGAAGTTTGTAACCACAAATTGCTAATAGACGCTACACATTCTCTCTATTTTTCAGTTTGAAATTTCAGCATTGACATTAGTGTGGAAATCATAAGAAAGTTTGCTTGAAGTTCGTTTGATTTGAATCTATTTATTTTATAACTCATAAAGTTCTCAATATAACTTAGTTGACGAGTTCTTACTATCAACATGTACACATCGTCACCTAAGCTCTCCGACTCAATGATGGTCCAGCTTTCTTTTCCCTTTACCTGCACCATATAGCACCCGTGATCCAAGGCTCAACAAGACAACTTAAACATGATCACAAGCAGTTAATAAAATATTTCCAAATTATAATAAGCATGCCTAGCAGTAATAATCCTACTCATGCATGCATACCATTCATATAAATGACTATAGTGTCATATAGGGCCAATTGCCCTAGATAAATGATCAATGCATCATACCAGGGTCCAATGCCCAAAATACATGATTATGGAATCATATTGGGGCTTAATGACCAAACACTTGATTAATAAATAATACTGGCTCAATGCCCTAGGATAGGGGACTAATGAGTCACCCCAGGGCCCTTTGCTCGATCTTCTGTATAACTAGACTTAGATCTAGCCCAATGTACCTAGCGCTTTAGTTTTCTCCAACCAATAGGTCGGTCAAGTGTATGATGTGCTCCTGGTTAGAATAAACCATGTCAACCAGCTCCCAGTGCATTATTTCCATCCTTGAATAATAAGTCAATGTTTTGCGACCAGCACTCAGCGTGCTAATTTCATCCTTGACTAATAAGTCAATGCCTTACGACCAGCACTAAACGTGCTAGAGTTGTCCTTGACTAATAAGTCAATGCTTTACGACCAGCACTCAACGTGCTAAGGTCATCCTTGACTAATAAGTCAATGCTTTACGACCAGCACTCAACGTGCTAAGGTCATCCTTGACTCATAAGTCAAGTCTGGGGCCCAGCCCTAGCCTAGGATATGGGACTAATAAGTCAGTGCACTATTGTCGCCCTTGACTGATAAGTCAGTGCTTTACAACTAGCGCTCAACGCTATTGCCGTCCTTGACTGATAAGTCAAGCCTTTCTCAATAAGATAATGCAAACATGCATATATCATATGTCAAATATCCAGATACAAAGCATTCAGTATGCTTAATAAAAAATCACAAGCATAAACATAATCATGCACATACTCAGGTGTTCATGCCCTATTCATGTTCCTGTTCAGCAACTCAGGCCAAACCATAATCACATGTATCACATACTGGGTGAAGTTTTCTTACCTTTGGTCCAAGTACATGTTACCAATAAACGACCCTCGAGCACGAGCCAGTTTTTCAGCCCCTAGTGATAACCTAGTCACAACCATGATATAGAATCCCATCAATAATGAGTAAACACAGACTTCAGAACAGAGTCCTAGCCTCCGGGACATCGAATCCTACTAAATCGGGTAGTAAGATTGATCCCGAGCCCTTAGGTTTGAGTTCTCACACTCAAAACCTCCCCAAGGCCAAAAATCCCTTAAGCACAGTGATCCCCAAGCATTTGAGCCGTGACCTATTCAAGTCAGAGGCCCGAGCCTCTTCTCTGCCTGCACCAGCTAGGGTGTGCTGCGGCGCCAGTAGCCCCTTAGCACCGGCTTCTCCTTTGACTGATTTTAGTTGTGGTTCCTTGAGAACAGGGCTGCGAATTGACATGAAAACCCAGATTTTCCTTCGTTTTTCCCTTACCAAATCCCTCCATAAACCTGTCCAAACATAGCCAAATCCCATAAACAAAGTTCCTAAACAACTCAGTAGGCCAAACCATCAAAACTTAAGTTACAATCCAATCAAAAACTCATTAAAACACAAAAATCCAATCAAACTTAAGAAACTTGAAACTCATAACTTAAAGCTTGGATTACCTCTAATTAAGTTGTTTCCTAGCTAAATCCTCTAGCTATCAATCTTCTAATTTTCCCTAGAATTGTTATGACTCTAACCTTGCTTGAATCAGAGTCCTGAAACTCGAGTTTCCTTCGAAAATGCTCACGAGCACCAAATAAGAGAACGGGAGGGAGAGAGAAATGTACGTTCTTTTCTTTCTAATAGGTTACTTCGAGCTTAAGTAACCTCAAGTAAAACCCAAGGCTTGGGGTACTCAAAACATCCCCGGGGGCCAAATAGTCAAAATCCACAAAATCCTCTCCTGATCTCACTATCTCCAAATATATCATCAAATATTTATTCCCATTACCCAATAAACTGGTAATGTACTAAATACCCATATACCCCTTGACTCACACCGAGTCAAATGGGTCTCGTTGTGACTTTCCCACTAGCTTGCTCCATAGGATCGTCCTGTGTCGAGTAACCCAAATATATCCACATAATAATGTGGTCTCACACATATATCACATATATGCCAAATATAACCATAATGGGCCAAATTACAAAAAATTGCCCTTTTAATCAGAAATGGGCCCACATGCATATTTAATACACCTAAACATGCATATCAAGTCATATTATGATATAACTCACATAATCATATAATGATTCACATATATATATATCACATAATTTCCATAGTTTGCCATCCTGGCCCCCTAATCAAGGGCATAAGCCTTATTAGGTTGTAACGCCCTGGATAATCAAGACCATTACATTTTGTATTTGAAATAGTGCAAGACTTGCTAATCAAGTCATTTGAATAAAAATGTGATCCTTAGATCAATTATTAGGTTAGGGTTAAAATATTTTGATCATAAACAATTAATTTTCATTAAAACGAATGTTTAATACATGGGATCCCAAAAACATGGTATACGTGATAATTTACAATCTCCAAAAGATAATACAACCAAAAGCCACTCTAATGGAAAAACACAAGTTTTAAGGCTCTGTCCCTATACTTTCCCTCGGCCATGGCGGATGAGCAACTGACTATGTACACTCCGCCCCCAAAGCTCTCCAACTCATGGTTGGCCAATTTCCCTTTGCCTTTACCTGCACCACATTGCACCAGTGAGCCAAGGCCCATAAAAAAAACCATAAAAAACAAACACATATACAATAGTAGCATCAAATCAATCTTAATACAGTCATTAAGAAATTCGATAGAATATAAGCATCAAGCTAATAATAGTAAACATGTATTTTCAAGAATATATTTTAACTAGTAATACAAATGCTCAGGGTCGGCGCCCTTAGGCTGAGCCCTCTGTTTACTAAGCTGACCCCGATTCACTTAGGCCGAGTCCATCGTTTATTTAGCTGATCTCAGCTCACAGTGGCCGAGCCGCGTCCAATGCGCTAATCATTAGCCCTGACTCCCTTAGGCCGTACTTTCACATTCCACATTATAATAATACAGTTACACAACACATATATCCAGATACATGGAACCTTAGTCCCAAACACAGCCACATGGGTACAATTTTCTTACCTCGAATCCCGAGCGGAGAATTAAGAATGGTCCCGAGCATGATCCTCAGTCTTGAGCCTTATCGATAAACCTGAATTGATAGTCTAACACCTCAGCAATACTCTAACTAATCCCAGCTTAGTTTCCTCCAAATTCCCAGCTTGGTCTCCTTCAATTCTCAAAATTAAGAGAGAGAATGTGTAGGAGAAGAGAGAGAGAGAATTCTGTGTGTTTCTGGTACATTCCTATGTCTTTCTTGTGTATATCCTTAACCCAAAAAGACCCTTTTGCCCCATAAACTTATTCAGCCTTCTAATGGTTTCTAAGGGTAAAATGGTCATTTTCCCGATTCCCGCTAATTCCTCAAGTGTTCCTAACATTTACCAATTAATCCCATCGAGTCCAAGTAATTACCAAATACTTATTCATTACTCAATAAATTCCAAAATATTCTCTAAATTCCCAAAATACCCATAGGCTCCTCCAAGCTGGGTATTTTAATCCCGCTGAGACTATTTCGCTAATCCGCTCACTAGGACTGTCTCGAGCCATATACTGCAAATATATCCCTAGAATAATGTGGTCTCAACCATTTATCACATATAATCACATTTATGCCCTTAACGGGCCAAAATTACAAATATGCCCTTATGAACAATAAAGGGCCCAGATGCATATTTAATACTCATAAGCATGCATATAACATACTCACATAATCATATAAATCATGCATGCCACATAATCATGCATTTAACCAATTAAACATACATATATCCAATTATGCCCTCCCGACACGCTAATTAAGGCACTAAGCCCTATTAGCAATTTTGGGTCGTTACAACTATCCCCTCCTATTGAAAATTTCATCCTCGAAATTTACCTGAATAACTCGGAATATTGATCCCGCATAGCTGACTCAAGCTCCTAGGTCACTTCCTCGACCTTGCTATTCCTCCACAATATTTTGACTAGAGGAATCGTCTTGTTCTGTAGAACCTTGTCTTTCCTGTCTAGGACCTGAACCGAACGCTCCTCATACAACAAATCTGTCTGTAACTCCAAATCTTCATACCTCAACACTTGAGTCACATCCAAGAAGTACTTCTGAAGTATAGAAATGTGGAATTAGTCACGAACTCCTGATAATGATGGTGGCAGAGCCAACATGTAGGCCACCTGCCTGATCCTCTCCAGGATCTCAAAAGGTCCTATGAATATAGGGCTTAGCTTGCCCTTTTTCCCAAATCTCCTCACCCCTCGCAGTGGTGACACTAGCAGAAACACATGGTCCCCTACCTGGAACTCCACGTGCCTATGCTTAGGATTAGCGTAGCTTTTCTGTCTACTTTGTGAAGCAAGCATTTGAGCTTGGATCTTCTCAATAGCTCCACTAGTCTTCTGCACCAACCTAGTCCCATATACTTCCTCTCACCTAACTCATCCCAATGAATGGGCGATCTACATCTCCTTCCATACAACATCTCGTATGGGGCTACTCCAATCGTTGATTGATAACTATTGTTGTAAGAAAATTCAATCAACGGAAGGTACTTACTCCAAGACCCCTCAAAGTCTAATACACACGCTCTAAGCATGTCTTCCAATACCTGAATCATCCTCTCAGACTGTCCATCTGTCTTAGGATGAAAGGTTGTACTAAACTTCAACTGAGTTCCCATACCATTCTGCAAACCACCCCAAAACATAGAGGTAAATATGGGATCTCGGTCTCATACTATAGATTTGGGAACCCCATGGAGACATACAATCTCCCTCACGTACAACTCTACGTACTGATCCATAGTATAGATTGTTCTCACTGGTAGAAAGTGAGCTAACATGGTGTATCTATCTACTATCACCCACACCGAGTTGTGTAACCCCACTGTCCTAGGAAAACCTCCCACAAAATCCATAGTAATATCTTCCCACTTCCACTCGGGAATACCCAAAGACTATAGCAACCCCGCTAGTCGCTGATGCTCAGCCTTTACCTGCTGACAGGTTAAACACTTGGCCACGTACTCAACTACATCCTTCTTCATCCATGGCCACCAGTATATAGTCCGTAGATCCTGATACATCTTTGTGGTACTTGGATGGAGTGAGTATGGTGTAGTGTGGGATTCATCAAGTATCTCTCGTCTAATACCCACATCTGTCGGGACACAAATTCGATCCTTATACAGTAATAAACCAGTCTCTGAAATGGAATAGTCCTTAGCTACCCCAGCTAGGACGTTCCCTCTGACCTCTTGCAACTATGCATCATCCATCTGACCCTCTCCTATCCTCTCTAGAAGGGTCGACTGTAAGGTGATATTGGCCAACCGACCCACAACCAGCTCTATCCTTGCTCTAGCCATCTCCTCTGCGAACTCCTTCAATATATGTGTAAAGCTAAATAATTGGCCCGGGCCCCTCCAGCTCAACGCGTCTGCCACCACATTGGCTTTCCCTGGGTTGTAAAGGATATCACAATCATAATCCTTTACCAACTCCTGCCAACGTCTATGCCTCATATTCAAATCTTCTGGGTGAAGAAATACTTCAAGCTCTTATGATCAGTGTATGTCTCACACTTTTCTCCATACAAGTAATGTCGCCAAACTTTTATTGCGAATACCATTACCGCCAACTCTAGATCATGGGTAGGGTACCGCTGCACAACTCCTTCTGCTGCCGTGACGCATAAGCAATAACCTTCTCATTCTTCATCAACATGCATCCCAATCCCAATCTCAATGCGTCATAGTATACCACAAACTTCCCTCCCTCCGCACATCTAATTCCAGTTCCTAGGTCGCTCCCTCGACCTTACTGTTTCAGTATAATACCTTAACCAAATGTATAGTTTTGTTCCTCAGAACCTTGTCATTTCTGTTAAAATCTGAACTGGTTATTCCTCATAGGATAACTCTGCCTCCAGTTCCAAATCCTCATAACTCAACACATGAGTCTCATCTAATACATGCTTCCTCAACATGGGAATATGAAATACATTGTGTACCACCGACAGTTGCAAAGATAAGGTCAATCCATAGGCCACCTGACTGATCCTCTCCAGGATTTTAAACAATCTTACAAAACTAGGTCTCAATTTTCCCTTATCTCTTCACCCCTTTCCATGGTGATACTCTAAGGAAGGCATAGTCTTCCACTTGGAACTCCACATCCCTGCATTTCAAATTAACATAACTTTTCTGTCTACTTTGAGAAGAAAGCATCCGAGCTCTAATCTTTTCAATAACCTCAATGGTCCTCTGAACTACCTCAGAACCTATATATTTCATCTCACCCATCTCATCTTAGTGAATGGGTGATCTAAACATCCTACCATACAACATCTCATAAGGTGCCACTCCAATAATCAATTGATAGCTATCATTATAGGAAGACTCTATTAGAGACAAATATTTATTCCAAGACCCTTCAAAGTCCAATACAGATCCTCTCAGCATGTCCTCTAATATCTGGATAATCCTCTCTGATTTACCATCAGTTTGAGGATGATAAATTATACTAAACTCCAATTGTATACTCATCGCCTTCTGTAACCTTCCCCAAATCTTGGAAGTAAAGATAGGGTCCCTATCCATCAGGATAGACCTCAAAGTCCCAAGAATGCGTACTATCTCTCTCCCATAGAGATCTACATAACTGTCGACTGTATCATTCATCCTCACTGGTAAAAGTGAGCTGACTTTGTATACCGGTCCATAATGACCCAGACTAAATCATATTGGCCCACTACCCTGGGCAACCCCATCACGAAATCCATTGTGATGCCCTCCCACTTCCACTTTGGGATACACAAATGTTAGAAAAAATAATATTGCCTCAATGGAAATGGTAAGATAATATTACAACTCTAGACAATATATTACAAATAAATATTGATTGATTAAAAAGTATTACAACTCTATGACAAAAAATACATGTAAATATAAAGAAAGAGGTAGAAGATGATAGAAATAGAAAATACAACTCTAATACAAAATATACAAATAAACTAGAAGTAGTATAATGAAAAGATATAGATGAGATTACAACTCTAAAACAAAAGATACATGTAAAAGAGTGAATAATAGAAGAAAAGAAAAGCAAAAGAATAAAAGAACAAGAATAAGAACAATGAACAAAGAACTCTCACTCACACAACCAAAGTAAAGAGTATTGGGGATCACCAACTTGAACAAGGTTTGAAACCTTTGTCCAAAAGCTTATTTCCCCCTAACTCAAGCACTAAGGGATCTCTCACAGATTTTGGAAATGCTTTCTGGAATAATCAAGCCTCAAGGTGTTTCTAGCCAAGTGCTCTAGTGGATAGAAAATGGTGTGTCTTACAAGTGAGCATTAGGCTCCTATTTATAGAGTTTAGAGACACCCTTTGAATTTCAAATTCCACCAACCCCCATGGCTATTACCAATGATTAATTGGGTGTTTTATGGAATTAAAATAGAGATTTGGGAGTTACTTGGCTGTTGGAATCGTTCAAAATTGGATAAAAACTGAAATTGTATGAAGCTGTCAGCCACTAGGGCCGCGGCGCTTATTTCAAGCGCCGCGACCCTTGGTCATTTTTAGCAACCAATTTTTTAAGTTTTTTCCAAAACGTTCCAATTTATTCCCACTTGATTTTGTAACTTCCATACACAATATGGGAGTTAAAATCACATCTCTATCAGCCATTTCTCATATGGCTTTATGAAATTCATCTCAATATTGTGTAACAACAAATCTACACAATAATGGGTGATATTTAGGAGTTACAAATTTGTGATGAATTTGTAATACCAAATATGTTACATGTTTGGATATTTCACATATATCCAAATAATGTAACTCTCTATTATATGTTACAATATGTGACACTCTATGTCACATTTATTTAATCTTAAACATTATATTATAAAATAATATAACATGGCTATAATGGCCTTACTCGTTTCTAATACTCTGCCCTAACCTGCTAAGAGGTCTGGCATTTTTCCATGTATTCAGTTACGTCCCTCTACATCTCAGGCCACCAATATAAAACTCTTAAATCCTGGTACATTTTCATGGTGCTTGAATGTAGAGAATAAGGGGTAGTATGAGATTCATCTAGAATCTCCCATCTGATCTTTATATCTCAATAAACTCATACCTGACACTGTATAGTCCTTAACTATTCCAATTAAGACATTCCCCCCAGTCCTTCCCATTTGTGTGTCACTTAACTGTTTTCATTTGATCCTCTCTAAAAGAGTAAACTCAAGTGTAATGTTCGCCAACTGGCCCACCAGTAGCTCTACTCTAGCTCTGGTCATATCCTTCAACTAACGTGATGCATAAGCAATCATATTTTCTGTCAACGAGGTACCAATTCTTGAAAACTCTTCCACAAAACACATGTAATACCCTACCAATCCAAGGAAACTCCTAACCTCTGAAGCATTCCTTGGCCTTGGCTAATCTCTAACTAGAAGTATACCACAATATCGTCGATAGAGACAATAACAAACTAGTTAAAATAATCTTTGAACACTATGTTCATCTGATTCATTAAAAAAACTAGGGCATTAGTCAAACCAAAAAGGCATGACTCAGCACTCCTAGTGCCCATATCTGATATAAAAGGCAGTCTTCTACTTATCCTTCTCCCTGATCCTCCACTGGAAATAACCAAATCAAAGATCCCTATTGGAGAATATCGTCTTACTCAATAACCAAACCTTTAATTCCTACAGATCTGTTGAAGCCGTTCAATACAGTGCCCTAGCCCTGATTCTGTCCCTGGCACCAACATAATCATAAATTTATCTCTTTGTGTAGAGGTAACCCTGAAAAATCCTTGGAAACACATCCAAAAAATCCCAAACTAATCTAGTTTGTCTTGGTCCCACTAGCACGACCTGAGTGGTATCCACCACACTAGTTAAGAGTCCTATGCATCCTCCTACAATAGGTCTCTAGCTCTAAGTACAGATGTCATAAGTATATGGGGTCCATGCACAGTGCCAATAAATACAAGGGTTTCTCACCCTCAAGCCCAAGGGTTACCATATTTTCCTTACAATCTATCGTTGCCCCATACTTGGCTAACCAATCAATATCTAGGATCATATAAAAGTCGGTCATAATCAACTCTATCAAGTCAACTGATAAGTCCTTTCCCACAATAATCTAACCCATCTCTTAAAATTACCAATAGGCTACCAAATTCTCATCACATCATAACAACATACCAAGTCCATGCCTCTACCAAAAGCAACAAAATAAAGAACAACATGGCACCAAAACCAATCAGCATAATACAAGAATCAAATCCAAGAAGATGACCTGCCAGTACTGAGGGACTAGCCTCAGTCTCTGACTGCGTCAGAGCAAACACTCGAGCTAGAATCAAGCTGTCCGCTCCCTTTGGTTCATCCTTCCTTAGCCTTGGGAAATCCCTCCTGAGGTGCCCAACCATCCCACATAAGAAACATGTCTTTGCTCGGCATTTCCCCCAGACAACGCCTCTTGCACCGAGTGCATTTTGGGCAGAGTTCCCAATACTCATCCTCGCCCTAGTGGCCTATTTGAACATTTCAGAACCCCTTATCTAGTCCAAGGGTACTGAATGTTGGAAAACATTCAGAGCACACAATGAAAACTTTGCGTGGTGGACTCATTGTGTTGATTTATTAAGGAACAACAACAATAAAAAAAAATTCATTAATCATATAAACAATTTATATGACCAAGAAAAAATTCCAGAAACATTAACATACAACATTATTAATCATGCAATATATATATATATAAATATTCAATATATTTATATATAACATATAAACACAAAAATTCAAGAACATATAAACAATTACCTCTTGAAGCCTATCAAGTGTCCTTGAGTCTTTTCATATTTTTATGGATCTTCCTATCCAAAGCTTTGAGTACTTAAACAATGATCTTCCGGAGTGTTCTCTACACCTCAAGATGTGTGTTGGCACATAGAGAACATGGGTTTGTATTTTAGGAATCACAAGTATTTCTTAACACAAGAGAACTTGGATTATGGTATGAGAATGACTAGAATAAAGAAGAAGAAGAAGAAGAAGAAGAAGAAGAAGAAGAAGAAGAAGAAGAAGAAGAAGAAGAAGAAGAAGAAGAAAAAGAGTTTTGTCTGACAAAAACATTGAGAACTATTCTGAATTGTATATGTATTGTTGTGTATTTTGTGCATTTTCTTCTATTTATTCTATATCATATAATAGAGATTTATACTACCTTATTATTCCTAATACTAATAGTAATATAAATATATTATAATAATGATGATAGGATTTGATTTTAGGTAAATATCTAACTTACCAAATTTGAAAAACTATTTTCAAATGATCAAATAATTAAATAAATAAAATAAAACTATACAGATACAATATCTGTATATGTGGTACATGCATGGCACAGTCATTGGACTGTGCCAGGCATGTACTACTATTGCCTCTTCAGGGATTTTGTATTTTTCTTTTATTTAATTATTTAATTAAAATCAAACTCCCACAAAATAAGGTGTTAATCTTTTTAAGGAAAACATGACAACTATATTTCGAAATTTAAATTTTAAATTCAAAATTCAAAATTCAAATTGATGATCATCATTATCATCATCTTTTAAAATTTAACAAATCAAAAACTATTTTTGACTTACCAATTTTATTTTCTCCCAGTCAAATAAAATAATTTATATATATATATGAAATTCGAAATTTACATATTTAAATTAGTAAATAGATTTTCGAAAATTATAAATTAATTATTCAACCTCAATTATCATAGAATGACAAACTAGACCCGAAGAATAAAATTCTTCTCAAATTACAGTGATACCCTTGTATCAACTCTTACCTTGATATGGTGTTAATGGAGCCACCTTAGGGACCTATGGACCTATAATATCAAGCTCCAATAAATATTACATTATTAATCAAAGCTCTTTGATTAAATAATCATATTTATTATTCTCATGATTACTCCACTAAAAATATGAGATTGAACACTTGATAATTATAGACATATATTTACTGAGTACTTTATTACAGAATAAAGTTTCCATTGATATAATCATTACATATAGCATTAATCCTTTATTAATGGTTTATAATTAAAAGGGAATAAAATTACCCTTTTACCCTTTTATCTATATCTTGTTCCTAGAGTACCATTGACTTTACTAGTGAAGGTTGTGTCACAATAAGTTTGCGACGTGGGCGCTCATAACCTTTTCAGTTCCAAAAGCCAACCCAATAGGAAACCATTATTCAATCTATAAGAAGGTATAGATTCCATATATGTTAAATTATGTCCCTGACCATATATATGTATTAGATGACATTATTGTACCCTAATTTTAGCACGAGTTCACTCACTTAGATTGGGTATAGCTGGAAGGTAAATACGCGGAAAAGATAACCAAGTATAATACCTAATCATTAACCACTTGAGCAACTCGAGATTCATGGTGGTCAGACTCGATATTGGGCGTCCTGGATCATTACAAGCTAGGAGTCAGATAACTATCAAGCTTGAGCTCGTATAAGATATTCAGCTCGCGAGGACCAAGATATAGCACACACTAAAGGATCCCAAAAGAATTAGGGATTCTTTATACGTTCATTAATGACTAGGCTGCATCATATTTATGTCATTTATTACCCAAGATAGCAGGAACGTGTTTATTATGTTATCTGTTCATATCCCAATGTAAATGGGAATAATCTATGTTAATTATATACCATATGTGTAATTACGCGTTTTGATTACATGGTGACCCAAGCCTGTCCATGGAATTCCCCTATAAATATTGAGAATATTGGACAGGAAAGGGCACAATTATTCTGTATTACTGAAACTCTGCCAAAATAGAGAGAGAAATAGTAATAATATTGACTCGTGGACTAGGTGGATTTTAATTAATGAACCACGTAAAAGTTCAGTGCTTTTGAGTGAGTTCTTGTTATTTCATTACGGTTTATTACTAAGCACAAATCTTCCCTTTTTACTTCTTAATTTCTCGTTGGTGAAAAATTGCGTCAACAGTTTAGTGCTTTCGTTGAGCGCGAATTAGTGCTACACAATTCCCAGTTCATTTTTTGTCATGGTGGTCACTCATTCAATGCACGATAATGAGACAGAACGGCCCGGTGGGCAGGAGGCCCATCATACCGGCGTTCTCGATGAAAGGAGGCCTGATGTTCAACAACATCCGGGAAAGCAATTGGCAGATTAGTGCGATACCGGGAGTTCAACACCGTTACCACCAAATCCTGATTTAGACTATTTGACGGTCATCGAAATGGAAAACATGCAGCTAAGGAGCCATCTCGCTAAGGCAAACAAGAAGATTGAGGAGGCTTTGGCTCGGTTACCCCCTCTTTCAACCGACATTAATGTCGGAAAGAGGTGAAGTGGGTCTCATAAGTCCCACGGGAATAACCGATCCAAACCAAATTCATCTGTCATGACCGCCACTCCAAGTTTTATGCCTGCGAGGTGAGATCACCAAAATACTCAGCCCAATGACCATCACAGGGGTCATGAACATGTCAGTCAGTCAGTCAATCAGGACTGCAACCCCAAGTTTGGTACCTTCTTCACATGCCCCCAGGAGTGTCCATGACAATCCACGAGGAGAGGCCGGGACAGGCTCGCGAAGGCATAATGCTCAAACAAATCCTTCCGTTCCACGATTGAATCACCAGGCACCAAGACCTAGGGATGTTAGAATTGAACAGAGATGGGCTAATCTAGTCTATCCCAACGAAACAAGGATAGCCTCACCAATAAGGCATCATGCGTCAAATATAAGACATCTGACACCACCTCGTCCTCAACGAGATATTCCAGCTTATGGGGATAGCGGGAGAAATCCTCCCCCATCCATAAATACTTCTGCTCCACGAACGCGTGTTGAGAATCCAAACCCTCGATCTCAACCACGAGCTGTAAGCTTCGTAAACAAAAGTTACTAGACCAACAATCATCGTAGCAGCAAGTCCGATAGCGACCTAAGAAATTACTTGAGTTCAGTGCAAAGCCATCAGTATGACCCGCAACCCAACTTGCACGATCATCTAAACTCGTAGAGAAGGTATCCAGCTCGAGATGAAGGTGTTAGCTATACTCGACATGAAGGAGGTCCGTCCATAGTACATGATAACGGGAATGGCCCACCAAACTAAGCTCGAGCTTGGAGGGACAATAACCCATCAAACGTGTATGATAGGACAGGAGCTGTTGAACAACCCTCAGTTAGCCTAGGGACTAGGAACCAAACCCTCGAGATACTAGCACTAATGGAAGAGCAATTGAAAAGACTTTTATCTGGAAAAGAAAAGAATGATTGCTACTCAGACGAGGAGCTCAAGCCTTTCGCTCCAAACATTGCGGCAGCAACGTATCCTATGGGTTTAAGGATGCCCCACATGTCAAAATTTGATGGAAATGGAGATCCGTCCGATCACCTCAGAATGTTTAACACCATGATGATGGCCCAAAATGTCGGGCTCGATCTAAGGTGTATCCTGTTCCCTGCAACTCTAGTCGGGCCTGCCAGGCAGTGGTTTAAGCAATACAAGAGGCATTCCATAAGCTTGTGGAAGAAATTTTCTTTCGATTTCAAAAAAGCATTTCAAGCCTCATAGGCAGCTCGGGTTGAGGCTGATTCTTTAGCCAACGTGAAGCAACAACTTGGCGAGACACTGAAGGCATATCTAAGTAGATTTTCCAACGTTGCTACACGAGCTAGGGATGCTAATGACAGTTCCAAGCTCATGGCATTGAGGATGGGAATCCTTGTCGGGGGCGACTTATGGCAGGAACTCCAAAGAAAAGGAGTTAAATGCATAGACAAATTCTTGGCCCAAGCTCAAGA
Source organism: Humulus lupulus (assembly GCF_963169125.1). Taxonomy (NCBI): domain Eukaryota; kingdom Viridiplantae; phylum Streptophyta; class Magnoliopsida; order Rosales; family Cannabaceae; genus Humulus; species Humulus lupulus. Next base: position 97,334,062 of record NC_084793.1, read on the forward strand.
GTGGATAAACCTGAAGGATTTGCGAGTTTCTGTCGCAGGAACTAGCCGGACCCCTGTCCAACCCGTGGGAGTGGTAACAGATGTTGTAGCTACGGCTTAAACCGATGCCCAAAATAACCAAGGGGGGAATAACAAAAGGAAGGGGAATGGTGAGGGTGACCAGAGCGGGACGAAGAAAAATAAGCCCGAGGAAAAATTGAAACCTGTCTACGCTACTTATACTGACTTAACAGACACCCGAGAGCATATTTTCTTAGCAAATTCTAATCGCCTTCCATGGAAGAAGCCAGAACTGTTGAAGAACCAGAGGGCGAAGAGAGATTCCTCAAAATTCTATCGGTTCCATAACGAGTTCAGTCATAACACTGATGACTATCTGCACTTGAAGGATGAAATCAAAACTCTCATCAGAACTGGACCGTTGGTCCAGTATGTCAGAAATCAGGTAGTCCCTAGTCAGCTCGCCGAGCAGAACCCTCAATTAGTCACTGAAGCTCCGATAGGCCAAGCCAGGGCTCAGGCAAGTTAGGTCGAACCTCCTCCGATAGTAGGGGGAGACATAACCACTATTGCAAGAGGACCTCACTTGGCGAGCATGATCAGCGGGGCCCAAAAGAGGTACATTAACGAGCTGAAGTCTCATAACGAGATGGAGTTCGTCCCTGAGCAACAGTTATCGAAACAGCAGCAATTGGAAAAGTAACCATTCATTTTCACAGAAGAGGATGCTAGCCACTTCCAATTCCCACATAATGATTCGCTGGTGGTAATCGCTCAGCTCGCAAATCGAAGGGTCCGAAGAACACTATTGGACAACGGGAGTTCTGTAAATCTAGTTTTTAGGACTACCCTAGAAAAAATGGGGTTATCCGTAACTGATTTGAAGGCGACCTCGATGACTCTGTACGAGTTTTCGGGAGAAGGATAAACAACCATCGGGATGATCGGACTGGTGGTGACATTGGGAGAAGAGTCACGAACTGTTTCCAAATTACTCGAGTTTGTGGTAATCAATTGTCCAGCTGCATACAATGCGATTTTAGACCGACCTGCGCTGATGGCATTTGAAGCCATAACCTCTATCTGCCACCTGGCAATGAAGAACCTCAGCAGAAAGAGGATAGTGCGGTCGCCCAATGCGACGACATTTACTTGCGGGTAGGCGAAGACAGATCAGAGCTCAAATCCATAGAAGAGCTCGAGGAAGTAAACATCGATCTCAAAGAAGCTTCAAGACTCGTAAATATTGGAAAGAATGTTGACGACAAAAGAAAGAAGGAGCTGGTCGATCTTTTACAGTAAAACCTGGACGTCTTCACTTGGTCGCATGAAGATATGGTGGAAATTAGTTTGGACATAATAATGCAAACCTTAAATTTGGACAAGAATGTGCCTGCGAAATCCCAAAAACAAAGACATTTGGGAAAGGTCCGAGCTGAAGCCCTCGAGGAAGAAGTAGTTCGATTACTAAAATGGGGGTTTATCCGGGAAGCAAAATACCCGACCTAGGTTTCCAATCCTGTGCTAGTCTCGAAGCCGAATGAGAAGTGGAGAACCTGTATCGACTTCTCCAACCTAAACAAAGCATGTCCCAAGGACTATTTCCCGCTGCCAAGGATTGATAAGTTGGTAGATGCGACGGCAGGTCAAGAGCTCATGTATTTCATGGACACGTACTCTAGATATTACCAGATCGAGATGAACCCTGCAGACCAGGAGCATATTATTTTCATGACCGAGCATAACATATATTGCTACAAAGTTATGCCATTCGGATTGAAGAATGTCAGGGCCACATACCAACGCTTGGTTAACAAGATGTTTGCTAACCAGATCGGAAAATATGGAGGTGTATGTCGATGACATGCTTGTCAATTCAAAGAGTGCTGAAAACCATTTATCTAATCTGGAAGAATGTTTTGGAATATTAAGGAGGTATGACATGAAGCTGAATCCCCAGAAATGCACTTCCTGGGTGGCATCTAGAAAGTTTCTGGGATTCATAGTCAACATGAGGGGAATAGAGGAAAATCCGAAAAAAATTAGATCATTGTTAGAAATTCCTTCACATAGGTCGCGTAAAGAAGTTCAAAGCCTAACTAGAAGGTTGGCAGCTTTGAATCACTTCATTTCAAAATCCATTGACAAGTGTTTTCCATTCTATAACTTGCTTAGAGGAAACAAGAAATTTGAGTGGACCGAGGAGTGCAAGCAGGCATTCCACGACCTAAAACCACATCTGGCCAAACCCCCGATACTATTTAAACCAATATCTAGAGAGCCTTTATTCCTTTATCTAACCGTGACAGAGAATGCAGTCAGTGCCGTGTTAGTTCGAGAAGAAGACCGTGCTCAGAAACTAGTATATTATGTGAGCAAGAGACTTCTCAGAGCCGAGTCACGATACCTACTGATAGAGAAGCTTACACTCTATCTAATATTGGCTTCCAGAAAGCTCCGGCCATACATCCAGCCCCATTCTATCAACGTCTTGACCGACCAACCTTTAAGGCAGGTTTTGCAAAAACCTGAAACGTCGGGACATCTTTTGAAATGGGCCATCAGACTTAGCCAGTTCGAGATATTGTACATGCCATGGACCTCAATCAAGAGTCAGGCCCTTGTTGATTTTATGGCAGAACACACTGGTTTTCAAGAAGAGCTCTTGAGGGAGCCGGTGCAGGAGTTATGGAAATTCTTTGTTGACAGATCGTCAAATGAGAATGGATCAGAAGCTGGGATCATCTTAATCTCACCAGAAGGGCATAGGTTCCATACAACTCTGATATTCAGATTTGACGCATCCAATAACGAAGCAGAATATAAAGCCTTGTTGGCAGGACTGAGGGTGGCAAGAGAGTTGAAGGCGAAAGCCATCCAGTGTTATAGTGATTCCCAGCTCATGGTGAATCAGGTATTGGGAGAATACAAAGCTCGAGGCATCAAGATGGCAGCCTACCTAGCTAAGGTAATGGGGGAACTTTCTGAATTTGAGTACAACTCTATTGAACAGATACCCTGCAAGAAGAATTCTAATGCTGATGCTTTGGCACGACTTGCTACCACGAAAGAGGCTGAAACATTAAATGTAGTGCTAGTGGAGTTCTTGGAGAGCCCAAGTGTAACAAGAGAAGCAACGGAGGTCAGAATGATTGACACAAGACCGATCTGGATGACTCCTATAATGGAGTATCTCACAACTGGAAAGTTACCTGATGACAGAAAAGACGCGAGAAAAATACTCTATCAAGCTCCAAGGTATGTAACAGTCGACGGGACCTTATATCGGCGTGGCCATTCATTGCCTCTCCTGCGATGTGTTCTGCCTGAGGAAGTAAAAACCATTTTTCAAGAAATACATGAAGGTTTTTGTGGAGATCATGCTGGGGGGCAAAATCTGGCACTAAAGGTATTGCGATAGGGCTATTTTTGGCCCATTTTAACGAAATATTCGATCTTGTATGTCCATAAGTGTGAAAAATGCTAGTGTTCGCCATAGTTTCCTGAGCTGCGCTAGTCGAGCTAACAATGGTTACCTCCCTGTGGCCATTTGCAGCATGGGGAATTGATCTGATAGGTTCCCTACCAGTGGGAAAAGGAGGAGTATGCGGTAGTGGCAATCGATTATTTCATGAAGTGGGTAGAAGGAGAACCTCTGGCAACCATCACTTCAAAGAAAGTTCTGAATTTTGTTGTAAAAAGTATCATTTGTCGATTTGGACTCCCTAAGAAGATCGTGTCAGATAATGGGACACAGTTCGATAGTGATCTCTTAACAAACTTTTGTGAAAGATACGACATAACAAAGAGTTTCTCATCGGTAGCATACCCACAAGCCAACAGGCAGTTCGAGGCTGAGAATAAGACCCTTAAGGTGAGCCTGAAGAAGAAGTTGGATGAAGCCAAAGGATTATGGCCTGAACAGCTCTCGCAAATACTCTGGGCCTGCCGAACTTCTCACAGATCCTCCATGGGGCACACTCCTTTTTCCCTAATTTTTGGAAGCGAGGCCATGCTTCCAATTGAAGCAATGGTAACTATTCACAGGCAAAGGACGTTTGATCAAGAGCAGAATAACAGGCTACTTAATGCATCTCTCGATCTAATCGAAGAAAAATGAGAGGAATCGCAATTACAGCTCACCCATTTTAAACAAAAGATCACTCGCTATTTCAATTCAAAAGTCAAGGGGTGTAGACTGGGATCAGGCAATCTGGTTCTCCGAAGGGTCTTTTTTGTGAATAAAGACCCTAAGGATGGTGTGTTGGGCCCGAACTAGGAAGGACCATACCAGTTTGTAGAGGTCTTACGCGAGGGAACTTTTAAGCTAGCTCAGCTGAATGGGGAAGTAGTCCCACGAACTTGGAATGCTCTTCACTTGAAAAAGTATTATCAATAGTACTATCATCAATTTAAGGCTTGTTTATAAAATTCGTTTCAATTAAATAATAGATGGATTATTAACTAAACACTTCTTAGTTTTATTATTACAAGCTCGTGTTCTCATAATTGTAAAAGCAACCGGGAAAGTTTATACATTCTGGTTGCTTGGGGGGCACATAACCGAGGTCAGTGAGTTTTTTTATTAAAAAACAAAATCAAGCCTACTCGGATAAGATTAAAAACTTAGAAGCTTGTAAAAATTGATTATTCAATGGCTTTTTAAAGCTCGAATCTTCAATAAACCTAGGACAAACTAAGCTTTAATTCATCTATAACTTTGGATATAACCGAGTCCGAAACTTAGATATTGGAAAATTTTGATTATTCAAAGGTTTTTTAAAGCCTGCGTTTTCAATTAACCTAGTGCGAACTAAGTATAAGCCATCTAAAACCCTGGATATAACTAGGTCTAAGGCCTGATTCTCAACAGGTATAATGTTATTAAGCTTATTAAAACCATGGACATAACCAGGTCCAAGGCCTGATTCTTAATAGGTACGATGCAAATAAGCGAGCAGAACTTTGGATACACCCAAGATTGAAATAATTTACCTCGATCTAAAGACGATTCTTAAGATTTCCAATGTGCAAAAGTCTAAGAATTCATAAACATGCGAATAGTAAAGAAGACAAGTAGATTACAAGTTAGATGTATATTCAAAACACATCCTCAAGCTAAGCTTGGAGGCAACTTTTTTTATTCCAAGGGATTGTTGGAAAATGATTACAAAAGAAAATCATAAATGAGATTATTGGGCTCTGTCAGCTCGTCCGGCCGAAGTAACCTCCTCACCATCTCCCTCCGCTGCTCCGGAAGCCTCACTAGTTTCTGAGGGTTCTTGCAAAAGTCAAACCTTGAATTTAGCAAGGTATGGATTCCACAGCCCGAGCTCCATGAAGGAGAAGTTCCCATCTTGGTTGAAATCCCATCAATGGTAAAGCATCTCCTCCATGGTTAATGATGACAATGTCGCTTCCTCCTTGGCTTTAACTTCGGCCTTGAGTAGCTTTGCTTTGAGCTCACCATTCTCGGCCTACAGCTGTTCAGCAAGGCGGTTCACCTTTGTGACCTGAGCTTGGGAAGCGGACAATGTGGTGTTTGCGGCCTGGTCGCCTTCTTGGGAAGAGATAAGAGCAGTCTTAGCCGCGTGCTCATTCTTCTAAGCAACTGTCAAGGCAGCTTTGGCGGCATTCTCACTTTCATGAACAACGTTCAGGGCGACCTTGGCAGCGGCCAACTCGGCTTGGATCTCTTTGTTTCTAGCCTTACCATGAGCTATTCTTCTGTATTGGGCTAGGACGGACTACAGAATAACAAAACAAGTTAAAAAAAGAGAGGAAGAATACATAGTAAACAAAAAATGAATTAGATGTGGAAGAAGGATTCATGGTGAGGTTCATCCCCATGGCAGATTCGAGGACATCCTCCAGGTTGTGCTCTTCTATGGCCCTCAGATCCCTCACATTGGCTTTATATGCGTGGCCCACCATGTGACTTGCTGTCTCATACACTATACCCCGAAAGGCCTTGGGGATCTTTTCTAGGTCTTGTGGCTCAACCGATATTTGGACAATGGGGGCCTCGACTTGAATTACTTGTAGATGTGGAGGCATGTGTCGAGGGGGAGGAGGGGGAACTTTCCAAACGATGACAGTAGTCACCAAAGCTTGCTCCCCAGCAGAGCTCACATCTTTACCCTTAGAGGGGGATTTTGTAGTGTCCCCCGTTTTCGGAGTGGCCTTCTTCGTCACCCTGGGCCTTTTAGCCTGAAAGGCAGTCCTTAGGTCCGGAGCTCCTATCGATTCCATCTTTTCACCTCAAAAAAACAAAAGGGAGTTAATTCACAAAAGTAATGTTTCAAAGATATAAAAAAAAAAAGAGAAAAAGGGGGAAATGAAGATCCTATCCTCCGGGCTAGGGGAGGAATCTATTACCACCAGCTCGGGTGTATGAACCGGGATAAGCACGACCTTCGGCTCTGGGATTAATGGAGGGGAGGGGGAATCTAAGGATACAATCTCTAAGATCCTAGAGGGTTCAGGTCCCTCCTCGGGGCTGGATTCGTCTACATACTGTCTAAACCCAGGAGCAAATGCTCCTTGGAGTAGAGAAGGCCAAGTCCTAAGGTTGGTTTCGTATTCTTCAAAGATAGAAGATCTAAAATTCAGCGTGTTATCAATTATAACGGTGCCTCTGGGATAGATGTGGTCGTAGCGTACCACCAAGCGATCCATGCATTGGAGGAGAATTACATTTAGGTCCAGATCGATGGGGGGCGGCTAACTAGTTGGTTGGGGTTAAAATGTATTAACATAAAGCTAGTTGCAGCCTGATCTAACTCTCTAAATGGGTAAGGGTTACCTTGGCCGGAGGGGCTGGCTGCTGCCCTTGACGCAGCTCGGTCAGGATCAGGACGTTGCTCAGCTTCGGGAGCCCGCCTTTTTCGCAAGAGAGGCACCTCGTCCTCTTCCTCGTAAATGTCCTCAGCGACTGGCAAGGCCTCTTGAGAAGATGGGAGTTCGAGGATAACTAGGAGTGGGGTTCAAGGCCTCATGGCTAGTGTTGGACCCTTATTAATCAAAATACATGCCAGCATCGTGACATCATTCACAACCTGGCGATAATCTTTTTCCCCAGGGGAAAGACTGGACGGTTTCTCGTACTGACCCCCGAGGGTCATAGATTTGCCCGTCCTTGCAAATATAGCTGCACAAGGAACAAACTCAGTCAGAGCCTAAAAAAAAAGAAGAATATTTTTGAAAGGGACAAAATTCACGTGCTGAAATTACAAAGATAGAGGACTTACGAGGACGGTTGAAGTATCGATATTCGAAGTTCTTGAATCCATTCGACATATAGAATAAATCCTTATAGTCGTTTGGATGGATGGGGAGCTCGAGGAATTAAGAAACCGCGTAAGGTACTAGAACCCATCACCTCGCCATTTCTGGTCGGGGCTCACTTTTAGACAAAAGAAATATAAAATATCTATTGGAGTGGGGATGTCCCACTCATGCTTCAGAAACAAATATTTTAGCCCCGCCAAAGAAAGTGTAACCCCTAAGCTACCTAATATTAAACCAAAAAACCCTTCAGTTTCTATACTCCAAGTGGGTATTCTTTAAACCAATTTGCCATTAGGGTTACCCAAGATTAACCCATAAATTTAATCATTTTTTGGATGTCTTATTTCTAAAACATGTTTGGGTTCACTCATTGAGCCTAAACTGAAACCTATTTCCTATGAGCATTTAGAACTAGCCTAACGGTAACAAACAATGACCGATGTTAATGAACATTGTTGAGAATAGAAATCTCATGGGATAATGATGAACAAAAAAAAGGAAAGGAAACTTTTTAAACCAGAGGATAAAGTACTTACAGGAAATATGTACGATTCGAAGAAGATGTAATTGCAGCCACGGGAAGCTCCTGAAAAGCTTCTGAAGGTCTAGAACATGGTGAAAGTTATGGGAATTTTGGAGAAGAATAAAGGGAGCTTGAGAGTTCAAAAAGGAGAAATTTTTTAATACAAAGGTGGTGAGGTTTGAAGGCTGATCACCATATTTATACGTAAACTACAGAAATTAATCTAGGCCATCCAATTGGGTTAGCTCAAGATCCAAGGGCCAAGATTAAATAGACCAGATGGCGGCAGAAAGTTGACAAGATAATTATTTCATTCCTCGAAACCTGAACAGATGTAAAACGCGAAGGCCACGTGTCCAGTACTCAAGTAGTAGGCAGACACGATTTTATATGACATAAGTCTAAAAGCCCCTAATATGTATGTCAGAAGATAACGACATCAAACAAGAGCAGGGGCTTGGGGGGCAAATGTTTTACCCTAATTTTAGCACGAGTTCACTCACTCAGTTTGGGTACAGCTGGCAGGTAAATATGTGGAAAAGATAACCAAGTAGAATACCTAATCATTAACTACTTGAGCATTTTGAGGTTCATGGCGATCAGACCCGATATTGGGCGTCCTGGATCATTACGAGCTAGGAGTCAGGTAGCTGTCAAGCTTGAGCTTGTATGAGATATTCAGCTCGTAAGGACCAAGATATAGTGCATACTAAAGGATCCCAAGAGACTCGAGGATTCTTTATACGTTCATTAATAACCACGCTGCATCATATTTATGTCATTTACTACCCAAGATAGCAGGAACGTGTTTATTATGTTGTCTGATCATATCCCAATGTAAATGGGAATAATCTCTATTAATTATATACCATATGTGTAATTACGCCTTTTGATTACACGGTGACCCAAGCCTGTCCATGGAATTCCCCTATAATTACTGGGAATATTAGACAGGAAAGGGCATGATTATTCTGTATTACTGAAACTCTGCCAAAATAGAGAGAGAAATAATAATAATATTGACTCGTGGACTAGGTGGATTTTAACCACTGAACCACGTAAAAGTTCAGTGCTTTTGAGTACGTTCTTGTTATTTCATTACGGTTTATTACTAAGCACTAATCTACCCTTTTTACTTCTTAATTTCTCGTTGGCGAAAAACCGCGTCAACAAACATATATAGGAGTTCATTGCAACCTCAGGATTAAGATTATCGTGTATATGATCATCGTTTGATGTGTTTGATTAATACTATGAAACAATGTTTAAACAAGTATTAACAAATCACATCTGGTCCAGTTCTACATACTCTCAGCATGCAAAGTACCTCAACTAAAGTGTCCTGCTACACTAGTAACCCGGATCTAGGTCACTTGTATTCATAATACTAGTGGATCGTACTAGCAGTAATTAATCTAAAGATTCCATAACTTTATTTTACTGCGAACTATTTAAGTTTATTATCTTAATCTCGATCCTCCCATACCAATATGAGATTAAGACCACATAGATAAACTTTAGAATTTTCTGATATTCACTTAATCTTATCATATAATATCGGACATAGTCTATATATATAATAATTCAATTCACTTATTTATTTCATTTAAAAAATTTATCAACTACGATTGCTTTAAGGGAACTATTCTCAACAATCTCCCACTTACCCTAAAGAAAATTGAGACATCTCTTTTAATTTTTCAATCATATTCTCATGACCAATTTTGTCTAACAAAGTCTTTGTAACAATTTTGTAAAGAACTATTTTGAAGTTATCTTCAAGATTATTACATCAATTATGTAAAATTGTCTTGTATTCAATGATACTTCATTTCATGTGCTTGACCCTCTCATGATTTCTAGTTCTTTTAGAATAGTTGTATCTCCATTGCTTTTGCAATAAGATGCCAACTGTTTATTCTAGTCTGAAAACCTATCCAGAATGTTAAAGAACTTAACTAAATCAAATAGCCTATTTAACTGGTTGTAGCTGCTATATTTCGGCTTTTGTAGTGAAACATATAAATCTGAAATGTCTAACACATTTCTAGATTAATGTGTTTCGTCCATAGTTATGGAAGCTGGTCTCTGCCTAAATACACATACATATAATCTCTATTATATTTAAGATACTCAAAATTAAGTCCTTATAATTATTTAATGACTCAATCCATAATGGAATGCCAACTGCTAACTATTCCCACCGTTTATCAAATGTCAATTCGAAATATAATATTCGATACATTAAACAATCTATCACTGACTTTTAGGAATAATTGTCTCATGTCCTCTTTTCTAGTAAAATAATAAATTGACATTTATTATTTAGATAATACATCCTCTTTACCGGGAATGCAAAAAAGTCTTTCTTGGATTTTTGTAAACTAAAGTATTTAAGCTTCTTATCAATATAAGTTGCTTGAGACAGAGCCTAAGGATTGTTCTTTCAATCTCTATAGAATTGAATGTATAGAATATTCTTGGCTTTTCTAAATCTAATATTTAGAAATTTTCAGCTAACCCTTTCTTTTCTATTGACGACATGTCTACATCATTCTCAATTATTAGAACGTTGTCAATATTAAGAATAAGAATCACTACAGAATTTTTGTGGTTGAGATCTTCAAATGATTTTGTCATGTCAGCCTTTCCAGTAAAGACTACTTAGACATTCATTTAAATTAATCTCATAATCCATGCATAAAGCAGTGGATAAGAGTATGTAAATAGATTTAAGTTTGGTTACAGTAGAAAATATTTATTCAAGTAATAAATTCTTCTTTCTGTTTATGGCCTTAGGCTATTAACATAACTTCGAAAAGTCTGTACTTTCCTCTGTTATCCTATTCATCTTGAATATCCTGTTTCAAACTGAAGTTCAATGAATATTAGTTGGATGTTCAAGAATCCAGATGACATAGAATTCCAAACTCCATTTCTAGATTCATGGTATCTCAACCATTATTTTCTGTAAAACTTTTTCATTTCATATACTAGTATGTGAATGAAGTATATTAGATTGTGTTAGACACACTTTATCTATACTACATGTGTACTGGAGTAGTTACTAACTAATGCTCCCACTACATTAATGCTTTACAAAATTTGTGAAATTCTTTGGTTTTATCATTGTTTAATTATCAATAACTTGCTTACTTGACTTGCAGTCATTATTTCTAGTATAACTAACTAGAAAATATAGTGATTATAATAATCATGCTTCATTAAAGTAGCATTAAAGAAATACAAACTATTTTGTAATCTTTTATGGTTATTAAACTATTTCACTAAATGACTTCATGGAAAATTTTCAATTTATTCACATAACCACTTGTGAATCCCAACTTCTAAGTCTTTGATGTTGTATAATCAAATATTTACAGAGTATAACAATTGTTAAAATTATAAAAATAATAAAGACGATAATGACTACTCATTATCTAATCTTATCTGATATGATTATATTCCATTTCCAAAATACTAATTATGCTTAGCGTTCTAGTTGTATGTGAATTGAGTTTGAATTCCAAGTTCACATGCAAACTACTTGAATTCCAAATTCGAGTTTAGACTTCCTTTTGAATAGATCAAACAAGTCTCTAGGTGACTTTACTTTTAATGTTACATAAAAATTTCTAGAAATTTTCTTTGCATTTGATCAAAGTTTAAACATATCTAAAATAGATGTCAATCAATATTGACTTACTATTTATTATTTATTTTAGCTTTGAACATTAAAATGTTCAACATACATCTTTATGTATTAGCTAAATGATTATGTGATTTTTGAGCCTTTATTAGAGAAAGGTCTTTCGGTTAATAATTAATAGACTATTTAAACAGGGAGATAATCATTAAAGGGTTGCAATAAAAGATTGTCTTTTATTTGTTATATGTATCTAATTAATTACAAGCCAATCTCAAAAAATAAATTCACATTTATGTTTCACTTAACTATGGTTGGAATAAGATGTCTCACTAAATCTATGATTTTCACATTATTGAATAATTCATAATTATCATTTATACTCAATGATGAAATAGTGGAAACAAGTATATTTCAAAAAATAACAACTGAATTTATTATTCAAAAGAAATATTAAGCTTGTTCATTCATCAAATAAGGAATCTAAAAACATAGTTTCTAGAAAGAATTATAGAACTACTTTAATGAAAAAAGAACTTAATACAAAGTTGAAAATGAATTTCCATGTCAGTTATCTCTTGGTCTACCAATCTACAATCATTTTCTTGTTTTTCTTTCGCATTATTTTCTTTTCTTGAATAATGCGTTCCTAAAAACAAGACAAAAATATGGTGGGATAAAAATTTGAATAAACTATTCAAATATATTAAAAAGAGATGAGCAAGTCATATTTACCCTTTCTTCTTGCACACTTCTTAAGTGATCAAAATAATCTCTTTTGACCATTTCCCATATCTCGTATGTAGATCTGAGGTTCACATATCTCAATTTAAGATCGTCTGGCATAGTTTTCAGTATGTAATGACGAGCCAAATAATCAGATCTCATCCAATTCGCATATTTTTGATGACTATCATAATCAGATAAATTTGATGGCTTATTTGGAGGCACATCAATGATTGCATCATAGACTTTTAGTTCATCTAGAATTATGTGTATGCTTATGTACCAAACATCTAGATTGTCGAAGTCTAAATGAAAATTACTTATTAAGACATCACGAGGATCAACTGGTTCTTTTTCATTTTGAAGTTCTTGATCAGGATTAAGAGGATTAACCATTGTTGCTGGAAATAAATAAATAAAATATAATGAATTAAAACATATAATAAACATCATATTTTATTTGGAAAAGTAAATATGATGCGTGAATACAAAATATAAAAACACATAAAAATATATACTAATCCACGATAAATTAATTTGAAAAGTCAATGAACCACCTTATGGTAGGTCAGACTAACTTCAAATTAATTTAGAGAAAAATCTCAATTTCAAAAGTGAAAACTTAAAAATGACATTTTCTCTTTTGACTTATGAACTACCGCTAGTTTGGTCAAGATGCACTAGTCGTGTTCGAAAGCCTAGATACACCTTTTGAGTGTAACCCATTATTTTCAATCAATGACTTAACTCAAGAGTGTGCCTTAGGGTTAGACAAACTTTAAATACATCACTAATCATATTCTCATAAGAAAAGTCAACCTTGAGATAAAATAAACATATTCAGAAGCCTTTCCTTAGGGAGGCTGCAAATGGAGGCGATACAAGGCCCTTCCTATGCCTCTCGGTGTTCAACCAATAATGGATACCATAGGACTTATTGTCATAACTCCCTCTCCCACTCACTATTTTGGAAAATTGTGTTTTTCACAAAATCAATATTTTTTAATTTGGTTGTAAAAATAAATTTAATTATTTTTACAAAATGATATTCTATTAATTACTAATCTAATTAAGCAAAATAAAAAAAATAAAATTGTTCCCTTAATTCTAATTCTGATTTAACTAAGAGAATCTCATTTTTATTTTTAAAATATTTTTCATCAAAACAACAAATTAAACAACTTTAATTTTGATTTACCATCTTAACTAATTAAGACTAAATTTATTATTATATGAATTAAAACATATAACAAAAATATAGGACGTTCCTAATAGCATATTTCTACACGAATGTAATGCATGCTAGTTGCATACTGTGTGGGTATATGAATGACATGTTATAATGCATGAGAAAATATTAAATATTTTAATCACATTCAAACATTGATAATAACTAAATAAAATAAAAGCGAGAATGGTAACTTTTGGGTATTTCTAGAAAAATTACAACACTTGCAAAATATACATGAAAAAATGTAGGGAATTTACTCATTTAGTATCCTAGGTTTTTGCAAAGTATCAATTTGGTACCCTCTATTTTCAATAATGCTCATATGGTACCATGTATTTTAAAATTATACAAATTTGATACCCTAGACTCAGATTTGATTGATAAAATTTTGTCAATATGATCAAATTGTCATCAGTTATATGTAATTAAGTAATTAAATTTAAATTTGGAACTTACATAATTGACAGCAGTTTGATTAAATTGGTAAAATTTTATTAATTAAATTTGAATTTAGGGTACCAAATATGTACAATTTTAAAATACAGGGTACCATATGAGCATTATTGAAAACAGAGGGTATCAAAATGATACTTTGCAAAAACACAGGGTACCAAATGGTTACCTACCCTAAAAATGTAACCATAAGGCTTGATTAAGAACACTTTGATCTTGATCCTTGAGATGTAGTCTTGTTGAGCCAATGCCACCCTTTTTTCATATCCATTTTGAATTATACAACTTTTTAATTATTTAAAAAAAACTTTTTAAAAAATTAAACTTTGGGTTTTAGCACCCAAAAGTTTCAAAGGCCCAATTTGAATTTGGGTGATTTAATTCAAAAAATAAAATTAAATAATTTAATTTTTATAAATAAAAATTCAAGATAATTTTAATTTTGGGATATTTTAATTATGGAAGATAACAATTAATTTTTTTTTAATTAAGGTAAATAATCACCATTATTTCAATTAAACAAATTTCAAAATTAAAACTATTTTAATTCAATTTCTTATTTTTAATTAAATGAATAATTAAAAATATAATTATGGTCACAACACACTAGGTGTTGTACCAAGGGGCGTGGCAGCTGGTACTCTGGCAGTGGGGCTTAGGTGAGCGCATGAGGTTCGCGGCAGGGGCACGGTGGCTGGGCGCAAGGGCACGACTGCTGGGCACGCAGGGCGTGACTGCTTGGGTGTGCAAGGACGTGTTGGCTGGCAGCACACACGTGGCTGGCTAGGCAGCACCTCAGGTTCGTGCTCGGGGTTCGGGCTCGGGCTTGTGGTCGGGGTCACAACATAATTTTATACCCAGAATTTTTAAACAAAAATTACAAAATTCTTATACCTAAAAATGGTTTACATATTTCATCTAGAAATTTTAAGAACAATTCCTAAGCCCAAAAGCATTATAATAAAAAACCCTTAAGAATCTATCATCATGAAAATAAACATTCATCCATAAAAATATATATCACATATAATATAAAAATGCATATAATCCAACACAACAATTAATAATATGTATAGATTAATGACCCGCTTTGGTACCAATTGTTGGAAAACATTCAGAGTGCACATTTAAAACTTTGTGTGGTGGGTCCATCATGTTGATTTATTAAGGAACAACAACAATAAAAAAAATTTCATTAATCATATAAACAATTTATATGACCAAGAAAACAATCCAGAAACATTAACATACAATATAATTAATCATGCAACAAATATATATAAATATACAATATATTTGTATATAACATATAAACACAAAAATTCAAGAACATATAAACAATTACCTCTTGAAGCCTATCAAGTGTTATTGAGTCTTTTTATATTTTTATTGATCTTCCTATCCAAAGCTTTGAGTACTCAAACTATGATCTTTCGAAGTGTTCCTTACACATCAAGATGTGTGTGGACACATAGAGAACATGGGTTTGTATTTTAGGAATCACAAATATTTCTCAACACATGAGAACTTGGATTATGGTCTGAGAATAGCTAGAATAAAGAAGAAGAAGAAAAATAGTTTTATCTGAAAAAAACTCTGAGAACTAATCTTTTTTTTTTTTTTGATAAAAAAGAAGAATATATTCCACCAAACAAATTACACCAGCAAGTTCAAAGACCAAGCCACAAGCACAACAACTTACAACATCCCAACAAACTCAGTAAGATAACAATTCTTGTTCAGAACAATTTGACTCAGCCGACCATGTAATCTAGCTTTAAGACACATCTTGTTCATACTAACTAAGCATTGAGGAGTGTAGGAATAATTAGAAAAAAAATGCATAAATTTCTATTACACCAGATATTATAAACCGCAGTTGCCAAAGAAGCTACAGAAATGCGATGCATCAAATTTTTAGGCTTCCCTTCTAACCACTTCGTCCAATTTTCAAATTGATTCGGCCAAATACCAGGACCCAACCAATTCTTAAGCAGCTCCCAAACCTATTGATAAAAAACACAGTCGAAGAATAAGTGCATATGAGATTCCTCAACACTCTCACAAACCGGACACAGCTGAGAGCTAACATCAATCTGGCAATGAATCAGATTATCTCTAGTCAGTAAATGGCCAAGAACTGATTGCCAAAGCATAAAACGATGCTTGGGAATAGATAGACTACACCACATTGCCTTAGCAACATCGGGTCCCTCTAAAGCATGTTACTAAACAGAACCTTCAAATTCAGTCTACCATGCATAGCCGAAATCCCCAAATCCAATTTAGAAAATGTCTCTCTCAAGTAGCATAACTTACGCCAATACCAACTAACATCTGGTTTCAGCTGATAAGACCAGAAAGAATGTCCTTTAAGATACATCTCATCAATCCATTTCACCCATAACACATCTTTCTTAGAAGACAAAGCCCAAATATATTTAGCCAAAAGAACTTTGTTCCAATTAGAACCCTCCTTAAAACCCAGACCACCCAACACTTTAGGAAGACAAACTTGAGACCAAGAGGGACAATGGAACTTGTAGCGATTGTTTTTGGATCTCCATAAGAAGTTACGACACAACCTGTCAATTTCTTGAATGACACTATATGGAAGCATAAAAATATTCATCCAATAATTGCGAATGCCCAGCAAAACAGAAAAAATCAGCTGAGTTCTCCCCGCAGAAGATAAGTGTCTACTCACCCAAACATGGAGTCTAGCCTGAATTTTCTATATTATCTCACCACAATCAGCAACCTACCATCTCATGGGCCTAAGAGAAACTCCCAGGTACTTCAAAGGAAAACTCCCCTCTCCAAGTGCAACAGACCTCAGAATAATATTCTTGACCTCAGCTGCCACACCCCCAAAGAATATTTGGGATTTACCCAAATTAGCAGCTAGACCAGAACAATGGAAAAACTTCGAAAAACCTTCAAATAAAATCTGAACTGATCTAAAATTCCCCTTACAAAACAATATCAGATCATCCGCAAAACACAAATTAACAAGCTGCAAATGCTTACACATGGGATGAAATCTAAACTCTCTGTGATGAGAAGCTTGCTTAAGAAGTCTAGTGAGGTACTCCATGACCAGCACAAAAAGCAGAGGAGAGATGGGGTCTCCTTGTCTTAATCCTTTCCTCCCTTCAAAACTTCCTTGTAATCTCCCATTTAACATAAGAGTATAAGAAGTACCCGTCAAGCAAGTCATTATCCATTGAATAAACCTTCTAGGAAAACAAAAAGCTGTCAAGATATCCTCCATAAAAACCCAATCAACAAAGTCATACGCCTTACTGAGATCAATTTTTATCAAACACTGGGGAGAAATATTCTTCCTAGTATAGCCATGAAGAAGATCTTGAAGAATTAAAATATTATGAGCAACCTGTCTATTCTTTATAAAGGCTCCTTGATTTTGATGAATAATCATAGGGAGAATCTTAGCCAACCGGAAACAAATCATCTTAGAAATACATTTATAAAGTGTGTACAATAGGCTATAGGTCTATAATTAGTGGCCGTTGTGGGAGAATCAACCTTAGGAATAAGAGATAAGATTGTCCCATTCAACTCAGAAGGAATCACACCATGCTCAAAGAACATCAAAATCGCCTCAGAGATTTCTTCCCCTATATCTTTCCAAAGGGCTTTATAAAAACCAGAGCCAAAACCATCTGGACTAGGACTCTTGATTGAGGGGATACTAAATAATGATCTCTTAACATCCTTCTTAGTAAAAGGCTAGATCAAATCAATTTTTTGCTCCAAAGACAAGACGGACCCCTGCTAGAAACAATTAAGATCAACCCGACTAGTTGTTGAACTATTCTTACCCAGAAATCCTTTAAAATGGTTGTTAAAATGAGCAATAACCTCTGGATAAGACTCAACAATCTGACTCTCTTCATTCATAAAACTAGTGATACGGTTCCTCATTCTCCTCTGTTTAAGACTAGCATGAAAGTAAGCTGTGTTCTCATCACCAAATCTAAGCCAATTAATTTTTCTCTTTTGCCGAAGGAAACTCTCATAAAATTTGGACATTCTAGCATACTCAGTAGCCGCCTCTATCTCATCCTGCTGCAACATACTCGAAGAAGGAGACTGCTGCAACAAGAACTGGGCCATCTCATACTTCTGTTTAGCTGCAGCATATTGTTGGACAACATCACCAACTTGCTTCCTATTCAACTGGTTTAAAACAGGTTTGAGCCTCCTTAACTTCTGAATGGTCTGTTGCAAACCATAACCACCAGTTGGTTTAGACCAATTATTAAGGACTGTACTCCGAAAGTCCTTATGATTAGCCCACATATTATAATATATGAATGGCCTAATCCCAGACACCTGAAATTGAACTGTTTTGATGATACAATAACAATGATCAGAAATTGTATCCCAGTTAATATGAGCCTCTAATTCAGGAAAAGTATCAAGCCACTGTTCATTGATAAAAACTCTGTTCAACTTAGAGAAGATTCTTGAACCTTCTTTTTGTTTCTTAGACCAAGTAAAGAAAGATCCACTAGACCATAATTCAGTCAACAAAGCTTTAGCCCTCCATAGCCGACTATCTTCCACTTCTAATTCAGTAACCAGCCTACCTCCAATACGATCATCAAATTCGAAAATAGCATTGAAGTCCCCAACAACCAACCAAGGCTTAATAGTAGCCTGAGGTAAGTATAGTTGAGACCAAAGACTCTTCCTCTCCTCCACTGAATTTCTACCATACACAAAAGACAAATAAGCTTTTTGATTAACTCCCTTGATCTTCACTTCACAATTGATAAGCTGGTTCATTTCCTAAGTAATATTAACTTGAACTATATCATTTTTCCAAACCAAAAATATTCTACCTTCCACTCCCCGATTGCTGTACCAATTCCAACCCAAGAAAACATCCTTCATCATCTCCTCAACCTTATTTCTTTTCAGTTTAGTTTCAAGAAAAGAACCTAAACCAATTTTATTAACAGTGCAAAAATCTAACAAGGATTTTCGCTTATTTCTACTATTTAAACCCCTAATGTTCCAACACAGTAATTTACACCCCTCCATTAGATTGCTGGTTCTCTTGTAACTTCTTCTTTGAAACCTCTTCTTGATTCTCTGAGAACTATTCTTAATTGTATATGTATTGTTGTGTATTTTGTGCGTTTTCTTCTATTTATTTTATATCATATGTATAGAGATTTATACTACCTTATTATTCCTAATAATAATAGTAATATAAATATATTATAATAATAATGATAGGATTTGATTTTAGGTAAATATCTAACTTACCAAATTTGAAAAACCATTTTCAAATAATCAAATAAATAAATAAAAAAAAAATAAAAACTATACAAATACAATATCTATATATGTGGTACACGCATGGCACAATCCTTGGACTATGTCAGCCGTGTACTGCTATTCTCTTTTCAGGGATTTTGTAATTTTCTTTTATTTAATTATAATCTATCACCCAAAAAATAATGTGTTAATCTTTTTCAGGAAAATATGACAACTGTATTACAAAATTTAAATTTTAAATTCAAAATTCAAAATTCAAATTGATGATCATCATTATCATCATCTTTTAAAATTTAATAAATCAAAAACTATTTTTGGCTTACCAATTTTATTTTCTCCCACTCAAATAAAATAATTAATCTCAAAAAAATAATTTCTTTATATATATATATGAAATTCAAAATTTACATATTTAAATCAATAAATATATTTTCGAAAATTAATAATTAATTCTAAATTAATTATTCAATCTCAATTATCATATAATTACAAACTTGACCCAAAGAATAAAATTCTTCTAAAATTTCCAAACTACAGTTATATCCTTATATTAACTCTTACATTGATATGATGTTGATAGATCCACCCTTGGGACCTATGGACCTATAATATCAAGCTCCAATAAATATTACATTATTGATCAAAGTTATTTGATTAAATAATCATATTTATTAATCTCATGATTACTCCACTAAAAATATGAGATTGAACACTTAATAATTATAGACATATATTTACTGAGTACTTTATTAAAGAATAAAATATCCCTTGTTATAATCATTACATATATCGTTAATCCTCTATTAATGGTTCATAATTAAAAGGGAATAAAATTACTGTTATACCCTTTTAGCTATATCTTTTTCCTAGAGTACCATTGACTTTACTAGTGAAGGTTGTGTCACAACAAGTTTGCGACGTGAGTGCACATAACCTTTTTAGTTCCAAAAGCCAACCCAATAGGGATCCATTATTCAATCTATAAGAAGGTATAGATTCCATATCTATTAAACTACCTCCCCAGCTATATACATCATTGAGTCGCCAGAACAATTGTTCTTAGCCTGATCATTCTGAGAAACCTTTATGCATGAATCAAAGGATCACATGACATATATATAGGAGTTCATAGCAACCTCAGGATTAAGATTATCGTGCATATGATCATTGTTTGATGTGTTTGATTAATACTATGAAGCAGTGTTTAAAAAAGTATTAACAAATCACATCTTATCCAGTTCTACATACTCTCAGCATGCAAAGTACCTCCACTAAAGTGTCCTACTACACTAGTAACCCGGATCTAGGTCACATGTATTCATTATACTAGTGAACCGTACTAGCAGTAATTAATCTAACGATTCCATAACTTTATTTTACTACGAACTATTTAAGTTTATTATCTTAATCTCAATCCTCCCATACAAATATGAGATTAAGACCACATTGACCACATATATATATAATAATTCAATTCAATTATTTATTTCATTTAAAGCATTTGTCAACTACAAATGCTTTAAGGACACTATTCCTAACACTGAAAATGTTGCCAACTTTTCTTTTCTGATCACTGGGGCCTCTGCCCCTGCCTTATCCAATAGATGGAGGTATCCCTGCCTGAGATCTGCGCTCTCTGACTCTTTTCCTCCAAATCTCATTTCCTGTGCCCTCAAAAAGAAAGGTCCTCCCTAACACCTGAGCATAGGTAGAGATCTCATGTACTGGGGTGATTCTAATGCCCTGAGCTATCCCGAAATTCAATCCCTGGATAAGTTGCTCCTTTCGAGCCACATCTGTAACGACCCAAATTCAGTGTTAAGGCTTAAGGGCCTGGAGTAGTGTGCCTGGAGGGCATGATGGGATTTGGTGTGTGTTTCTATTGAGTTTTATGCATGATTATCATTTAATGCACGTTATATGACTAATTGATTATTTGAGATGCATGACTATGTGAATTAGTATGCATGTAGACCTGATTGTCTTATAATGAGCATGATTGTAATTTGGCCATGTTAGGGCATATCTGTGATAATTGTACTATGTGAATTGTGCCACGTGAGGTGGTGTTTTTATCAGGATGCACGCATCGAGACGGTCCTAGTGAGCCAATTAGTTTAAAAGTCACAACGGGATGTTGTGCCCGGCTCGGGAGGAGCCTAGGGGTACTTCGGGAATCTTATAAGTTGAGTTGAGATTGAGTGGTTAGTTATTGGTGATTGGGTAACCATTTGTAACTGCTGTGGGTAACAAGTTTTAAGATAGAAAGTGGTAGAATTGAAATGAAAGTGTAATGACTTAAGTGCCCTTGAAGGTTTAGCTAAGGAGGGATTATTAGGAAGGGTAAATTGGTCTTTTGGCAAGGCAAATAGGCAAGTTGCAGCTGGGTATATGGGGTGTACGATTTGGGCATTGGCTCATTTAGTGTCTTGATAAAATTAGAAGAGAAGGAAAGAAGAGGAGAAAAAGGTTAGGGCAAGCAAGAAGAAGAAGAAGAAGAGAAGGAGAAGTGGGAGTCTAGGAGGGGATCAAGAACTTGTGTGGGTTCTTCATTTGAGGTAAAGGTTTTATACATATCTAAATATGGATTTTTGTTTTGATTTAAGGAATCTAAATGCCTAAGCTAAACATTGTTGGGTTTTGGGGTTAGTTGCTGAAATTTGAAATCATAGGAGTGGATCTTGGGTATGTTGATGTTTTGGCTTGATTCTAGTATTTATGGGGTGTTAGATTGTTCATATGAGGTTTGGATTTGAGTTTTGGGGTTTAGGTATTGGTTTGGGGTGATTTAGAGAGGTTAAAGCTCAGGAAAAATGCAGGAAAAACCCAGATTTTCTAGGTTCGCGATGGAGCACCGCGGCCCTGTTCTTGGGCGCCGCGGCGCGAGGAGGCTTCAGGATGGGGGCATGGGCTCTGGGCGCCGCGGCCCTTGAGGGGTGTGCCGCGGCCCTAGGCCATTTTGGCAGCCCAAAAGTTTAGTTTTTAGGGCTTTTGCCCGGGGACTCGGGGGATGGTTCCGATACTTTGCTTTATGGATTTAGAGGTCCCGGGAGTGCGGGATTGGTCCCGGGAAGTGGTTCTAGGCTTGGTTAGTATTGAAAGTGTTTTGTGTGTGTTGTGACTAGGATTTCGGAGGGGCTCGTGCTAGTGGACCGTGCTCGTGATCGTGGTGCATCGGAAAGCACGGAATACAGGTAAGAAAACCGTGACACCTGATAATAGGGCATAGGCCCACTGTGTGATTGTAGGGCACGGCCCTAGCTTGAATTGTGTGCAAATGTGTAATCTTAGATAAACTATTGTATGTTTGAATGTATGATATGTGTGATTGTAATTGAACGGCAAGGCCGGGAGCGGCAAGGGCCGGGTACGGCAGTGGGGCCGGAAGCAACGCTCAGCACATGGGATGCTATAGCGAGGGTGGGACCCAAGGGATACATGAGTTATCCTACGGTAATGACCGAGACCCCAAGCTTTGGTAAGGCCTCTGGGGCGGCATGGCCGTGCTTGTTTAAATCGATGATTTTCTTATTTATCAGTAAATTATGCCAGTAATATTATTATTGCATATGTTATGTGCTATTTGCGTTTTCTTGCTGGGCTTCGGCTCACGGGTGCTCTGTGTGGCAGGTAAAAGCAAGGAGTCTGTCAACCGGCCATGAGTATGGAGAGCGTGGGGGCGGCGCGTACATGTTCGGCCTGCCCGACTGCTTTGGTTGGGAGCTTTTTTTGTAAATGGCTGTATCAGCTCATTCTTTTGATAGTCAAACCTGTTGTAAATCTATTTTTGAGATGTAAATGTTTTGTAAACCTTATTTTGGGATCCCAGATGTTTTATATCTAACGTTTTCAATGAAGTTAAACATTTTAAAAGAATACAGCCTTAAACTCTGGTTTAATCACACTTTTGGTTTTAGAAACCACTTTGAGTCAATGAAATGCACAATTTCTGTTTTAAACTCACTTAGTAACGGCTCTAAGGTAGTAGGGCGTTACAACATCCGTGGGTACCATATCAAAAGAAAAGTTGGCCAACTCATCAAATTTTTAACATACTCTGATACTGTTGTATTTCCCTAAACCAAGTTCAGAAATTCATTTTTCTTAGTAGTCTCAACTACATCACAATAATATCTTTTATTAAACAACTGCCTAAATTCTTTCCAGTACATTGCAGTTGTATCTTGTGTCTGGGATACTACTTCCCACCACGTCTGGGTATCTTTCTGCAACACATTTATAGCACAGATCACCATCGTAACCTACAATCCCCATACTATCGAGGATGGAACTGATCATGCCCATCCATTGTTCAGTTCTGAATGGATCTAGGCCTCTCTCAAAAATTGGAGGGTAATATTCCTGAAATCTCTCATATAGAAATTCCCACCTGTTCTCAACCCTAGGCTGAGCTAAAACTAATGTCACTCCTGGTATAACAAAGGAAGATGTGTTCCCTTAAAGAACCTGCTATTTTAAACACCTAATCTCTTCCTCTTCCCTCTACAATCTTAATTACATATATGTAAACACTTGCTGCCAATTTTGAGGGGTAGGCAGAGGGCTCAAGCCTTGGCTGTAATTCCCAGCCTTAAAATATGAACACCACCGGGTCCCATTAACTGCCTTGGGTACATAACCTCTGATTTAGTTTGTAGTCAATAACTTGACCAGTGAAGAATGATGAGAACTTTCAAAAGCCTTCCCCATGGGAACAATCACACAACACCATATTCACATACCACTGTAGTGCTAAAATACATGCCCATGAAATTCATGCATCAAACAATAACTCCTGCTCTTGCCAGCAAAATATCACGCCTTTTACTCTACCATGCAGATAACACATTCATATATTCACTGAGCAGGTAATCAAATAATCATATCAATAGTCAAGGGTCAGGCCCTATCAGAATCTCATGCTTCTTAATAAGGAATACAGGTAAAGCATTTATATCTTATTTAAGCAGTTAAACATATACCCACATAAATAGTCACCATACCCTGAGTGGAGCTTGTCTCTAGTGATGAGTGTACATGCCCAGTTGTAACACCCTACTACTCATGGATTGTTACACTGTGTATTTTAAATAGTGTTCAACTCACTAAAGGAGACATTTGGTCATAACCGTGTAACTAAATGTGATTAATAGTTTAGGGTTAAAACTTTTGGTCAAAGACAAACGTTTTACTAAAACGTTTACTGTATACATGGGATCCTAAAATACATTTAAAAGGTTAATTACCATAAAAAGTTACAACCTTCTGACCTAAGTGGCGAAATAGGGTTTGACCCTACTTCCTCTTTAAACCCTTGACCGTGGTAGTCGAGCAGCCACATATGTACACATTGTCACCTAAGCTCTCCAAGTCAAGGATGGTCCATCTTTCTTTTCCCTTTACCTGCACCATATAGCACCCGTGAGCCAAGGCTCAACAAGAAAGCTTCAACATGCTCATAAGTAGATAATAACATATTTCCAAATCATAATAAGCATGCCAGCAGTAATAACCCTACTCATGCATGCATACCATTCATATAAATGATTACAATGTCATATGGGGCCAATTTCCCTAGATAAATGATCAATGCATCATACCAGGGTCCAATGCCCAAAATACATGATTATGGAATCATATTGGGGCTCAGCGCCCAAAAAATTGATTAATAAAACATACTGGCTCAATGCCCTAGGATAAGGGACTAATGAGTCACCCCGGGGCCCTTTGCCCTGTCTTCTATATAACGAGACTTGGAGTTGGCCCAGCGTAAGTGGCACTTTAGTTTTCTCCGACCAATATGTCATTCAAGCGTATGATGTGCTCCTGGTTGGACTAAACTATATCAACCAGCACTCAGCGCATTATTGCTATCCTTGACTAATAAGTCAATGTTTTGCGACCAGCACTCAACGTGATAATGTCGTCCTTGACTAATAAGTCAATGCCTTACAACCAGCACTCAACGTGCTAGGGTTGTCCTTGAATAATAAGTCAATGCTTTACGACCAACAATCAACGTGCTAAGGTAGTCCTTGACTAATAAATCAATGCTTTACGACCAGCAATCAACGTGCTAAGGTCATCCTTGACTCATAAGTGAAGTCTGGGGCCCAGCCCTAGCCTAGGATATAGGACTCATAAGTCACGCCAGGGCCCATTGCCCTATCCTCTGTATAACCAGCCATGGAGCTAGACCAACATACCGGGAGCTTTAGTTTTCTCACGACCAATAGGTCGGTCAAGCATATGATGCGCTCCTGGTTAAGCATAACCATAACGACCAGTGCTCAGCGCACTATTGCTGCCCTTGACTGATAAGTCAATGCTTTACGACCAGCGCTCAGCACTATTGTTGTCCTTGATTGATAAGTCAAACCTTTCTCAATAAGATAATGTAAACATGCATATGTCATATGTCAAATATCCAGATAAAAAGCATTCAACATGCTTAATCAATAATCACAAGCCTAATCATAATCATGCACATACTCAGGCGTTCATGCCCTAATCATGTTCATGTTCAGCAACTCGGGCCAAACCATACTCACATGTATCACATAGTGGGTGCAGTTTTCTTACCTTTGTTCCAAATATAAGTTACCAATGAGCGCCCCTCGAGAACGATCCCATTATCGAGACCCTACCGAAAACCTAGTCACAAACATGATATAAAATCTCATCAATAACGAGTAAACACAGGCTCCAGGACCGAGTCCTAGCCTTCGGGACATCAAATCCTACTAAACAAGGTAGTAGAATCTATCCCAAGCCTTAGGTTTGAGTTCCCACACTCAAAACCTCCCCAAGGCTAAAAATCCCTTAAGTGTCGTGGCCCCTAAACATTTGAGCTATGACTCGTTCAAGTAAGAGGCCCGAGCCTCTTCTTTGCCTGCACCAGCGCCATGGCAGGCCCTAGCAGGCACCGCAGTGCCTCTAGCCCCTTAGCACCTGCTTCTCCTTCTATTGATGTGATCCGCAGTGCCCCGAGAACAAGGCCGTAACTTGACATGAAAACCCAGATTTTCCTTCGTTGTTCCCTTACCGAATCCCTCCATAAACCTATCCAAATATAACGAAATCCCAAAAACAAAGTTCCCAAACAACTCAGCTGCCCAAAACCATCAAAACTCAAGTTACAATTCATTAAAAAACCCACCAAAACACAAAAATCCAATCAAACTTAAGAAACTCGAAACTCAGAACTTAAAGATTGGAGTACCTCTGATTAAGTCATTTCCCAGCTAAATCCTTAAGCTATCAATCTTCTAATCTTCCCTAGAATCGTTATGACTCTAACCTTCCTTGAATCTGAGTCCTAAAACTCGAGTTTCCTTCGAAAATTCTCACAAACACCAAATAAGAGAATGGGAGGGAGAGAGAACTATACATTCTTTTCTTTCTGACAGGTTACATTGAGCTTAAGTAACCTCAAGTAAAACACAGGGCTTAGGGTACCCAAAACGTCCCCAGAGGCCATGTAGTCAAAATCCCCAGAATCCTCTACTAATCTCACTAACTCCAAATATATCATCAAATATTTATTCCCATTACCCAATAACTTGGTAATGTATTAAATACCCATATACCCCTTGACTCACACCAAGCCAAGTATGGGTCCCGTTGTGACTTTCCCACTAGCTTGCTCCCTAGGATCGTCTCGTGCTGACTAACACAAATATATCCACATAATAATATGGTCTCACACATATATCACATATACGCCAAATATACCCATAAGGGGACAAATTACAAAAATTTCCCTTTAATCAGAAATGGGCCCTCATGCATTTTCAATACACCTAAACATGCATATCTAGTCATATTATAATATAACTCACATAATCATATAATGATACACATATTCATCACATAATTTCCATAGTTTCCCATCCTGGCCCCCTAATCAAGGCCCTAGGCCTTATTAGGTAATTTGGAATGTTACATTCCATTCCCTTGGAAGCATATGGATGTTAAGAGCCTCACCGGGAGGATAGCCGCCCTTAGTCGCTTTGCTTCCAAGGAAAATGACAAGTGCATCCCGTTCTTCAACATACTACGAGGAGGTCAGAGGTTTGAATGGACAGTGGAGTGTGAACAAGTGTTCCAATAGCTGAAGGCGCACATGGAAAACCCACCTATCTTGTCAAAGCCAGTAGATGGAGAACCCCTCCTGTTCTACATGGCTGTCTCAGAGAATGCCATCAATGTTGCCTTAGTATGCAAGGAAAGTCGCGTCTAACACCTGGTGTACTATGTAAGCAAACGACTCCTCGGAACGGAGTCCAGATACCCGCTCATGAAGAACTTGAACTTTTGCCTAATGGTAGCATCTCGAAAGCGAAGGCCCTATTTCCAGGTGCATTCCATCAAGGTTCTCACGAACTATCCCTTACGGCAGGTCCTCTAATAGCCAGAGTCATCTGGGAGACTCTTGAAGTGTTTGGTCAAACTTAGTTAGTTTGGAATTACTTATCACCTGAGGACATCCATAAAATGGCAAGCACTGGAAGATTTAATCGCCGAGTTCACCGAAAACCACGACAGACCTGGGGACATAGGGTTGGGCTCACGTGGAAGCTATTTGTAGATGGATCATTGAATGAAAATGGTGCTGGATCAGACCTCATTTTTGTATCCCTGAGGGGCATAGGGTTCACAGTGCTTTGAGATTTGGGTTTGACACCTCAAACAATGAAGTGGAGTATGAGGCACTCATTGCTGGGTTCCGGGTAGCACTTGAGCTCAAGCCTGAGGGCCTCAAGATTTTCAGTGAGTCGCAGATTTTAGTTAATCAAGTACTCGGGGAGTACCAAGCCTAAGGGAAAAAAATGGCCGCTTACTTGGCAAAGACCTAAGAAACACTATACAACTTCAAAAAATTCACCATTCGACAAGTACCACATGAGCAGAACTCTAACGCTGATGCCTTGGCCAAGCTTGCAACCACCAAGGATGCCAAGCTAATCCGTGTGGTCCCCATTGACTACTTGTCTGCTCCGAGCATCTCAGCTCTCGAGGAAGTAGAAACAGCCGAACCCCAGAACAGTTGGATGGAGCCCATAGTGAAATATCTTGTCTCGGCTAAGTTACCACAGGACAAGAAAGCAGCTTGGAAGCTGCTTTACCAAGTGCCTTGGTATGTCATCATGGACAACAGACTGTATAAGGGAGGATATTCATTGCCCTTCCCTTAATGTGTGTCCAAGTAAGAAGTCGGTCTGATACTCCGATAAGTGCTTGAGGGCTTTTGCGAGGACCGTGCTGGGGGAAAAACCTCATCAAGAAGATCTTGAGACAAGGATACTTTTGGCCCACCATGAACGGAGATGCGATGGACTTTGTTAAGAAGTGTGACAAGTGCCAACACTTCACCATATACCTCGAGCTCCTCCAAATGAGCTCACCCAAATAACCAGTCCTTGGCCCTTTGTGGTTCGGAGCATTGACCTTATTGGGTCATTGCCCACGGGAAAAGGAGGAGTGAAGTATGCAATAGTGGTGATCGATTACTTCACCAAGTCGGTTGAGGCTGAGCCACTTGCTATAATCACTTCTAAGAAGGCACTAGACTTCATCATCAAGAATATCATTTGCCGCTACAGGCTCCCGAGGAAAATAGTCTCTGACAATGGCTTGCAGTTTGACAGCGAGGTGTTCATTGACTTCTATCAGCAGCACAAAGTTATGAAGAGCTTTTCCTCTATGGCCCATGAACAAGAAAACAGGCAAGTAGGAAGTAGTCAACGAGAAGCTCAAAGCCACCTTGAAGAAAAGGCTTGAATAGGCGAAAGACGCTTGGCTGGAGGAGCTGCCTAAGGCAGTGTGGAGTTACCGCACTACTGCTAGGCCCTCCACTGGCCACTCGCCATTCTCTATGGCCTATGGGTATGAGGCCATGCTCCTGGTTGAGGCAGCAATCTCCATACACTGATAGGATACGTTTGATTCAACCACAAACCACCGATAGTCCCTAGACCTTGTGGTGGAGCTCCGTGAAGCTTTTTAGCTTCGAGTAGAATCCTACCAACAAAAAGTTACAGGATATTTCAACTCTAAAGTGAAGGATAGAAACTTTGGGGTCGAAGATCTAGTGTTGCGGAAAGTCTTCTTAGCCACCCAAAACCCTGGTGCGGGAGTGCTGGGACCTAACTGGAGGGCCCATACCAAGTCGAGAGTGTTGTATGTCTGGGTACATACAAGTTAGCATGACTGAATGGGGAATTAAGACCCCACGCTTGGAATGTCAAGCATCTACACCGGTATTACGAGTGATATGAGTAGTAAATTTATTAATTTTTGTAATCTCCTTGTAGCCTCCAAGCACAATTAATGGAAATCGTGTAGACAAAACACGGTAACTTTTTTTTTTAAGATTCTACTTATATTTGTTAGTTTCATTTATTCTGTATGTACTACTAGTAGAACACCTGCTCGCTGGCCTGGACAAGTGAACGCAGACTACTCTTCGATCACTTGGGGGGCATGGAGTTAGGACAGCCTTGCAAAGTACCATGTATCGCGGAGGATGACCTAGGAAACTAAGCTTGTCAAAAGTGGAGTAAGCCCAGTGTCAATACCCCAAGAATAGAAAAACCTAGGAAACTAAGAAGTCTCGAGTCCACGACCTAAGAAACTGAGCTTGCTCAGAGCGGAGTAGGCTTAGCATCTAGAGACTGAAGACTAAGAATCCTAGTAGCATGAGAATGTACTTAGGTCACCTCCCGTGGACATTGCGCCCAAGGAGAACTGACCAAGTCCCTTGATCTCAAGATGCGAACAAAATACCGAGTCCTCTGTACTCGGTCCTGAGGCATAGACTTGGGTTACCTCCCATGGACACTGGGCTTGAGGAGCCATTCCTAAGTGAGTTTAAAATGTCCAAATAACTCGCTAAACGAGGTTTTTAGAACAAACATGTGATTAAAAATAAATCAAGGCTGTAATCTTTGAAAATTCCTTAATTCATTGAAAATTTCGAGTGTCTTATATTTGGGATCCCAAAGTATAGTTTATAAAATGTTTACAATTCAAAAATAGGTTTACAGGTAATTAACCATCAAAGTCAGAGTTTAATACAGCCGTTTCTCAAAATGCCCCCAACCAAAGCAGTCGGGCAGGCCAAACATGTACGCGCCGCTCCACGCTCTCCGTACTCATGGCTGGTTGACTTTCTCCTTGCCCTTACCTGCAACACAGAGCACCCGTGAGCCGAAGCCCACCAACAAAAGTCATACAGCACATAACATATGCATACTATTTAGTCAACATATTAGACAATCCACAAATAAAACATATAGTCCATCAGACTAAGCAAATACGACCATGCCGTCCCAGAAGCGTTACCAAAGCCTGGGATCTCGGTTCTCACCGTAAGGATATCCCATG
The DNA here is from genome assembly GCF_963169125.1 of Humulus lupulus. Lineage (NCBI taxonomy): Eukaryota > Viridiplantae > Streptophyta > Magnoliopsida > Rosales > Cannabaceae > Humulus > Humulus lupulus. Next base: position 97,364,632 of record NC_084793.1, read on the forward strand.
TATCCATTGGGGTCCCACCCTAACTATAAGCACTTCATGTGCTAAGTGTTATTCCCGGCCCCACTGCCATTCTCGGCCTTCGCCGTTCTCAGCCCCTCACCGTTCTCGGCTCCTTGCCGTTCCCGGCTCCTTTGTCGTTCGTTCTACTATAACCACATATAGCATTCTCAAACAACATTCAAACATATAATAATTCAATTAAGGCTACACCCTAACAATAATACAATCTAGGGTCGTGCCCTGCAACAACACTATGGGCCCATGCCCTGCTCTACGGGTGTTACAGTTTTCTTACCTGTATCCCGAGCTTCACAATGCACGAAAGTCACGAGCACGGTCCTCTACCCCGAGCCTCTCCGAAAACCTAGTCACAACACATAAGAAGTACTCTTTAATACAAACCAATCCAAAACCACCTCTCGGGACTAATCTCATACTCTCGGGATCCCCAAATTCCTAAAACAATGTATCGGAAACATCCCCCGAGCCCCCGGAACAAATGCCCAAAAATGCAAAATTCCCTGTCCTGAAAATAGCCTAGCGCCGCAGCGCTACCCTTGAGGGCCACGGCGCCCAGCAAGTTAGAGAGTCGCCCAGCTCCTGATACAACCTCGCGCCGCGGTGCCAAAGAACAGGGTCGCGGCGCCCCTTCGCGAACCCAGAAATCTGAGTTTTCCCCTGCATTTTCCCCGAGCCAAAACACTCCCAATTAAACCCCAATGCATACCCAAACCTAAAAATCAATCCAAAACCTCAAATAAACCATCTAACAACCTATCAACACCACCAACAAACTCAAACACACAATCACACCCAAAATCCACACTTGAGTTTCAGATTTCCAACACTTGAACCAAAGCTTGAGAAAAAGGTAAACCAGGCTTCTAGATTCTTAAACCATATCAGATATGAAAATTCAAACATGTTTAGAAATCTTACCTCAATCAAGAATTCAACTTGAGCTGCTCTTCCCAATCAAGTTCCAAGCTCAAATCACAACCTTCTGCTGAACCTAACCTCAATTCATCCCAATAATTTACCAAACAAAGCACATAATTCAATTCTCAATTCCATGATATTCTTAGCTAAATTCTACAACATATACACAGAATTTCCTTACCTCAATTCACTGAATTATCCTCCAAGTTCCCTTAGCTTTAATTCTCTTCTTGATCCCAAGAGATTTGCCCTTAGTTTTTCCCTCTTTCTCCTCTAGGCTCCCAACCAATTTAAGCAAGAACTCAATTTGGCTAAGTGTTGAACGTGAATGACCCCTTTTCCCTCAGTTGAAACTTATCTAACCCTTGCCTAATGACCACTTTATCCCTCATAGAAATCCTTTCCTAACTAAACCCCAAGGCCCTTTTTGTCATTTCTCCTTTCTTACAATTCTACCATTTCTCTCATCTAAACTTGTTACCCTTACTAATTACCAATGGTTACTCAAGTTACTCAATCACCAATAACCATTAACCACTAATTCTTAACTCAACTTACAAAATTCCCAAAGTACCCCTAGGCTCCTCCGGAGCTGGGTATTTAATCTCGTTGTGACTTTTAAACTAATAGCTCCCTAGGACCGTCTCAGCACGTGCATCACAATAAGATCACCACTCACACGTGGTATTAATCATACAATTCAATTATCACATTTATGCCCTCAGCGGGCTAAGATTACCAATTTACCCCTAACATACAAATGGGGTCCACATGCATATTTATTCCACCTAAACATGCATCCTAATCACATACTCATTTAAATTCATATATTATCATGTTAATTCACCTATTGCCCTCCAGGCACGCTAATCAAGGTCCTAAACCTTATTAGCAAATTGGGGTGTTACAAGTAGCTTAGTGCGAATGACTTCCTAGGGACTCGAGTCATTGGAACTTAGTAACACATGAGGACATTAAAGTTACTTTCAAGGACATCGAGCCCGAAACAAAAAACTAAATGTCCTAAATGTCAAGCACTAAGGAAAAACCCTACAGTGCAAACAAACCTCCTTAAAGCCCGAGTCGTTGAAACTCGAAGGCATAGGATAGTCAAGTGCCCTCACTTGACCCCACATCAAAGTTAATCTTGGACCATGAGCCTAAGAAGAAACATTAAATGCATAAGTGTCTAAACACTAGCAGGAAGATTCTCAAGCTCTAAGTACCGCAGGCTAGCCCTATCCTATGTTATTGGAACTCAGGGACCCAGGGCCGCGCCAAGTGTCACTTGACTTCAATTAAAGTTACTCTCGAGGACCATGAGCCTATAGATCAACACTAAATGCCTAAAAATCATCTAACTACTAACAGAAGTCAGTAAAGACTCGAGTCTTAAGGACTCGAGCACAAGATCTAAGTCAGTGACTTGGGACTCTCGTGAGTTATGTTACGTTGAGTTGAATTAACAAAGTCCAAGTTGCCTATTTACTATGTGTTAATTCGACAATAATAGTATAAATGTGGTATCAAGCTCCATATGTTTAAATGGAAAAAATATTTACAATAATGCTTGGGGGCTCGAGCGTTGATTGTTTATATCCCAACAAAATATGTCACGAAAGCCTACATAGCTAAAAAAGTATTATACATGACAAAATTACTAGGGCCCTTGGCCTGTAGAAACATCTGCCACCAATTCAATCATAGGATTGACCTCAGGGATGCGACCCGCCACCACAACTTCCCTCTTCTGGGTCGCCCTGGCCTCCTCTGCCTCAAGGGCGCCTCAAGCATTGTCCTCATGTTGGGCTTCTCAGCGAATGACAGATCCATATCTGTGTTGCTCTGCCACTCAAGAAAGAGTGTATCATCATCTATCACGTTGAGGTCCTTGTCAAGTTCTTCAGCCTCCTTGGTGGCAGCTTTGGAACGAGTAGCCGCCGATTCAGCATCCTCCCTGGCCTTGATAAAGTCTTCGGCATGGGCAAAGGACTCCGCCTAGCTCAATCAGAGCTCTTCATGGGCCATAGCTAGCTCCTCCTCCACTGCACGGGTGTGACCCACAGTGTCCTCTAATAACTTAGAGGAAGTGTCCTACAGAGTTGACAACTTTGATCGCTCAGTGGCCAACATAGTCTCCATCTCGCGGACATGGGACCTCGTGTCCTCCAATTCCTTCTAGACTCAGGAGTGCTCCTCCAGCAGGACCGCTGTTTCCTGGAACTGCTCTAGCTCTTTCTAAGCTTTTGCCAACTCTTCCCCGAGCCTCATTCAGTATAAAGGACTACATCAGTATGATGTCCTCGAGCCATTGGTTGAAAGTCGCAGTCTACCAAGTTAGAGTACCAAATCAGTAAAATGAAGCTGATGAAATAAATAATACTGAGATAAATACTTGAAGACTTACCCTTACAGAATAGTGGTGGCTGGAAACTATCAGTGAAACCTCGTTGTCACTGCCACAACGAGCAAAGTTGCAAGAAGGCATCTCGCACAGGGACTTTGCTATCCCTTAGAGAAGCTATGCGGGGAGCAGAGTAGTCTTCTCTTCTACTCTCGACATGAGGAGAGGCTCCAGATCCTCATGGCTAGGAGGAGCAATAGAATCATGCAACCGATCCTCACGTAAGAACTCAGTAAGGAGTTTGAAATCCTCAGTGCCCTTGTGAATACGGGCGTTGTAGTACTCAACGAACTGCTTGCGCTTCTCGAAGTCTTCCCCGTCATTATGCTTCAGGAAGATTAAAAATTGAGGCACCCTCACCAGAGGAGAGTCGGGAACCTTTGAAGGTATTTCCTTGCTCTTCTTAGAAGAGGATCCCCTGTCTTGAGGGGGGGAAACCTCGAGGTCAATGACCTCACCAGGTGATGCTGTGCTCTGGGTGAGGACCAGTGGAACAACTGTAGAAGCTGTTGGGCCCACCAAGGCTGGAGGCATGGTAGCTGGGGGTGTGGACGCCATGGTTGATCCACCAGGAGGTCTATCTGAGAGGGTCCCGACACCCAATGACACTTTGACCTAACCAATTCGGACAGGCCCATGCTTTCTGCACAAAGAAAACAAACTAGTTAAATCCTCAAAAGGAAAGGAAAGCAGTGAAAAACAAGTAAAAATATATGTGAGACTAAATATAAATCTCCTTGGGAGCCCCACTGTGATCTAGCTCCTCCAAGTGTAGGACAGAATGGGGGATTTCATGGATGAGTTGACCCATCTCCTACGTCAGATTGGTCTTGTACTGACAAAACCAAGTGGCGTGCATAGACGTCACCTCATCCAGAGGAACAAGACCTTGAGGGTGTATCTTCCCCCTTAGATTGCAGAGGAATACGTCGATAAGGTTCTGACTAAGACCAACGACGTCTTGAGATTTTGCCACACTTGAGAAGTGAGGGTGAAAATAAAGAATGGTTGGGACTAGTTCCTTCCCCTACATGCTTAGCATAATGAAGAACAATTGGGCATTTCCCTTGAGGCATGTAGGATGACTCAATCCCCGCCTCAAGCTCTGCCTCAAGCTCTTCATCTTCCTTTGCCTCCGCAGCGGCTTTGATCGAAAGGATGCTCTCTGCATGCTCCTCACAAAGGCGTTGCATATATTCAAATTGCACCTTAGCCGCCATATATTTCATGTGGAGCATCTCCTCATGGCATGATTGCTTCAAGTCTCAAAATCTGGTGAGGACCATCAAGCTTATACTCTGCCCCTCCCACAGTAGCCCATACTGCTGGAGTTGGGCATCAGTGACGAGGAAGGTAGGTCCAACTCCTCATCGTGGAGGGTGTTCATCGCCTTAAACCTTTCGTCGAAAGAATCAATGAAAGGTGTACGACGAAAGGGACCTAAAATGAGACATTTCCAGACTAAGGATCAATTACGAGCGGGAGACTATTAGAAGAAACGAGTCAAGGAAAAAAGCACTTACCAACCATAGCGAAGTCCAGGAGTAGAGTGGGATTGGTTCTTGTTGGGAAACCACTCACCCAGAAGAAGTGACCCTTGTAGTCTCAGGCATGGTTCTCATTTCCATTCGGATTCTTGTAACTTTACCTGGGATCGTGTGCTTCATCAGGGTGTAGAACCCATCATGGTCTCCCTTCTTCGAACACTGGCGAAAGCTATAGACATACAATATCTAAGTTGGGGAAGGTGCAGGCCATTTCTGTCTCCTATACAGAACATAAAGTTTGGCCAGCACCTGATATCCATTCGGGGACAGGTGGAAAAGGGCTACGCCAACGAACTTGAGATGGTCGACATAGTATTAGTGCAATGGTAGGGTTGCACCAGTCTAGAGATGAGAGGCACTCCAGGGCCCAAGCCCATGAATGCTCTTATGCTCCCTCTTGTCCTCAGAGACAAGTGCACGAACATCTCACGGGTTATCACCACGTAGTGGGCGAGAGTCTTCTCGAAGGCCCCTTGATGTCAGTGCTTTTAGGGATCGCATCCGCCTTTAATCCTGCGAAAGTGTAGGGTTTTTCTGTTAGAATTTAACCCTCAATGACTACTTCCTCCAAGATTCTAACTCGAAGGGGTCTTGTTGCTGCTAGGGCAGGGTCCTCTCACACCACAAGGGCTTGACTGCCGCTAGCCACTCACTTCCCCTTCTTGGGGTGTTGCTCAGCTTCTTGAGCCATCTATAGAATTTCGGCGTCAAAGTTGTAGAACCCTTGTGTGTGTAGTAGGTGAAGTTCCTCGGACATCTGAAACAACAAACCAAGCAGTTAACACCCTGGCCCAAAGAAATATGGGTCAAAATGAGAATCCCTAAATCTACTTCTCAGGGAGAAGAGATAAAAGAAATTCTAAGGATGTGGGGTGTCCTCAAGGCCAAAGATTTGGCACTAGGGAACACCACTGGAAATTATGAACACCGCCAGAATCTGGGAATTTTCCAGATTTCAGTCGAATGCCCAGAAAGGTAAAAGTTGCCTGAGGTGTGCAGAAGGCCATTTTGACCACTTCTAACACCAAAATGTGCCTAGAACACCTATAAATGGTCAAAATAGCCCCTCAAGTATAACAAGAAGCATGTTCCTAGCATTCATTTAAACTCTCAAATGAAACTCGATGCAAATGCAAAGCTAAACACAAAACTAGTAAATACTTACTCGAGATATAGTGCCGATAGGTGCTGAAATGAGTTCGAACGCTGAAGAATCCCTTGCCATTCGCCCATAAATAAGACGATTCTCACCAGCCATCCAGAATGGTAGAGGAAGCTCAGGAACAGTTGAAGGACTGGAAAGCTTGAGAGAGAAGAAAGAGTTTTGGAGACTTTGAATTTCGAATGGTTAAAGTGCATACTGAGAGACGCTTCTCGAGTTTTTATACTCATAGAACTTGGGGTTGAAGCAATCCCACCTCGACTGTCAGTTTACCTATGACGTAGGTATCCGAGAATAATCCGACGGTCAGAATCTGAAAGGCACGAGTTGTGATCATTGGAATTGGAAAAGGACGCCTTGGGCACAGAGCTAGGGGACGCCTAGGGTGCCGGTTGGACGTTTTGGGTCGCAGAGTTGACCCCTCATTAACTGCACAGATTAATAGGTCCAACAATAGGGAGTCAACATGTGGTGTGACTTTCCAGAGTGACGTCGAGGGAAGCCCAAACGTCCCCCTCCCCTCCCCCAAAGACCTCGTCGAATTACTCCTCAATCTAAGTCTCCATTGTTTAAGGGCAAGTGAAGACTTCAGGGGCAAATATTTTTCGTGTTTTCACCACCCGATACGTGGAAATTAGGAGTAATTAGCAACAAGACAAGTCATGAGGTTCTCGGAGTGCGAACTCCTCGAGGAAACCCAATCCGACCAAGTAGTGGATGTCTCCAAGTGAGGCCATGCCTCGAGGTCTATCCTCGAGGTGAGGATGTCTCCAGGTGAGGCAACGTCTCGAGCACATCCCGAGCCAATCTCCATGTCATGGATCTCTCCAAGTGAGGCCACACCATCGAGGCTTGTCCTCGAGGCAAGTATGTCGCCAGGTTAGGCCGTGTCTCGAGAGGATCTCTTCACACGCCCATCTCTTAGGTTTAGGATTCTAGTCCTTGGACCTAGAGTAGATACCAGGTGTCAGTCACTGCAGGTATGGGCCACCAGACGATCATATGAAAATTTTTGGTGAGCCTTGATTAGTGGTGTCGAGTTCATACCCTCGACAATTGACATTTCCCACAACGCCAATGTGCACCGCACCCTGACAGTCAGAGATATGATCCCCATAAAGTTGGTACGCGACTTTCTGCGATGCACCCCATGAAATCCGCTTGGGATGTAGTCTTTATTTAGCATTAATACCCCAGAATGGGGAAATTTATATTAATGATAGATGATTAACATTAATGACCCCAGCCTTTATAAATAAGGCTGGGGTATCTCCTTGTAAGAGATTCAGGTTTTTAGAGAGAAATTATGTAACTCGGTGCAATATATACGCTCCCTGAGAACCACTATTGAAACTTTCTCAAACAAGCTTCAAGCTCACTAAATATCAGAGACTCGTGGACTAGGACTCTTTTATAGCCTAAACCACGTAAAATACTTGTGTACTTGTTTGTTATTTTCTTTAAACTCTCAAATTTGGTTGACAGAGAAAAAGACAGTCAACAATTATAATAATGATATTTTATAACATTTAATTTTATATTAATATGATTATTAAATATCTAGTTTTGTATTAAATATTATTATAATAATGATACTTTATAATATTTTAATTTCCATTAAAATAATTAATAAATATTTATTTTAATTAGTTTTAAAAGTGTTACACCCTAAATTTTGAGATATATTTATCAGCCTTGAAATGTAAGCTCGCAAGAGTGGAGATCGACTATGTAACAAACAAATAATATGATGACTTACACTAGTAATCATTCACCAAAATGCCACATCACAGGCATGGTGCGAGCATGAGATGTGAGCTCAAAGGAGACTGTTCACTCTGATAGTTAGTCTCAAAGGCCTGATAGATGAGGAGGTGAATAGTCATGTAGTGGTAAGCTCAAAGCATGTTACAAGCTCGAAAGCACACCAAAATACCAAAGTAGATGGTTATAGCTGTATATCAACAATTATATTCTTAAGGGATATGTGATATTCAATATATATGATTGTATATTTATGAATTCTTTTATATTTTAAATTCAAATTAGATATTATGTAACTTCTCTAAAATTAAGGGAAGATATATTTTATAAAACAAAGTCTATAAATAGTCATTTATTTACACACACAAATTTTGTACTCATGCTCTGTGAAATTGCTTTCAAGCTTTAACGTAGACTATATTAATAAAAGTGACTTATGGACTAGGTAGATTTAACTACTGAACCACGTAAAAAATCTATTTCTTTTCTTTTCTTCCTTATTATTCTTAAGTGATTAATTACTCTTCTTTAATTTTGGTTGATGAAAAACGTCGTCGGCAAAAAGTTTATTTCCTTAAATATTTTAGAATAATATGTTAAAGTTAACAAAATACTGTTAAATACATACTTTTTATAAATAAAGGTATTTTAATGCATAATAACAAATACTGGAACCCACATGCACATTTTTATAAATTGAATTTCTATATATATTTTTTTAAATAATTAGCATTTTCCCCCGAACTTATGACACTACTAGATCATAGTCCTTTTGTTAGGTTTTGTTCAATTTCACCGTTCAACTATTGATGTGGCAAGGTAAATTACTATGTGGCATTACATGTTGATTGTAGTTGAAATATTAAAAAAAAGTAATACCCCTGGTCTTTGACTTTAACTTCACTATTTTTAAGAAATTAAAATAGTTCATTTTCTCTTCTTCTCTTCACAATAGAAGCCTAGGTTTTTTTCTCTACTCTACATGGCAGATAAATCTTCAACTTGCATATGGGGTCTTTTCTTCTTGAAAGAACAAATATCGACTTCTAGTAATTCATGGAAAAGTGGAAGAAGGTGTATAGAAAAGGTTGAATGGAGCCCTCCGCTTTGTGATTGTGGGTGAAAGTTTGTGGAACGGACATCGATGAATGAAGCTAATCTGGGTAGAAGATTTTTTGGGTGCCCAAGATACAAGGTTTATTTTTTATTTTGTGGGCTTCGTTTTGAATTGCTTAATGTTGTAATGTGGGTTTGTTTTTAATTTTATGGGTTACATTTTTTTTACAAAGAAATGTTGAAAATGGGTGTCGGTATATAAGACGGATAGACCCTCCAACGCAAAAAATGATTTAGTTCAAAGATTAGAGGAGGTTGGGGATAATGTAAAGCTATTGCATAATATTGTTCATAAAAGGGATGAAGAAGTTGGAAGAATGATGATAAATGTCATGTTCGGCCTCTTAATTTTGGTTGCACTTGTTGACATTTGGTTGTATTTCTTAGCTAGAAGTGTTTAATGTGTTTGTCAAGGCTGTTGTGATATGAAATATAATTGATGAATTTTTTTTAGTAAGAATGTAACTTTGATAAATGAAGTAAATTAGTGTCTATGACAACAACTTTTATGTATATTCTTACAATTATTATTATTAATCACTATAAATGGTGGCTGAATTTGCTAAAAATTAATCTTGAATTTTTTATCTACATAATGGGATCCAAAAACTAGTTAATAGATATCCTATAACAAATTAAGGAAATTTTTTTTTAAGAAAAGTGGTTCTGAAAATTGAACCAGAAACTTGATTGAATATTTGTTGAAGACATGCCAATATTGGTGTTAAAACCTGCCATTGTGCTATCCAATTACAATCTACCTTCTAAAAAATTGAACATGCATATTACAATTTGATTTCCAAAATAAAAAGCATCCAAGAGCTACCTAAGAGGCAATAACATGCCAATTACAAACTGATTTCCCAAAAAAACTGTATCCAAAGTCTATCAAAAAGGCAATAACAAGCCAATTACAACTGATTTTCCAAAAAAAAAAAAATGTATCCAAATACTGGTTCTGACTTGCTGCAGTTCTATTGTTCTTACTGAGTTGGTAGAATTTGTTGGCTACAAAAGCACTGTAAATTGTTGATGAACTTACTAACTGATTTGGTGTTGGATTGGTTTTTCTAGAATAATTCTTAGGGTCTTGTGGTGGTGGAATATCTGCCTATATGTTTCAACATACAAGATGAATATGATATTAACAAAATTAATTAGTCTTGTTTTAGAAATTAACCACAAATTCAAAGGAGGAACAAGAAAATAAATACCTTATTCTTATTGTTCTTACTGCAGTCCTAAAGTTATGCCCCACAGCATCACAATCAGAGCACCTCATTTTGTGGAGTCTCTAACTCAACTTTTTCCCTGTTAGTGGAGTTATTTCATCAAGTTCTACCCTTCTGTTTTTTTTAGGTTGGCCAAGTTGTACTTTGCCAAAAGATTTTATCATTCCAATTTTACCACTTCTCGGGCGCCCATCATGATTCCTAATTGGAAAAATCTTTTGTGGGTATGCCTCCATGTAGTATTCCTTGGTGTACCATTTGATCCCATATTTCTCTAAACCCTCTCTGTTGCTCCAAATTGCAGCAACAACATGGCTACAAGGAATCCTATTTAGTTCCCATCTTCTGCAAGAACAAATCCAATGCTACAAATCTACTAAGTGTTGGGAGTTTATGGCTTTGCACTTTCTTAATCAACAATGCATAATAGGAATAGTTTAATATTACAAACCCTAGATGCTAATCAAGAATCTTATTCAAAGTATGAATGTAAATCTTGATCATCAAAGAACTATACTCATGATATGAATGAAAATATTGAAAACAAATTATTAAGTGATTAAATGATTATAAGATGAACTTAATAACATTTAATCAACAATACTAATAACATAAAACCAGTAGAATGATTAATTAACAAAATTAGGGATAGAGAGATACAACATTTCTCTTTGAGCAACTTGAATCTTCAAACTTGGGAAACTTCTAAGGCTTATACATAAATTAAAATCGTTGTCCAAAATCTTTATTCCAAGACATCCCTTTGTTCCTTGAAGCTTCACCAAGATTGAATGAGATTTGGGATTGAACAAGCCTTTGAAACTCACCAATTCAAGCAATACTTGGTGAGTTTCTTCGAGAGAACTTATGATCTTTGAGAGCTAGAGAGAGAAAGAGGTTAGAGAGAAAATGAAGAGAGTGATCAAGTCCTCCAAAACTCTATGAGAATCCTTTTATAGTGTAGGCACCATCATTAGGTCTAACCAATAGGATTAGAGATAATTAACTAATAACCTGGAGCTTATTTTACGTGTTTGTACAAACACGTCAGGCAATACGTTGCCTGTATTTAGGCGATGTATCGCATGCTGGGACTTTTGAGCCCATTCACATTTAGGCGATGCAACACCTCTTAGGAGGCGACACATCGCCACCCCTTCCAATAGTCCTAAAATTACTTCCAATGCTACAATTTTTTTTGGGGATCCTTAGATACCTCCATGTATCAGTTTAGACCCATAAAAGTCACTTTTAGATGCCTACTACACTATCTCATGTTTTCACTTCAACTTAAGTGAAAACCATTAAGTGTTTTGCAGCTCATTGTGTAAACAACTTAACCATTATATTTAACAAATATCCTCTCCCACTTGGTTAAATATGACCATATCTTCTTAGCTCATATAGTATTGGTGCATAAAAAAAAGTATCTTTCTATTTGAACCTTACCTTAGTGAAAGTATTACAAAGCCTCCTCGAAGTCATTGGTGTCTTAAAGATTGAACCAAGTACTCCTTAATGATAAGACCGGTAACACCTCACACAAATCCACTTGACAATTTATTTTCCCACTTTCTCACTTAGCACTCATTAGGCCAAGTGCTCATCGATTTCATGACTTTCTGGGGAGAAACTCCAACTCCCATGAGAGGCGGCACCACCTCTAAGTTCACATAGGTGAAGTTCTTACAGCATCTTTGCTACCTATAGAGATCTTGTTCACATAATTGAACTTCATTAAAAGTCCTAGGCTTAACCCTCACTCAATAGCAACCAACACTAACCATCCTTGAACAGAACTCACGATTATATAAGTGTTGAGACTATTCACTCAATGACTTGTTCTTACCCATTGAACTCTTTCCCTTGATGTATACAAGTTAGGAGTTGGGTTTCCATCATTGATTATTATATTATTCTAGGAGTTTCAGTTTCATCCCTTTTGAAGTGGAACTTACTAACCTCTTTGTAAGAGGTTTTGTAAATGGCTCCGCAAAGTTCTCACTTGTCTTAACATATGAGATCGATATGATTCTATCTTGAATCAATTATCTCACACACTCATGTCTTAAACTTATACGTTTAGACTTCCCATTATATATGCCATTATAGGCTCTAGCTAATGTGGCTCAACTATCACAATGTATCAAAACCATCGATACCTTATTCACGAATATTGGGATATCCAACATGAGATCCCTAAGTTACTCAGGCTCTTCGCCGGTTGTGGCTAGAGCTATAAACTCGGCCTCCATGGTTGAGTGTAAAGTACATGGTTATTTCCTTGAACTTGAAAAAGCTTCTCATCGTCTGAGCATAAACACTCAACTTGTTGTGGAGAGATTATCTCTTACACTAGATATCCAGTTTGCATCGGAATATCCCTCAAGTATCTAAGTAACTTTGAATATTGGGGGCTTAGTTTTTTGGTCCTCTCTTGGTACCCTAGAACACTCACACTAGCCTTTCAATGTTCGATACTTGGATTTTTAGTAAACCTACTAAGTTTACTAACCACTTTACCATTGTTCTTTTCAAGCTTTATACTTGAATCAAATGGTGTATTCGGCTTTTAGATTGTGAGATTACTAAATTTGTCAAGCACTTTCTCAAAAAAGTGAGCTTGACTAAAGGCGTAACCCACACTATTTCTTCTCACTTTTATACCAAAGAAGGTAGCGACCTTTCCAAGTTCCTTCCTCTACAAAGTGGAAGGTAGAAACCTCTTCGTTTCTATAATGCCTCTCATCTCATTACTCAAAATCAACAATCATCAATATATATACACACCAAGATGACATAGCCATCATAAGTCTTAGACTATAAGCACTTTTCCACATTATTGTGTCTAAACCCATCCAAAACTATGGCTTTATCAAAATTCCCATGACATTGTTTCGATGCTTGTTTTAATCAATACAATCATTTAACAAACCTACACACATTATGTTCATTTCCCCTTAGAACAAAACCCTCCAGTTGTTCCATATAGAACTGCTCATCGAGATCTCCATTTAAGAAATTTTTTTGACATCAATTTCATGAAAATTAAAGTTATATATTGATGATAAGGCAAATAAACTCTTATTGTGGTTCTCCCAGCAACCGGTGCATACTTGTCAAAATAACTATTCTTTCCTTTTGTTTCAACCCTTTAGCTACTCATCTAGCTTTGAAGGATTTGTATGTGCCATCGGTATGATATTTCCTCCGAAATAACCACTTTAACCTAATTGGTTTTTAACCTTGTGAAAGGTCTACCAATTTCCATATGTGATTTTACATAATTGAATCCATCTCACTATTTATTGCCTCCTTCAAAAACAGTCTCACGAAGACATTGCTTCTTGGTAGGTTTTAGGATCATCCTCAACTTGAAGAATCATAAGATATTTCCATGTGACTTCTTCAATTTTACCAGAGAGTATCTCTACTTGAGAACATTTTTCATTTGATCACAACTCTTTAATCCCTTGGCTTCTTCGAGGCAATATTGGTTGCTCATCAACCCTTGGATCATTCTCTTCACGAGATTCTCCAAAACTTGTGTGTTCTTAAAAGTTTGTACCACAATGTAACATGTTATCAAAGAAATCCACTTCTCTTAATTCAATTATCACATTAGACTCCAAGTCTAATATCCTATAGGCCTTGCTATTTTTCTATTTCAGGCATAGCCTACAAATGTACACTGTACGAACCTTAGACCCAGCATGGTCCTTTTAGGCTACGTGCTCTTGCAATAAGCAAGACACCCCCACACTTTAAGACATCCTAGGTTAGGCTTATTTTCTATCTATAACTCATATGGAGAGACATTGTTCTTTTTCATAGGAATACAATTCAATATATGACACGCAACAAGCAAAGATTCATCCCACAAGTTCTAACACAATTTAGCATGTAAAAGCATAGAGTTAATAATCTCAAGATAGGTCCTATTATTTCTTTCAGCTATCCCATTTTGTTGCGGAGTGTATGGTGTAGTGCATTCATGTATAATGTCATGTTGTTCACAAAACACATTGAAATCATTTGAAAAGTATTCACCACCTCTATCACTTCTAAAAGTCTTTATTTTCCTGTCCAATTGATATTTTACTTACGCTTTATAGATATTATATGCATTAAATTCTTCATCTTTACTCTTAATCAAATACACATAAGTATACCTAGAGCAATAATCTATAAAAGTCATGAAGTATCTATTTCCTACTCTAGTCAACATGCCATTCAATTCACATAAATCACTATGTATTAAATCTAACAAGTTTGAACATCTATCAACACTTGGAAAATGTTTCTTTACCATTTTAGACTGAACACATAATTCACATTTATCATGCTCATTCCCACCACAATTAATCAATCCACATTCAACAACTCTTTTAATTGTGTTATAACCTATATGAGCAAGTCTATTATGCCGCAAAGTAATAGAACTAGAATTAATCTCATTACAAGAATTAGATGTCATATAATTATTGTCATCATCAAGAGTACAAAGTTTGATCATTCCATCACATGAATAACATTTTCCAACAAAAGTATCCAATTTAGTCAAAATGAGTTTACCAAATTCAAACTCCTTTTTGATACCGGATTTACTCAATAGACTTCCACTCACAATGTTTCTAGTCATATTGGGAACATAGGGAACATTAGTTAGGGTCACTTTCTTCCCATTAGTGAAGAACATATAAATGCAAGTACATTGGATCTCTTTTCATTTCCCATTTGGACTTCAAGTCCCACATTTGGACTTTCAAAGGTTTTGAAAAGAGTTTTATCCTAGGTTGCATGAATGGTGGCACAAGTATCATATCACCATCCTTGCACCTTTCCTTGGGTTGCATTAACTTCACTCAAGGTTGCAATGATCTCAACATCAAATGCATTTTCCTTGGTATCATTACTTAGGTTTGCAATAATCTCAAAATCAAATGCATTGACCTTAGAATCTTCACTTTCTTTTGCAATGATCCCATCATCAATTACATTAACATGTTCACCTTCTGTTAAGGTTGCATTAGTTTCATCACTACATGCATGAACTATGTCAATTCTCTTTAGGGTTATCATACATTCCTCATCGAATATATTAAATTAAATTAAGGTCACAAAGATCTCATCATCAATTGTTAACCCTAATCTCATTATGGTTAACTTTACAATTACCATATCTCACATGATGATCATAACTTTAAGAACAAAACAAGTATAAAAATCACCCATGAATTATTCATTAACATTCAACATTGTACTCTTAACATAAGCAATAATCTCAAAATCACAAAAATATGACAACAAACACATTTCATTCAAATTCTTGAAATCTACACATTTAGAAATAAGGGAATTTATGACATTTAACAAAAATAGAAATTATAAATGGATGATGAATAAAACACATAACCTTGCGGCCTATCACCCATGGGGTGGTCGACCTGACCATTTTGTTCATGGTACTTGGTGAAGTATCACACTACTCACATTACCATGGTTGTTAGCATGAAAAACATAAAAGAGTATGGTTAGTATAGCACATGAAATACATGTGTTGAGAGTATGCTGATACCTGAACCAATGAGGGTTGTGAGTTCATATACTTAGTAAGCATTGGAAATAAAAAATTTCAATCAATACAACAAGTACTCATAACAAAAAAGCATAAAGGCATAAAATGTCATATGTAAAAAGTGTCAAGTACAAGGTGCCCCACCAATGGCATGAAAGGAAAAACAGAGTAAAAGACCAAAAAAAGACTAACTAAGGCGAGGAGTATCATCTGAAAAACCACCCTGAGCCTCGGTAGTCTCACGAACCAGATACTTCCTAAGCTCCTTCGCTCGCATCTTCTCGGGAAGGAAATCCAAGTTCAGATCTTTGTTGGACTTCCAGATCAAGTAGAAGCAAGAGAAAGCTGTCTCTGAATACTCATCTCGAGCCTTGTCCCAGGAAACCTTGACCTCTTGCTCCTTCTCGACAAGAGAATCCTTTCACAGTTGGTCCATGTCAGTAATCGGCTTCTCTTTCTTAGCTTTAGATTGTTGGAGCTGATCGGCAAGTTTCCCCTCCATATGGGTAATCCTGAGAGTTAAATCAATCACTTCCTGCTGTTTAAGCTCCACGGTAATGCAGAGAGTATTGATCTCTTCATCCTTCAAAGAAATGTACACATCCCGAGAGCCAAGAACACGCCTAAGGTCCAACACATCCTAACGAACAACTTCAAGCTCAGAATGAAGGTTGGAAAGCGTAGATGTATACTCTACAAGCCTATCATGGACATGGGAGACAAACATCAGTGCCTGCAAAAAAAAAAAACAAAACATAGAAGTGTTAGATAAACGTCAGCACACAAGCTAACAAGACAAGAAGAAAACTGTAAATGACTTACACTCTAAATGTCAAGGAGTGACTTTGTGAGGATGGTGCATAAGTACTCATTCTTAATCCCATTAAAAGGCGTTGTTGTCTGCTCCAAATGGGACGCTCGTTCCACGAGGGCACCTAGATTCTGTATGGAAAACTGGTGTGGCTCAGATAAGCGAGCAGGCGCTGAACATGAGGTACCTGCATCAGTGAAAATGGGAGGAACCGATGTAGGCAAGGATGGCCCTACCTCTGCAATAGGACTAGACGCCAAAGGAGTCGAAGGAGGCACCTCAGGGGGAACTTCCATTATCGACTCAGCCTCAACCCTGGCCCTCTTAGCCGCTCGGACAGAAGGACTAGCCTCGGTGGGAGTCAACCTCTGCTGGGTATGAAAAAAGATGAACATGTATGAACCTGCAAAAGATGATCAAATGATGGAAGGATATCAAGCACAGATGAATCATAAAATAAAGGTGATAAATTGTCAAACCTTCCAAATGAGATTCGGGCTCGAACATAGTCTCATCAAAGTCATCTAAAGCAAGCGATGAGTACGCAACAGATGCATCCACCTCATCACCCTCCTGTCTAGCTAGCACAGGCAAAGAGGGTACCTCCTTGAAATGAATAGGTCCCAGGGAGCCTATGGCGTTCATAGGCTTGGGACCATCTTCATCCGGAACATCGACTATAGTGGGAGGAAACAACCCGACCTTCCTAAGGTTCTCTAAAGTAATGAGGGTCTTGACATTCTTCTCCTCAAGGGTCATGGAAATCAACACCTTGGCTCTAACACCAAGATTGCATTGGGAGCCAACTGAGAAGGACTAATACCAAAATAATCAGCCACACTCTGAAAGTATGGATGAAGAGGAAGTAGGGCACCAGACTTAATGGAAGAGCGTGTCTAGGAGCACATACCCAAATGTGGGTCCTCAGCTCTGTCATTTGGACTAGGGATAGTAATAGAAATTTCAGAGAGGTCAAAGGTCTTCCGTAAGTTCTTTACCATCTCTTCAATCATATCTATGGCAACCCTCTTGAACCAAACAACCTTGTAATCAGCAGGGCGAGGCTTCTCAACCAGTTTCCATATGATCTCACTAGCAAAGGTGGCCCAAGAATCTGATGAATGGTACTCTTTTTGTCATCTCTTCTTTTGCTGCACAGCTGGCAAGATTGTCTTGCTCTTGGAAGAAGGGAGAACCACCTTAGGCTGGAACCTGTGAATAGAATACTCCTGAGGGAAAGTAACATGGCGATGAGAACCCTTGATATGTTCTCGCTGAGGAGAAGAGTGATGGGGAACCTGACTGGTATCCTTGTTCATAGGGCCTGGCAAGGACTCCCGCTGACTGGACAAACTCTGTTGAGAAGAGTGACTTCACTGAGATGTGCCTTGAGAAACACGAGGAGTACTATGCTGAGAAGAGATATACGAAGAGCCAGGCGAAGAGCTCTGAGTTATGTGCTTGGCATTTTGAGCATTATCTTCGGAGGGTTGTCGAGCTGTCTATTTCACTCTTGCCATTAGACAATACCTTTTCAAGAAATCTTCCTCACTGAATAGATATAAAGCGAAGCAAGGGAAAATCCTTTTCACCCTTTCCAAGAACGCTTGTGGAGTACACTTGATTACAGACTTATCTGAAAAATAAGAGTTGGACATCTGCAACAAAGGAAAAATAAAGAGTAAAGTTAGTAAGTGAACATAATGAAGCCAATAGCTGGGGGCATATCCATTAAGTAAGGAGCAAAGTTGAAGAAACTAAAGGAAATATTTTTTTTAGGGTCTAGGTGGTCGGCCTATGGTTGGACCGACCACCCTGGATCTTGGATCCCTAGATGTCGCCCAGGGAGGGTGGTGGTCGGCATATGCTAAGGTTTGGGCCGACCACCACTCACCCAAGGCATGGAATGCAGTATAAAGTTGAATTTTGTAACCCTGGAAATCGCCCTGGGCATAGGAGTGCAGTCTGGAGTTGGATTGTGTAACCCTAGAAATTTCCCAGCCTAAGGAAGCCCTTGGGGTGCTCGGCCCATGATGGGATATGTACGCCCGGAAGTCACACAAGGCAAGGGAAATGCAAGGGAAACGTGGTCGGCCCATGATGATGGAAGCCCTAGAGGTGGTCGGCCCATGATGGAAATCCTAGGGGTGGTAGGCCAGTGATGGAATTTACACCCCTAGAAATCGCCTATGCCTTGATCTGAAACCCTGAAAATTGTCTAACCCTAATGTTTATAATCCTGGAAATCGCTAGACCAAGGGAACTTAAGGGTGGTCGGCCTAGGGTTTTACAAGCCTGAAAATTGCCAGGCTAGTGAATCTCAAAGATTGGTCGGCCTAGGTCAGAGTTTTATAAACCTGGAAATCTCCAAGGGCATGAGAGTTGTGGGCCTAGGGTTGTACAAGTCTGAAATTGCCTATGCTAGGGTTTGGAACTATGGAAATCATCCAGACTAGGGAAATCGTAGACTTGATTCAAATAAGTCAATTATTTTGGATAAAAATAAAACAAAATAAGGAGATTCAAATAGATTCCTCAAAGATTCAAAGTATTTCTTCTAAATCTAAGCACATTTATATTAAATGATGTAAATATTAGGAGAAAATACTTACCCAAGTGAAGATCTGAGTTTGATGAAGATTTGAAGAAATCATGTTTGGAGAACCCTACAGCTTAGGCGCACAGAGCAGAGAAAGGAGAAGTGAATGCCTTACTTATATCCTCTCAAGCTAACCATATATTTTTAGGAATTCAAAATCCTTGAAAAATATATGGTATTGTTAAAAATTCAAATTCCTTGAAAAATATTTTGTATTTTTAGGACATCAAAATTCCTTGAAAAATATATAATATTTTTAGTAATTCAAATTAATTGAAAAATATTTTGTATTTTTAGGAATTAAAATCCTTGAAAAATATATTATATTTTTAAGACTTCAAAATTCCTTGAAAAATATAGGACCTCATAATTTCCTTGAAAAATATAATTATTTTTAGGAGTTACAATTATCCTTGAAAAATTCTTCTAAGAAAATTATCGATAGTTAATAAAGTACTATGTAATGTCCCGAGGGACTTTGCTGTTAAAGTACTGCTACGATATGTTTCTCGGGCCAGATCAAGTTTACCATAATGTTGAACACATTACGATAAACTTAGGGGGCAAATGTTATCCCTCAAAAATCCAGAGATGACGTGGCAAATGAGAAAGCAGCACGTGGCATCACAAACCAAGGAAAAAATGACGAAGTATTGAAAAAAGATCAATCAGCAAAAAAGATAGGTCCAAGACCTATAGAAATTCAACCAGGCCTAAACCCCTTAGGGGTGGTCGGCCTGGCATTGGCCACCTAGGGGTGGTCAGCCTGACCCCAACCACTAGGGGTGGTCAGCCTAAGCATGCCCAAGAACCCCTTGGGGTAGTCAGCCTACCTTATCCTTCATAGGGTGGTCGGTCTACACTCCCAAAGACACTTCACTGGGTAAAACTCACGCTCGTTCAAACTGAGATCAAAAGGCCTATCACCTAGCAGATCAACAGGCCTAGAACATTTAAGATCACAGGCCTAGCACCCAAAGGACCAAGGGGTTTAGCACCCAAGCTCTAGAGGGTCATCGAGCCTACCACCTAAGCTCATAAACCAATCAAGACTTAGCATTTTCTCGAAGGTCTCAATCGTGCATTATTGACCACGATCCATAGAAGACAATGGGAAGACCCACGATCTCATAATCATGGGAGGGTGGATACGTATCTCCACTCCCAATGATCATGTACTAAAACCCGATCCCCACTCTTACTGATCATGTAACAACCCCTGGGTACTATAAATAAAGGACCCAGGGCTTCATTTCAAGAGATCTCTTTTTCTGGACCTTTGGGATCAATCTTTTGGACAAACTTGTGAAGAGTGAATTCTGAGTTGATCTTTGTAATTGTCTATCGGGCAATTCAATACTAAAGACTAAGTTGATTAGGTTATTACTATTCAAAAGAATAGGGTTGAACCACTATAAATTCATGTGTGTTTTTGTTTAGATATTTGTACTTTGTCGTATGTTCGATTCATTTCATTCAAAAGATGTCGTATATTGTACATACGACTATTGGCCAATTTCACAGGTCAAGAAATATTTTAGAAGATAACCTCATAACCTAATCATTGTTAGGAAAGAGGACAACTTTCAAACCATTATAGATCACTATTAAACGACAACCTCCAATTCTAGTTGCCTACTAGTTTGAGGAATAACCTTTAGTGACCTGTTCGCATAAGCATAGCTTGTTCAACTATGTTTATATACATGAAATGAAGAAAACGATTATGTTAGCCTATGGCGACGAAAAATGAATTATGCTAACAAGTGATCAATGACCAAGACTCCTCATTCACTTGGGGGGCATATAGGGTATAAGAACGCAAGTGTTTTGTTCGTTCTACCCGAAAAAGAAAAAAAATGTGCCTACTTGTGTCCTATTCGTTCTACCTACAAAGGAAAAATTATGTCTACTTGCCTGAGCATAAAGGTGAGACAAACACAAGCCATGAAAAGAGAAAAAGAAGATATAAAAACACACAAGTTATTCACACCATTCACAAAAGGAAAACTAGTATGTTAGCTAGTACATGTAAAAAGTCTCTATTCGCATCATGCACAAAAGGTAAACTAGTATGTTTGTTGGTACATGTAAAAAGACTCTATTCGTATCATACACTAAAGGCAAACTAGTATGTTCACACTAAGAACAAAAGGCAAAATGATTTGTTCGTTGGCATGCAAGTACAAACTACAAAAGAAAACAAAGAGTCGAGAGTATGCAAGTACAAAATAATCCAACATGAGGTGCGCTAGGGACTATGCTATCAGGACTATAGCTCAAGGGTCTAGTCGCCCGAGCTAGCTAAAGGGTCAACATAAGTGTTGGTAGCAAAATCTTCAGGCCTTGAAACATCACCATCCCCCGACTGTACTAAGGAGGTACGAACAGAAGAGTTTTCTTCATCAACAAGTCTTTGTTCGCAAGCCTCTAGTATGGACTTCTCTCCGCCATTCAGAAATGTTAAATCGATACCGTGGTTGTGTTTCCAGACTTGAAAGAATATGTTATTTAAGATCTCTCCTTCTTCTTCAAGGGTTTGAAGGCAATAACTTCCCCATCAGCTTTAAGTTTCTCAACCTCAACAGCATGAGACTTCTGAAGATAGTCAATATCAGCCTTTAGTTGATTGATCTCGGTACAGGAAGAAATTTTGAGTTGCTCGAGCTCAGTCTTACAATTTTTCCTCTCACCACGAACAGTGTTTATCTTAGACATCAGGACACGACATGTATCTTCCTTATCCTTCTTCAATTGCTCTATAAATTCAGATAGGTTGGACAAGGTGATCATTGTCTGTAAGGGATAGAAAGAGATCAATACAGAAAATTAAGCGGAAAGATAACAAGTACAATAATAAGAGAAGAACCATACCTGAACAGTGTTTGTAATAGAATGGTGAACGATCTCACTAAGGACGCAAACTCCGGAGAAATACCATTGTGCCCGTATCTGGTCACTCTAGATGACCTCTTCAAATCTAGGTACCACCATTTGATCATGAGAAGGTAGTATATGAGATAAGGACCAGGTCGTGGAAACCACACTAGCAATCGCTGCAGGGGTTGGCAGTGTAACCCCAGCTAGAGGCCGACTCTGGCCTGAACGAAAAGAAGAAGTCTCTACAAGGGCCCCCTTATCCTTGTTCTATAATTGTTTCCTCCTCTTGTTAGCCCTTACACCTACAACCTCAGGGCAACTAAACAAAGTTTGAGCATTCATGTCTCTTGCCAAAAGAAAAGTGGTCAGATAAGATGCAAAAATATATATTAATCATAATGCAGTTAAGAAAAAATGGTATACCAGAAAGACTATTAGTAAAAGTTTCCTCTAGAAAGTATTAATTTAACCAATGAGGGAGGGGCAGTTCCTCATTTATGAGGGATAGACCAAGACCTCCCACGTCACTAAAAGGTTTAGAAGGGAGATGCAATTGCGATAAGTCAAATTCTGAACAGTTGGGTAACCTAGAAGAAAGACTGCTTGGGGAAGAACAAGCAAATGAAACCTCAAAATGAACTGACTTAGGCTCATCACAAACAACAATAACCTCCTCTGATTGCCTCTCATGTATAGATTCTCGAACCTCAGAAAAGGGAACATAGTCAAACTCCGAAGGCGCCGATAGATGATCCGATGACTGATATGGTTCGAGTAGACCGACCAATCGTAAATTGTCATCATTGATAAGAAAATATGCATTCACTATACTTCCCATCCAATCGACGTAACTGAGAAAGAGGCTGTCGCATCTCAATGGTTGGAGTCGGTCACCTATAATAACCTAAAACAACAGGTTAAGCGAACAAAATGAGCTTACTGTGAAGGAAGCGAACAAACAACTATTTAAAGGGAAACGATCAGATACTTACCAATATCATGGAATGACCTATGCTTGAACTGGAGGGCATTGATAAAAAAAGTTTTGACTAAAGTAGCGACCAAGGTTTGAAACACCACTCCTAAGGACTTCCCCACTAGAATAGCTACACAAGTGGTAATATAATTCATAACCTGACACACGGTTGGACTTGATATTGAAAAAGTAGTGAACCTCCAAAGCATCGAGAGGAGGCCTATCTAACACTCTACAGAATACGCAACAGTACCAATGATCTGTAATTGTTCAGTGTCAGTTGGAATGGGGCAATATTTCCACAAAGTACAAATGAAGCGGCAAGAAGGCACTTACTTGGCAATGCATGGGACTCCAAGCGGTATACCCGTCTGGTGGTGAGTCTGCTTGCTCATCATTAACACAGGACTCTAAGCCCAAGTTCACCAATAAGTCCATACTTATCTATTAAATGGGACAAGTCACTTGTAGAAAAAATGGATCTTAGTGTTACAAAACCATTTGAGGTAAATATTTCTCCAAGCACTTTTTCAGTATTTTCAACATTTTTCCTCTTCCTTAATGCTTTTAATTTCTTGGGAGGCATGGATTTGGTCCTAGATCAGAAGAAAATAGGGACGAACAGATCCTTATATACTTCAAAGAAGGACGCCTAACCGAATTGTAAAAGAAACCGGACTCCTCGAAGACCAATCAAACCCAAGTACTTGGAAAGGAAAGGAAAGGAAAGAGCAAGATTCTGTTCGCACATACACAATATGAGGCATGTTCGCCCATAAGTGTACAACTAGGGAGAATAGAATCAAAAAGATACCAGAACATAGAAATGAGATAGCTTACAAAAGGGATCTATACTTGGGGAGATCAAGTGAACTCGCTCATGAAAGGTAAGCAAAGGAAAGCATGTTTGTTTGTGTGTCTGTTCAAGGAGCAAGCAGAATGTTTTACAATTCTTTTACAAATTTGTACTCAATTAACCGAACAAACATCACACATCTTTTCCTTAAGTTGAGTTTAAATTTCATAATATGTGCATACACTCATTGGCAAGAGGAGTACCTGCTTGTCTTTATTCATAAAAGGTGGATAGGACCAAGACTTAGGTGGGTTGTTCGCATATTCAAAGATGCAACTTATTCACCTATAGCTGTGAAGGAAAAGCTTATTTGTCTGCCTATACAAAAAATGGTGCGAATAAAAGGTAAAGGCTGAAAATCATAGGATCATGTTCGTTTTTATTACTCTATTCAAATTGTTCATACATGGGCGAACAAAGATCAAAACAGAGGCAAGATTTTGTAGAAGACCTGTTCGTGTGCTTGTGAACATATATATATATATATAATTAAGAAAGTCTACTCGTTTGTGAAAAGAAAATTTATGACAAAAGCATACACATCTTTGGAATAAACAAGATCGGTAAAGACTCTTTCATTTTTATTCTGAAAAAGACACTTACCCAAGATGACTTTTGGCCACAAACAAGAGAGGAAATTGACAAAGTAAACCCGAGCACCGTAGCACCTTCAAGAAGTTCGAACCTGTGGTCCTAAATATTCAAAATATTTGAAGAAGTCAATAAATTCCTTCAGACTGTGTTCAATTTTTTTGAAGGAATAAGTCCTGAAGCTACTGATAGTTGCATAAAAAAAATGCATACCCAGTGAAACAAAATGGTGATGGTGGCAGAAGCTTCTCCTCCGACATTTATGACTTCATTCTGGAAAGTTGCAAGAACCTCTCTTCCCACGGAATCCCCACCTCCAATAGCGTCGAGTTCCTCCGGTAACTCACTTCCTCCAGTTGTAAAGGCTCTACGACGTCGAGCTATTCTCGGCACAAAAGGGTCAGCGACAGCCTGCTTAACAGCATGAAAGCTTCTAAGTGAAAAAAACCAAGTGATCAACTAGGTTTCAAAGTAATGGTCCTAAGGGTTCTATAGCGAAATGGGTCAGCTATTCAAGTGTTAAGGTATGTCTGTTTGCTTACATTGAGAAAAACATCAGGGGTATTAAATGAACACAAGAGTGGGTGGCGTAGTCTTGTTCACCCATATTAGGTATACAATAGACTAATCGCCAACACCCATGGATAGAGAACGAATGATAATATGCCTAGTTCGTGTGTTCCTCAAGCTACTATTGGTTTGCAAGGCAGATATAAACAAAAATGAGAATGGACGACTGGTACAACAGTTGATTAGAAGGCTTGTTCGCGTGTGCGCATTAGATGCAGTCTATTTTCCTTTGGGCTCATATAAAAAGTGAGCATGGATCATTTCGAGAACCTGATCGCCTATGACTAATCTCATGGTACGGATTAAACATGTTCAGGTACCATACTGCCAATTATGACTTCATAGGGGGAGAACAAAACATAAAGAATATTGAACGTCAAAAGAGCATGGGACTTTGTTCATTATTATTCTACAGTAAAGAACTTGACTGCATAAAGGGGCCTAAATGTCGATTCAAGTTTCTACATCGAGTCAGAGGATATGCACATAAGGGCATATGATTTTGAGATATCCTATTTGCATTAATGTCGCATGCTTAAACCAAATAATAGTGGGGACATTGTTCGCATAACTAAGTCAGAATTGTGTAAAGCACGAAAACTGACTTGGGGGGCAAATGTTATACCCATTTTTTGGGCACTTATAACATTTTTTAAAAAATAACAATTATAAAGGGGTGATGAACAGAACACATAACCTCCTATTCTCACGAAGCACAAAAGAGTTCCTATTCTCATGAAGCACAAAGTACTTCTTGTTCTCACAAAGTACAAAGCAAACTACCAAGCGTTAACAGAAGAGATTGGGTGGCGTAGTCGTATCCTTCAATCTCTGTTTGCACAAGGCAAACCATTACATGCTAACAGTAGGATCCTGTTCGTTCAACACACAACATCTATGCTAATAGAATCAGCAAAGGAGTACAGAGTTGTCATTTATCAAATATAATTGTATTTGTATTATTTACAGTTCAAGCCCAATAACGTAGGCCCATGATTTAATTGTAACCCTAAACTCCTCACTATGAATAAAAGGAGGTGGGATAGAAATGGGAGAGGCAAGTGTGAATGTCGAAACTCCATGATTGTATAAACATGTCCTTCTGTAATGTAAAAGTGAAGGAGGACGATAGAACAACCGGTGATGCAGGTTCGCCGGAAACTATGGTTCTTCAAGCTTAAATATTAATGTTGACGGTGAAATCTCGTCAACGATTAAAGGTTAGAAAACTAAGATTTTTATAGTAAGGGTAGCTTAGAATCAAGAGGAAAGAACTTCAATCAATAGAAAAAAAACAGAGCAACAATGGAACAAAGATCATGTATTTCTAAAATGTCCCCTCACACACTCAGTTTTCCAACCCCTTAACCTAAGGGGTTGGGGCCTATTTATAGGGGGGCTCTATTGGCCCTGGATATAGACAAGTCCCAGACGACAGGGTCGTACACAGGTACTCTGATAGTGTAGTGGCTCAGGGCGTAGTGGTGTCTACCCTGATGATGCCAGAGTCGTGGCCTAGGACATAGTACTGTCGGCTCTGGCGTATGGTTGGGGGTGGCCAAGTGGTACCATTACTCTTCGTACAGGTCCGTACTGCCACTACTCCTCAGATGCAGGTCACGGGGCCGTACCTTTGTTCTCTCCACAACCGTACGCCCCGTGTCATTACGCGTGTCTTGTACCCGGTTGTCCTCATCAATACACGTTTGGTACCCAATGCTGGCTTGGCATTCCCACTAAGTGTCTCTAAGTACCCCTCATGCTAATGCCAAGGAGGCTTCATCCTGTATGCGTCATGTGTGGCCGATACGTTAGGAGCCGAGGCTGGTCTACGCAGGTCACGTGAAATCGAGGCTGAAGACACAGGCAGCGCAACAGGGCAGAACCCTCGCATAGCGAGGCTGCCCCTCTTCCCCCCGGGTGCAGGCGTGGCGAGGCTCAGAGCACGGATGCCACAACAAGGCCTCACCCTTGCATAGCGAGGGTGTCTCGCGTAGCGGGGTTGACCTTCTTCTCCCGAGTGCAGGCGTGGCGAGACTCGGGGCACGGACGCCACAACAAGGCCTCCATCCTTGCATAGTGCGGGTATCTCGCGTAGCGAGGCTGGCTTTCTTCTCCTAAGTGCAGGCGAGGCTCGATGCTTGATGGAACGGGGCGCACGCAGATGGCCAACCCGGGACCGTCGCATAGCGAGGGTGACGTTCAGATTGGCAAGCGGCCAGGGGCCCTCGCATAGCGAGGGTGGCCCTCTTAGCTCAATTCCCTCACCATCATGTGACGTCCTCATCCCCTTGTGCGGACAATGAGTAGCTTTTAGGATGTCTCGTAGTATAGAGCTTCACTTGTGAATAGGATTCATAAGGGAGGAATTTCCACATTTACAATTAATAAAAATGACTAAGTGGACGTAGGTCATCTTTTTGGGGTCGAACCACTATAAAATATGGTGTTATTTATTTGATTATATATATATTTTGTAATCCATGCTCTTATGTTCTCAAGTTGATAAAAAATGCTATCAACAATACCAATCTCCTTAAGTATGTAATCCCATTGTGTTATCTCATCCTTTGTTGATGAAGACTTTGAATCCATATCCATGTTCATGTAGAGCATATCCAAATATAACTTTCTTTAATCTTTCATGGTGATGTGTTCAAGACAAACCAAATCTTAAAGCAATGATTTGAAGGTTGTTGAAGTTGAACAAATTTCCCTCATTGTTGATTGTGCAAAACACAAAAAGAAAGAAATTAGAACTTATGGCTTTACACTTTCTTAATCAATAATGCATAATAGGAATAGTTCAATATTACAAACCTTAGATACTAATCAAGAATCTTATTCAAAGTATGGATGCAAATCTTGAAAACAAATAATTATGTGATTCAATGATTATAAGATGAACTTAATAAAGTTTAATCATCAATAGTAACAACATAAACACAATAGAATGACAATATACAATATTAGGGTTAGAGAGATACAACCTTTCTCTTTGAGCAACTTGAATCTCCAAACTTGGGGAACTTCTGAAGCTTATAAATGAATTAACATTGTTGTCCAAAATCTCTATTCCAACTCTTCCATTTGTTGCTTGAAGCTACTAGTTTTAACGTCCCAAAACTGCTAATCAGATTAAGGGCTTGGATTAGTGTTTCGGGAGGGCACGTGGGACAAATATGTGAATTATATTAATGTATAATTGAGTATGCATGATTATGTATATTAAATGCGTTTAAATACCCGTTTTTGTTTTAAAAAAGAGCATTTTCATAATTTTGTCTCGTTGAGGGTATATTTTTATTTTATGTGCTATATGCTTGTGACCACATTGTTATGTGGATAAATTTGTGATATTTAGCAGGAGTGGATCCTTTCGAGCAATTTAGCAGAAAAGTCACAGTGGGGGAAAAAATACTCGGCTTGGAGTGAGCCAAGGAGAATTATTGGTAAATGGAATTAATTTGGAAAAATATTTGGGTTTAGTGGATAAATTTGGGAATTTGTGGTAATTTGAGGTTTAGTGGGAATTTAAGCTAAATGACCAAAATGACCTTGTGCTTAGTTTTGAGGTTAAGTCAAAGCTAGGGGCCAAATGGTCATTTGACCATTAGTATAGGCAAAATTGGGACTAAGTGCTGAGCACTTCCCATACACATTTGGAGAGTTTTCCTTTGGTTTCTAAAGTCTTCTTTCACCAAAGTCAAGAACTATATAAAGAGTTTCCTTCAAGCATGGCCAATTTCTTGGAGTTTTGAGGTTCTAGGAGAGGTTTGGGCTCAAAGAAGGGAGTTAGTCACTATCAAGGCAACATTTCAACTATAGTTTTCGGATTTGGAGCAAGGTAAGCTTGGTTTTTATGTTCTTTAACTTGATCTTGATGGATTAATGATTTTAATCCTAGGTGTGCCAATCGTTAGTTCTAAGATGTTATTAAGGGTGATTTTGATGTTTTGATGTTGTTTTCTAGTAGTTTAGTTAGCTTGAGGTCGACTTTGGGTCATTAGATTGGGTTTGGGATCTAAAAATTTCAAGGGAAATTGCGGATTCTAAGTTTTGGCACGGGGGCACCAAAGTGCCTCAAGATGAGCGCCGCTGCGCGTATGCGTTTCCTCGAGGGCAGTGTTTGCCCTATGATCCCTGTTGTGTTGTGACCCTCCAATAGGGCACCGCAACGCTAATGTAGTATGATTTCAGGGTTAGCTCTCAAACTATTGTGGCACTACAACCCTTTGCAGGGGCGTCGCGACGCTAATTTTTTCTTTTTAGGTAGACTTTTTGGACTTGTTTGGAGCTGTGACCCTTAGTGGGGGCGTTGCGACGCTAATTCTTTTTTAAGGTACAAATTTCATGTTTTGGGAATAAGGCTTGGGGGCTCAGGGGGCGATTCCATTATCAAAATGAATGGAATTAGAAGTCTCGGGAGCTATGGTTTAGTTTTGAAACCCGAGATTTAGACTTAGTCCCTAATAAACGTACCATTTATGTTGTGACTAGGAATTCTGCAAGGCTAGGGAAAAGAGGATCACACTTAAGGTCACTTTGTCATCAACACAGGACTTGAGGTAAGAAAACTGGCATATGCACATAGAGTTGAATGGTTGATATGCATACTAGCATTGAATTATTTATGAATGATTAATACAATCTATATTCGGCCATCGAGTTGAACATGGAACCGGTTGGCAAGCATGTGTAACACAGGCTATGAAGGTGATTCTAGTTTGAGGGTGCAGTCCCCACTCATCCCGCTGGGTCGTCTGGCAAGGTTGTTCTTCTTGGTCTATGTAAATGATTCATGTGATTGCAATGAATATACTTGTAAACTATAAAACGTGTTTACAATTTATATAATTGGAATAAATGCATTTAGTATATATGAAGCATGTGGTTATTGCTTATGAATAAATGGTTATTATTGTAACGTCCCAAAATTTCTAATAAGGCTTAGTGCCTTGACTAAGGGCCCAAGAGGGCAATATTGGAATATTATGTGTTTATATGTGAATTAATTGAATATTTATGTGATTATGTGGATTGCATGGGTTATATCATTATATGACTGATTATGCATGTTTAAGTGTATTAAATGTGCGAAATAGGCCCGTTTTATTTAAAGGGGCATAGTTGTAATTTTGGCCCATTGACGGTCTAATTGTGATTATATGTTTGAGATCACATTATTACGTGGATATATTTGAGATATTCGTCACGACTCGGTCCTTTCGAGCAAGATAGCAGTTTAGTCACAACAAGGACATATACCCGACTTGGGATGAGTCAAGGGGTCTTTTGGTAATTTGGTGCGTTACGAGGACTCAATAGAGTATGAGCCATATTTTGGGGGAAATTATTGATATTCTGAATTTTGGCAAAATTAATTGGGGTTATAAGTATAATGTGAGACGGGAGTGTAAATGACGATTTTGCCCTTGAGGGGTGTTGAGAGGAAAAAGATGCCTTGGGGTAATTATGTTCATTTGGATCATGGGTTGTCTTAATTAGCTTAAGCTTATCAACTTAGTTTAAACAAATAGAAACAGAACTCTCTTTCTCTTACGTTAATACTCACTCTCTCTCTAAGTGGTTGAAAATTTCTAAAGAATTCTTGATCCTTGAGTTTTGAGGCAAGGGTGTGTGGAATTGAAAGCTTATAAGCTTAGGGAACCTAGCTAGAATAGATCTCTATCAGAGGTAACACAATTACCTGTGTTTTAGTTTTGGATTTTCATTTTTTTATTGAATTCTAAGTTTAAGGGATTTTGATTGAGTTTTAAGATTGTTTTTTATGTTTCTGAGCTGCTGGGACCATTATTATGGTTGAAACTGGTTAAAATCATGTTTTGGGATAATTTTTTATGAAGTTGGAAATTCTTAAAATCACTAGTTTTCTAGGTTCGCAGGGTCGCGCTGCGATACTGTTCTTAGAGTGTCGCAGCCCTTATGAACTTAGAGAGCATGAGTGTGCCTCGAACTGCCCTGGCGCTGCGGCACTAGGCGGGTTGCACTAAGGCGCGTGTCAAGTGATTTTTTAGGCTCGGGCTCTCTGACTTGTTGAGCGTCGCGGCCCTTAATGGGGGGCGTCGTGACTCTAATTGGGGAAAAATTAGAAATTTGGTTTTGGGTTATGGGAACCCAAACCTAAGGGCTCGTGAATAGTTCTACTACACGGGATAGTGAAATTCAGAGTCCCTGAGGCTAGGACTTGGTCTGGAAGCCTTTATTATTTCATTTCGTGATAATTATTCCTTGATATGGTTGTGACTAGGGTGAACCCTTAGGCTGGGGAGGAGAGTACTGTACTCGAGGGTCATCATACACTATTTACTCAGGACTTGAGGTAAGAAAATTGCACCTGGTCTCTGTTTAGGGCTTGGGCCCGGTTATGGAACGTGGTTATAACCATGCTTAGAATGTTTTATTAAACATATTGATTACATTGTATATGCCTATGTTAAGTAATGACTGCTTGTATGTTATGCTTGAACGACCATATGGCTACTTGAAATAATAAGCACCAGTACGCTTGGCCAGCTCTAAGGCTGATTATACAGGGAATTGGGTAATGGGCCCTGGAGTGACTTTATAATCACTTATCTGGATTGACTACATGCACGAGTAGGGTTATTACTACTAAGCATGCTAATTATGAATTTGTGATATGACGAATACTACTTATGAGCATGATTATGTTTTCTTGCTAAGCCTTGGCTCAAGAGAGCTAAATGGTGCAGGTAAATGAATAGAAAAGGTGGACTAGCCATGAGTTGTGAGCTTCAGGGACAGGGTGTAGATATGTATCCTGCTCGACCGACACGGCCGGGGGTATCAATTGGAACTAGGGTTGAACCCTAACTTTTCCTCTGAGGTCAGCTTTTGTATTCATTTTGAGTTGTAACATTTTAAAACTCTGTTGGGATCCCATGTATTGCACTTAAACTCTTTTAATGAAATGGTTGACTTTTGACCGAAATTTTTAGTACCAAAACCTGTGGTTAGTTTCAATTACACGTTTTAAGCCTAAATGACTCGTTTAGCGAGTTAAGCACTATTTAATTACACAATGTAACGGTCCTAGATTAGGAGGACATTACAACTAGGTATTAGAGCGAGGATAGGTTTAAGAGATCTTGAAGATTGGTTGGGCATGTACACTCGCCACTGAAGACAAGATCGATTAAGGTTCAGTAACTATTGATATGAATCTGTGCTTACCTGCCTATTAGATATATGAATGTCTTATTTGCATGCTTGATTAGGAAGCATGCATTATATTGATATGGCCTTGACTGTTGCGTGAGTGATAAAATACGTGCTTATTAGCACCATTGCTGCTATGAATATGGAAGAAATTCTTATTAGCACTGTTATTGTTTATAATTGTTAAGTGCATGCTTATTGGCACTATTGCTACTTTTGAAAGCTAGAGAGTGCTTATTAGCCCACTTATATGCATATGAATACTAAGGATGTGCTTATTAGCACCTTGATTGAGCATGAATATGAACTGACTTGCTTATTAGCATGATTGTTGTATGTGAAATCTATTGAATTGCTTATTAGCACTGTTATTGCATGTGTATGCTTATTCGCTCGATTTTGCTGGGCACCGTTATTGTTGTCTGATATGCCGAGTCATTGATTACAGATAGACTTTGAAGTACGCTTCAAGGGAAATCAAATGAATCATTCGACATTTGAATTCAAGTCTGAGACAACGACCAGAGTCAGAACCCTCT
Source organism: Humulus lupulus (assembly GCF_963169125.1). Classification (NCBI taxonomy): domain Eukaryota; kingdom Viridiplantae; phylum Streptophyta; class Magnoliopsida; order Rosales; family Cannabaceae; genus Humulus; species Humulus lupulus. The sequence continues at coordinate 97,397,399 of NC_084793.1, forward strand.
GCCAGCTCTTGAGAATTGGCAACAAGTGATTGCAGACATGCAAGCTAGATTATAGAGGTAGGAAGAAAATATTCTCCTACTGAGACAGTAGCATGTTCCAGCAAGGAACGCTGCACCAGTTGTGCCACTTGTTGTGGCACTAGTATTACAGCAACAGTCGGGGGCTAGATAGGTGGGAGCCTCTTTATGAGCACTTCAGGAAGTAGCACCCTCTTACCTTTGAGGGAGGGACAGATCCACTGCAAGCTGAGAAATGGATGGGAATGACCACCTCCATCCTGGACTTTATGGGGGTGGCAGGTAATGACAAAGTGGCTTGTGCCACATTTATGTTTCGGAAGGACTCTGAATCTGGTGGGAAGTGGTATCCTAGACTAGAGATGTGAAGACTCTGAGATGGGAAGAGTTTAGAGAATCGTTTAACAAGAAATATGATAACGATGCAATCAGAGTTGTAAAGGTAGATGAATTCAGTAATCTGGTGCAGGGCACCATGACTGTTATAGAGTATGCTCTGAAATTTGACAGGTTGGCCAAGTTCGCTTCAAACTTGGTACCAATATATGTGATTATAAATGAGAGATTTGTCTAAGGGCTAAATGTTATTATAGCCTAGGATGTTCAAATTACTTTAGTACTTGGAGTGACGACTTATGCTCAGGTAGTGGAGAAGGCCCTTACGGCTGAGCACGGTAAACAATAGATCTGGCGCGAGAACACAGCCAGAAGGGACACTAGAAGGGTGGGACCTCCCTTTACTGGATCTGGTAGGAGCGGAGGCCCTAGTGACTAGAAGATGAAGACCCCCGACACTATTGAAAGTTAGTTAATAATAGCTACTCAATTACTCAGTCAATTACCCAATCAATTTATCAAATTAAAATAAGATATGAATGATGACTAAGTGTAGGAATAATAAAAATTACAATCATTTTTACATTGTTCAACCATGATTTCTCACAGCCTACTCCATGGGACCTAGCCCAGGGGTGAAGCAAATCCACTAAAATAATCAGAGTTATTACAAATACAAACAACAGAAACACATATTAAAACTCCCTTCTAATTTGGTTTACAAACAATAAACAACTCCCTATTTTGTAAAAATATTCAAGCAACAAACCTCCAACTTGTTTTGTACATTGTTGGACTCCCTCCAGCTACTGCTCAAGCTCCCCTTGAGACTTTTCTTGAAATCCTTTTAAGCTTTACACCAGAAACCTTGAGATAAATGGTGAGGAATCACCAAAATGCCATGGGAAATGAACAATGAAGCATCAAATGCTTTAGACATTTTTTCAGAGAATGTTTCTTGAAGAAGACAAATTTTAGCTACTAAAAAAGTTAAAGGAAACACAGATCAAATGAATATATATGCTATGGTAAAACTAGAAAAGCAAGCTAAGCAAGCCATGTGCTGAAATAGAAATCATGTGCTACTGGTATTTTTAGTGTTATAACATGAAAACAATGTTTATACATGAAAAACAATGCATGAAAAAATAACACTTACAAACCCCCCCTTCGGCATGCATATGAACAGTTAAATTGATTTATACTTTTAGCACACAAAGCTGACAAGAAATAACAACAACTACCAAAATTAGATAAATTTTTATATCAATGATACCAATAACAAAACAATCTGCTCAAAATACAATCAAATACCAATACAGAATATTCAAAAGCAGCAGGTAGTAAAATTAGTTCAAACACAGCTAAAAGGATGACAGACAATGATAGATAACAAAAAAGAATCTAAAGAAACTCCCCCTCAATGTTCAGAGGGCATGCCAGAGTTGAACCACAACTACTTGGAGGAAGAAGGTTGCTTCTTCTTCTTGCTATGCTTGAAGGTGCCCAGAGACACAACAAAGTCCTCATGAGGAGCAGCGATAGGAGACACGATCTGTGTGTCAGTAAGACTAGGGACTTGCTCCCTCTAAGATAGTGGTGCTTCCTCAAAGGAGTCATCAGCAGCGGAGGACGGGACTGAGAGAGGAGGCAAACCAAGATGGCTAAGAACTGCCGACTGAAATGCTTTATTCTGAGCTTAAGCCAATCTAAACTCAAATTTGAAGGACTGAAACTCAGTACTGAGAGAATGAATCCACTCAAACAATCAATACTTCCATGAGAATTGTTTGACACCCAAGGAAGAGGCAGCCATAGGATCCTTAACTGAGGGAACTTTCTTCTTGGCTTTGGACCTAGTGGAGGCCAAGTTTATGGCCTTGAGACAAATGCAGGTGTCCAAGCTTTTGGAAGGGACATTAGAGAAACAGTGAGCGATGCGTTGAATTAGACAAGGAAGGGAAATAATCCTAGATACCCTAGGCCACAAGGCAGCCTCCATTATAACCTGACACAGATAGTGAGGTAAAATGATAGTCTGGCGAGTACCCACGACAAAGAGAAAGCGAGCCAGATCAGCCCCAACCGTGGACTTGTTAGCGGTGGGCTGCCAATTGAAGAAATCAATAATGTGCAAAATGTGGTAGAGAGTGGTGAGTTCAGCAGCAAGAACTACATTGGAAATGGGCCAAGTTGAAGAAGGGTTGCTAGTGAGAGTGCGAGCAACCTCATTCATGTCCAGATTAAACTCAGCAGAGAACGCAGGCTCATCAAGTAGGGGCAGGTGTAAACATGTTGCAATAACCGATGGTGTAAACGGAATCCAATAGCCACGCAAAAAAACTTTTTCAAAATTTTCATGGACTGGATCAATAACATCAATAGACAGGTTAGAATAAAATTCATAGACCACAGGTGGACATGGCACATGCAGAGCAACACAGACTCTTTCTACTCATGAAAGGCAATAATGTCATACAAGCCCAAAGAAACAAACTCCAAGTAATCCAAAAATCACTTAGGCAGTAATTTTATCAAAGAAATAGTCTCAGTGAACTGATTTTTACAGGATTCATTCAGAAAGACATTACCTCTAGATGAGGAGGAGGCAGAAGTCTTGCCTTTGGAAAACCGAGAAGAGGACAGTGCCATTGGTGCAGATGGGGGCACGAACTTGGGCTTCTTGGCAGGACGAGATGGAGGCAGAGAGACCAGGGTTGGCTCGGGCACAACAATTGGAGAGGGCTTACGTTTGCGAGCAAATTTCTTGACCCGAACAGTAGGCCTGGGCAGAGCAGAGGGAACATCAGTCATTTGTTGGCGGGTTTGGGTACGAGAGGCGATGCCAGTGGGTTTGGGTGGTGGTGGATGGGAGGGGGAACGAGGTGGTGGAGATGGATCACAGAGCAGTGGGGAGGGTGGAAGGGGTGTAGGGGAGGGTTTAAGGGGTGGAGAAGGTATGGCAGAAGGTGGGGAGGAAGAGAGGTTAGTGGGGTCAGGGCGCGAGGGTGCAGGGAGTACAATGCTGGGGTCGAGGAGTACGGTTTTGGGGAGGGTGGGTTCAGGAATCATGGGTGTAAGGAGTTGGGTTTTGGTGAGGGAGGGTTCTAGGTTTATGGGTGTAGGGAGTTTAAGGTTGGGGTCGGGGAGTACGGTTTCAGGGAGGGTGGGTTCGAGATTCATGGGAATAGGGAGGTAGGTTTCGGGGAGGGAGGAATCTGGGTTGGTGAGAGCAGGGTGGACAAGAGAGGGAGGTGTGGAGGAGTAAGAGGATTCAGGGGATGGGTGGTGATACGATTACGATGGTGAAGGGCGTAGAGGTGGTTGGCATTTTGTATCAGCATCAGAGAATTAAGGGAACAGACATGGGTTGGAGAAAGAGGGAGTTTGGGAGGGAAAAAAACTTAGGAGAAAAAAAATATGACACCAAATAGTATTTAATAATAACATCTTGAAATTTGTTTTCTTATTATTATTATATATTTTTTTTAAATTGAAAAAATAGGACAGAAACGACAAAACCAAAGACTCACTGACAATGCTGATTTGAGAAAAATAGAATTTTTTTTTTAATTTTTGGAAAAGTAAGACCAACTATTTGGACACAGGAGAACACGTACAATTTGAAATATTAAAGCTAGAATAAATAGCATGAAGCTAAACACAATATAGACAAAGATAAACATCAATTTAAAAGGCACAAACCAAAATGAAAGACTTTCTACACATTGTTCAAACAGACATATAGCATGTTGTAACATAAACCTGACAAATGTAAAAGTGAGTCTTAACAAGACACAAGATAAACCTCAACAAGGAAGATGCAGAGAAAGTTAATCTCCATTTGTGTGTGAAGTGTCCTTATGAGCCTGCTATAGAAAGTACCAGGCAAACTCTCCCTCAAAATTATTATTATTATTTTGTATATTTTTGTCCTTTTTTTTGTTTTTTTATTGTAGAAATCCCCTTAACAATTACCAATTAGAGAGTCAAGCACATAGGTAGCCCTCTCCATGGGCACACAGTCCTAAGTGAAGGAGCAAAGTGACCCAATGATAGCTTTCACACTAAAACATAAAGCATCTCTAATAGGGGAGAAAATTCAATGCAATAACCAAGACTGAGAAGTCAAGCATCAAGTAAGACTACAACTGAGCATAAGCAAGCCTACATCACTTCAAGACATATGACTGTGAAAAGAAAGTTGAAGAAAGACTCACGCATGCAGATAGTGAAATTAGAAGATGAAATTTCAACCTATATTGCTTATTTTCAAATGCCACATGTTATAACTCAAACATACAAACTCCTATTGACTGTCTCAAGTGAACAAAAGTTTGGGAACTCAAAGCCTTTGTAAACAAATCAACAAGTTGACTTTCAGATGCAACATGAGATCAGACAATAAGGTTAGACTCAACTAACTCACGAAGAAAGTGGTGGCGAATATCGATGTGCTTGGTACGAGAATGTTTGATAGGGTTTTTGGAGAGATTGTGGCACTGGTGTTGTCGAAATAGATGGTCAAGGTGTCAAGACAAAGGCCATAATCCCACAACATTTGTTTCATCCAAAGAAGTTGAGTGCAACAACTTCGTGCCGCAATGTACTCCGCTTCAGCAGTGGAAAGTGAGATGGAGTTTTGCTTTTTGTTGTGCTAAGAGACCAGGTTGTTCCCCACAAAAAAATAGTCACCTAAAGTGCTTTTTCGACCATCAAGGTTACTTGCCCAATCAGACTCACTAAAACCAACCAAAGAATGATTAGTATCACAAGAGTACCAAAGACCAAAGTCAGTGGTACCAGCCAGGTATTTTAGAATTCTTTTCACAGTAGTAAGATGTAGTTCAGTGGGGGTAGATTGATATCTAGCACAAACCCCAACACTAAAACAAATATCAGGACGACTAGTAGTAATGTAAACTAAGTTTCTTATCATACTTCTATACAGTGTTGCATCAACCTTTTTACCTGTTTCGTCTCTGGTCAATTTGACAGTGGTGCCCATAGGAGTGCGAGCATGTTTTGCATTTTCTAAACCAAACTTTTTGAGCATGTTTTTGGCATATTTTGATTAAGACAAGAAAAATGTCATTATCAAGTTGTTTAATTTGTAAACCAAGAAAGTAACTTAGTTCACCAACCATGCTCATTTCAAATTCCTTTGTCATTAGTTTAAAAAAGGAGTGAGTGTGTGCCTCATAAGTGGATCCAAATACTATGTCATCTACATAGATTTAGACATAAACAACACCAGGATTCAAAGGTTTAATAAACAAAGTTTGATCAGCATTACCTCTAGTATACCCATTTTCAAACAAGTACGATGTAAGGCAATCACACCATGCCCGAGGGGCTTGCCTAAGCCCATACAATGCCTTGTTTAGTTTGTAGACATGATCTCCATGATGAGGATCAACAAATCTAGGAGGTTGCGCACATAAGCCTCTTACACAAGGATGTCATTCAAGAAAGCACCCTTGACATCCATTTAATACAACTTGAACTTCATGAAACACGCCATAGCCAATAAGAGTCTTATGGATTCCAATCTAGCCACCTGAGCAAATGTTTGCTCAAAGTCTACTCCCTCAATCTGAGTATACCCCTGAGAAACTAATCTGGCCTTGTTGCGCACCACATTTCCCACTTCATCAGTCTTATTTCTGAATATCCACTTAGTACCAATGATGTTAGCACCCAAAAGACGAGGAACAAGGGTCCATACTTCATTTCTCTCAAATTTTTGAAGCTCATCTTGCATGGAAGATATCCAGTTCTCATCTTTAAAGGCGTCCTTGACTGATTTAGGCTCCACTGAAGAAAGATAACAAGCATTAGCAATTTCATTTGCTAGCTTCTTCCTAGTCACCATAACCTCATTTGGATTGCCTATAATGGAGGATAGAAGATGAACTTTGGGTATCCATGTGGGTGGTCCCTTTTTCTAATGAATTCCTAAGTCAGAGGAAATAATATTTTCTGGAATGGAAGACACATTGGAAGCTTCAGAAGTTTCAATGGTAGCATCAATCTCCTCAATTTTAGATCCACTTTGTTCATCTACAGTCTGTGATGCAATAGGCAGAATAGATCTGTCAACAAGAGTGTGGATTTCTCATTCTTTTGAGTAACTAGCAAAGTCTTCTAAGTCACTAAACACAACATTGATGGATTCCATGACAGCCTGGGTTCTCATGTTGTATATTCTGTAGGCATGACTATTTGTAGAGTACCCCAAAAACACTCCTTCATCACTCTTGGCGTCAAACTTACCAAGCTTTTCTCTATCATTGATAATGAAGCACTTGCAACCAAACACATGAAGATAAGCCAAATTTGGTGTTCTTCCACAGCTCATAAGACGTATGTTTAGTACGAGGACAGAGATGCACTCTATTGCTAATGTAGCAAGTTGTATTCACCGCTTTAGACCAAATTCTCTTGGACAATTTCTTCACATTTAACATAACCCGAGCAATCTCTTGAAGAGTTCAATTTTTCCTTTCCACAACCCCATTTTGCTAAGGAGTTTTCGGCGCTGAGAACTCATGACCTATCCCTTCTTGGTTGCAAAAATAAACAAAGATGTTGTTCTCAAATTCCTTTCCATGGTCACTTCTAAGACAAATCACTTTCTTAACCTTTTCGCCATTTTCATCTTGCAAAGAGAGGCACAGTCCCTTGAAATTCTCAAAAGAGTAAGATTTTTCTCTAAGAAATCTAACACAAGAGAATATAGTGTAATCATCCATGCACACCATAACATATCTTTTGCCACTCAGACTTTCTGTTTTCATAGGACCCATCAAATTAGCATGAACTTCAAGGGCGAAAAACTTCAAGGGAGGATGACTACTTTTGACTTGTTTACCGAGTTGACAAGGACCACACACTTTGTCTTTCAATGGAGCCAAGTTTGGAACACCTCTAACCACTTTTGATTTCACAAGTTTACGGAGATCTCAATATTTTAGATGACCTAACTTGTAGTGCCAAAGTTCTGTTTCATCCATCTTCGCAGCATTGCACACTAAGTTAGTGCTTAAGAGATAACAGTTGTCATTAGATCTCATCCCTGTTAAGACATGGATTACAGATGTTGAAACAACAGTGCAGTCAGTCTTGGAGAAAACAATTGTCACTACAAGAAAAAATGCTTTTAATAACACCGAAAATGTGTTATCAAAACATACCATAACACTTTTTAATGTGTTAAGACCGACTATGTTATCGTAGGTCAGGGTACTTTACATAACACTTTATCATTGTTATACAGATGTGTTATTATACTGTCAACAATAACACAATTTCTACGTTATTTTAATAAATAGATAAGTGTTTAATTATGTTATTTATAGTCGATTATATAACACATTTCAATACTTATAAATATGTGTTATACTATATTTTAGTATAACACATTATTTGTGTTATACTACACTTTAGTATAACACATTATTTGTGTTATATAATGAAGTTTGCATAACATAATTCTTTGCATACAAAGTGTTATTGTAATAGATATTATAACACAATTGTCGTATTATAACACTAATTTATTCCATTATATTTTAAATTTTTTTATATAATTACAATTAGCTTTCTAATATATACTAGCATCATCAAATGAACTTGATTTTCAAATAACAAAAAGTAAAAACATTCAACATTGTATTAACAATCCACAAATTAGTTTAAAATATTCAACACTGTCATCAACAACAAAATGTTCTTTAAGTAATCAAGGAGTCTTAAATATTCAACATAGTGAAAAGTTACTACTTTCAACACAAAATATTCTACATCTGCCCAACACAAAGCCTTCAAAATTAAGTATCATTTTCTACTTCGCTTGTCACATCTACAAAATAAACAAAGAAATATTTTATTGTTATTATCTAGCATCACAAATTACTTCAAGAAAAATGCTATGGAAATTATATCCAATAAAGGACACCACATACAAAATAATGAATTCACAACTACACCAAAGCAAACAAATAAACTTGGTCCACATACAATATTCAAAACTTGTGTTTGTCGTGCTGCTTTGGACTGGATCTTCCCCATGATGAAACCATGTTTTGTAAGATTGGTCCATGCCCCACAAAACTAAGTGTTCGACAACTTTGTCTGAAAGTTGATGTCTTAGATTGTGACATTTGTTGCATGGACAAAGAATCTTGGCTAGAAATCCAAGATTCGTCATGGCTGACTCCCTAGCTTTTTGCTTATATTCCACCGTTGCTCTACAATTTTAGAGCATACGTCAATAATCAAGCACTGACACTTAAACTTATACCCAAAATAAACTATATGATTTTGGTTACTAACCTGTTAAGATGGATCCAACTTTTATCCATCTCCAATGAATTTGAATTTGATGTTGTTCTCTTAATAAAATCTTGTTTTTTGTCTGGGTTTAACAACTGTTAGACAAGACAATCACATTATTTGCAGTTGTAATTTCAGGGTCATGACAAGGTCATTAACACACATGCTTTTCAAAGAAAACATACCTTGGTTGAATTTCAGGTCATACCAGTTAAAAAGATCCTTTTCTTTAGTTAAATATCCTATTTTTTCTATTTATCCTATGAATGATTAAAAATGGAAGAATTCCTTTATTTTTGCTGAGTTTAAGAAATTTTTAATATTTTTTCATTTCATTTCCTCTGATAGACATTGCAATAGGTAGTAGGATCATCAGAGTTTAAGGGGGTCTTCTTAGTATCTTTTGAAAATAGCAAGCAACTTATGTTTTAGATCATCTGTATTGTTTTGGGGTTAGTTGCAGAAGAAGAAAAGAAAGGTCATTAAGTCAATGTTGTTTAATAGAGAAGTTGACCATATTGTTATTTTCGACCTCAATTGTTTTGTGGGTTGTAAATATATCAATGAAAAGGCCTAGTGGGCACTGGCCCTTTTAATTTGATTAAGAAAAAAAAGGATATTATGTCTAATTTGATGGTTTAGCAGCAGACTCTGCATCATGTGCTCTTAAGAACTTGTTCCTTGAGAGTATAATATGATTAATTCATTCTTTTAAATTTGTAAAAACAATTGGTTATATGATCCAAATGGTGGTAACCAACCAAAAGGAAAGAAAAGGAAAACACATTGATCTCTTTTGTTTTTTTTATTATTATTTTTTTGCTCAAGATTATTATTATTATTATTCTTAGTATTTAGAGTGGTCCCCTCCAAAATTCCATTACCATGTTAGCAGCTTGTGGAGTGTGGAGTGTGGAGTGTGGACTATTTTTGTATGATAGAATAGATCACATGAAGGATGAGAATGTGAGCATCATCACCATTTTTTCTTTTATAAACAAAAATATTTAACCTTTCAATATCATCAATGGTCAGACTTAGATTTTTGTCTTTGTATAATATTCCATCTATGATCTCTGATTTCTCTTCCTATTTTTTATTTTTATGAGCAAGAATATAAATGGTGGGTAAAGTTTTACTTGGATTATGGTGAACCTATTTTCTTACATATGTACTAATTTTAGCATATTATTATTTACTTGTTTCAAATAAAAAGAAATGGCTGACCCAGAAACTTGTTGTTGAAATTATTTTCCTTTCAATGAATAAGAAGTAATCTTTAGAAAAAGATAAACGTTCCCTAACCCTAAACATTACCAAATATTGGACTACTTTTAAATACAAAAAAATTCAAAGATATATTGTTTTTGGATTTAGTTATGAACTAAAGTTATTGTTTATATATATGAAGAAGATCCATTGTCATCTTTTAATGTGGTAATGTTTCTGTTATACTAATCATATCAGCCTCTGTTTCTTATGGAAAATGAGAATTATACTAAGCTGTGTTGCCATTTTTTCTTCTTCTTTCGTATTGGCTATGATAACGACATAGGTAAAATGAGCATGCATTTAAACATCATTTTTAACAAAACAAGTGTCATATATCTCACAATTCAGGGCCAATTTAAGAAGCATACATAGCCATCTGTTCTCTCTGGATCTAGCGGATAAACGCTGGCACTCACCAACATGGGGTACACTATCTAATACTTGTTTCATAGATTTGTAATTTTGAGTCGGATTTTATATTATATTCTCTGTCTATACATGATTGTAAGGGATTGCTGATGATTTTGGTCTTCTTTTTATGTAAGTTTTGTAGTATTGATCTCATAATGAATCCTGCTCTAAGTCTTAGTTCTATATTCATTTTCTTTTAACTAAAAACTATACAAATAGTTTAGTTAATGCTCTCCTTCAGTTGCACTAAAGAATTAGAGAAGGATTCATTTTGAGATCAATATTAAAGATAATAAATAGTAAAATATTGTGTACAATTTCTGAATGTGTAAATTACTTTTGTTTTTGTGGCTTGAAAAGCTTGTTCACATTTTATTATGGAGATTTCTGTTGAAATCAGTAAGGCAGAGTGAGTTTCACTTGTTTTAGATAGATTTTCCTTTGATTGAAAACCTTATTGTAATTTTTTAGGAACCAAAAACTAGAGAGAACTACTGAAATTCCTCATTATTAATTAATAGACAGTGCTGGTATAGACCAAAACCCTAAACATTACAAGGTTGAGTTAGATTGAGAGGCTCCCCTTCCCCAAAGATTGTCAAATTCTTCTCTAAGTAAATCGCACTCTCTATCTACAATATCTTCCCAACCTAACAGCCCAGAAAACTTCTAACACAAGTCTTTCTTATTGGAGGCTTATCTAAATGCTTATCTAGTTAATGTGTTTTTGAACTTGTGTTGGCTCTGCAAAATTAGCTGGATAGCATGAGCACCTGCCATTTGTCTTCGCAGCTCTTGTTTACTTTAGTCTACTGAATATTTGCTCAAACTGGCTGTTAATATATATTTAAGATAGGAAATAACAACTTCACTCTACTCTCTTCTCTGCTTCTGTTGTCGTTGGTGGCCTTTCATTTCTTAGCAACATATTACAAAATCTTGATGTTTTGTTTCAGGTTAATTATGGTAACTTCATGCATGGGCTTATGAAAGAAAACATTCAGCTGAACAGGAAAGTTCTGTCTGAGTTATCTATGCACGAACCATACAGTTTCAAGTTTTGGCTGAATTTCATTGTTTTTTAATGATAGACTGCATGTGAGCAACAACTATATTTACATGCAAAATTATTAGATCTTAGTTTTCCAGCCCTACAAGTAACTTGGCACTGGTCTATGTTGTGCCTTGACCACCATTTTTTGTTAATTCTGCTGGTTTATTTTCTATCCATTGAATAGTCTCTAGTTCAAGATATTCTAGTGTTGTTTTTAATTTAAAAATCAGATTCTAAAATGGTAGCCAATAACTAATTGGGTTTGGATCAAAGACAATATTTTAGCTTGGGTTATGGCAATTTTGTTATGGCAATTAAATCTAATCTATACATATGGAAATAATGAAAACAATATGACTAAATGAAAAATCTAATCTATACATATAATGAAAAATCTAATCTATACATATAAAAGCTTACCTAACCATCTATCAATACCAAGGCAAAAAATTCAAACAACACACAATAAGTTTTCTTCCTTATATCACCGCAGCACACAAACAAATTTTCCAGAACCTACTTCTCTAATACACACAAGTTTTCAACCTTCCGTTATCACCGCAGCACACAATTTTAATCTCAGAACCTACTTCTGTATGGATGAATATTTAAGATATTCAAACTCCTCTAACATTTTAAAGATATTAATAATAAGAGTAAAAAGAACAAATTCTGTACCTCTTGCAAATTAACTTTGCAATGCTCCTTGCCAATTCGATCCACAACCTAAAGAATATAATCAATACCTAAAATATTAATACAAAATTAAAATTTGTCAATAGATATTAAAACAGCCTTTGAAATCCAAAATGTATCTAATTCGATTTTAAAATTTGGGGATAAAATATATACACGCATTTACTTTAAAGGCATTTTAAGTATGACTTAGTAAATTTTGACAAAATGGATAGGAGAGTGTACCTATTTCACACAATACAACAGTAAGTTTTGATTGTTTTCTGAATATATGGGATTAAATGGTACTCTTTCCATAATTGAATTTTTTCTTTCCGGGGATGATTGAGATGTTATAATCCAATAATTTTTTTTCTAGGGGACCTTTATACTCTAATATAAATTACAGAGTATATACTGAATATACTCAGGCTGAAATTACAGAGAGAAATTGAAAGGGTAAAGGCTGAACTGAAAAATGAATTTGAGATGAAAGATTTGGGTGCTGCAAAACTAATTTTGGGTATAGATTTCTAGTTTATGGTGGAGCTAGAAACGAATATAGGACAGCTGCTATAAAAGGTTTTGTTGACTCATATTTTGTAGGCTGTCTAGAAATTAGAAAATCACTTACAGGTTATGTTTTGGCAGTTTTCGGTACATCTGTTAGCTGGAAAGCCAGTTTGCAAAAGATGGTTGCTTTATCTACTACAGAAGCTGAACATATAGCTTTAACAAAAGTTGTCAAGGAAGCTATATGGCTGGTATATATACTGTTGAGTTTGAGAATTTGTTAGTTATTTTTGTCCAGTCAGCAATCTTTTATGTTTACAACCATTCTTGTAAAGCAGTTAGTTATGTTTCCTTATGTTTACTACTGCTATATATACTATTGAGTTGTATACTTTTACATATAGTTTTTTAGAAACTTTTCCTTGTAATTCAGTAAAAAAATCTATAACTGAGAGAAGAGAGATTTGTACTGAAAGAAGAAGGAAGTTCTAATCAAAGTGGCTGCCCGTGGATGTAGCTTAGAGTTCTAAGTTTTGACTTTAATTAAGACCACGTAATTCTTGGTGTTGTGTTTTAACTGGTTTGATTTCTTGTGTGTTTCTTCGAACTGGTTTGTTCTTGTGTCTATTTCTTTGGATCAAATTGTGTTTGTGCATGTTGTTGTGATCTCTGGTCTTGGCTCTACATGTTTTAATAAATTACTCTATGAACTATATATCAAAAAGATATTTGATCAATATCTTGATTGAGATTTGACTCATTCTCCTTGCATATTATTCCATGTACTGCTTCTTCAGGGTAGGCTATCTAATGGACAATATATAGCATTAAAAAGACTCTCCAAGACTATAGGACAGCTTTTTCATTATAGGAAGGAGTTAAGAGAAAGTAGAAAGATAAGAAAAACAACAAGTGTGGTGGTCCTCATAGTCACAGCATGGGTTATATCAATAAGATTGCCCATAATTTTTCAATCTATATCAAATACATTTTATCATATAGATTATATACATTGGAATAAGCAACAAGCATCTTTCATTTTTATTCTTTTCCTTTCCAACTAGGGCTGCTAGCAATTCTTGGCTCAATTCAAAACATGCCAAAAAAACAACATGGAAATAATTTGATTCCATTCTAATCCCAAGTAAGCTAAGTTGTCTAAACATGTTTTCTGTGGTGATAGGAGACCAAAATATCAGAGTATGCAAAACAAAAGATGATCAGTGATTGTTTAGGTGACAATGGACCCCATAAAATCGACTAAAGATATGATCTTGAAAGCAATCCAAGAACAATTAGAGAATATTATATTGCAACTACTAAAGTGTAAAGAACGCCCTAAGCTATTACTTATCAAACATTCGCATATCAAAGTTTGTAAAAGAATACCACTCATTATCAAAGTTTCAGTGGGGACGTGCTTAAAACCATGCAAGTTGGCGCCATTAGTTTTAAAAAGAAAACATAAATTTTTATGCAAAGTTTAAAAGAAACAAAATAAAATAACTGAGTCCCACTGATAATTTAGGAAAGTCTCTTAAACAAAATATAATTTAAATGGCGTTCTACGATGATCATTTTTCCGTCCATAGGATTACCCCACGCCATACACCCCATGATGAAAGAACTCCTCACATCACCACGCGTGCCATAAAGAAATCCTATTTGCTACCTGGAAGGAAAGTAAGGGGTGAGCTAAAAGCCCAGTAAGGAAGTACAAACAAATAAGCAAGTAAGAATACAACAAATACAAACACTAGCGTTCATTTACAACATCATGGCATATCAAAACATAATCGTAACATATCATCATTGCATAACACAATTGTAACATATCATCATATCATAACATAATTGTAACATATCATCATTTCACAAATATACAGCATACATGATGAGCATGGATCGCTAGTTGTCCATGTCACCCTATGAGGTAAACAGGAGATCTCTGGTCCTTGAATAACCTCGGCGCGTCCGCCCTAGGAGTTACGTCTCAATGTCCTTAGTAACTCGTTCGATGTATCTAACATCGTAATCTGCTTGATGTATCTAACATCGTAATCTGTTTGATGTATCTAACATCGTAACTGGTTTGATGTATCTAACATCCATACACATATCACATTCAACATATCATCACGTTATGGCATTCATAATTCATAACAATTCATTCATACAACAGTCTTACCATTCATAGCATAAAATCATAGAATCTATTTAACTTCCTTACCTTAGGTCCAAGCTAAGAAATTTCACAATCTTTCAACGAGCCTATATCATAATCAAAATAACATTTCTTAGGTTCATAAAATTACTATTTTGCCCTTCCATACAACTCATGTGTGCATGGGCCATGCACACATAATAAAAGTTACACAAAACATGCAATTATTCTTAACTACTCATAAAGCCATAAAAGAATAATGCTCGTTTTACCCATTTTACATGCATGATCATTTTATAAAAACCACATAGTTGAATAATAAACATAATTTTGGACGTAAAAGTGGAGTTGCATGTAACATGCATACGTGGGAACATTGCGTAATAGAGACGTTTTCAAAAACGATAATTCTACATTTCTTACTTTTATTATTTTAAAATCAATAGACATATTACATGCTTTATTTTTCTTAAAATTTCTAAGTTGATTAAATTTCTCAAGACATTATTTTATTTTATAAAATAATTTGATTTAGCTTAAAAATAAAATATGTGTCAATTTCATTCATTAATCTCAAATTACAAAGAATTAACCAAAAACTTAGAATTAATTAAAATATCTATTTTTAATATGTTTCTTTAGAAAAATAAATTTTATCATTGTGTTACATAAATGATGTGGGAAAATATATTTTTAAGTGTGGAAAATATATTTTTATTTAAATTATTTAAGACTTAGTTTTATGTACACTACAAAAAAGGAGACTTTTGCCGGCGCAAATTTGCGCCGGCAAAGAATCGCGTCGTATCTCCGTCGCTAATTTCACTTTTTCTGACGCAAATATAATGCGCCGGCAATGGCCTTTTTTGGCGACGAAAAAATACGCCGATAAAAAAATCTGTCACGATATTGTGGAAAACACTTTTAGCGGCGCAATAATGCGTCGGCAATAGTTTAATTTTTTAGTGGCGCATTTTTGCGCCGGTAAAGGTGTATATGTGAAGTTAAGATTGAAACTTTTTGCCGACGTAATTTTGCGCCGGTAAAAGTATTTTTAAAATAATAATTTTGATTAAATTACTAATATTATTTTCAATATATTAATATTAATTAATAATTTTCAATTTTAATATATTAATAATTATTTAATTTTTTAGTAATATTATTTAATTAGAAATAAAATTAAAATTAAAATTTTATAAATTAATAAATAAAAAATTACAACTATTAATATTTATTGTCTCCACCAAACATGAAAATATAAAAGAAATTTAGTAAAATAAATGTCTCATAAATTAAAATTTAAATAAATAGAAAAAAAGTTCTACAAATGAGTACTGGCCGCCTCATCATTCCCGCCCCCCTCAGCATCATTGTCCTCGTCCGAATCCTGGTTTGGTAAGTCAACAGTAAAACCAGGAGCCAATTGACCAACCTGCTTCAACAAAGCACTGAGCAGGAGATCTTGACGCCGTTGACGACTCTCAAGTTTAGTCGCATGCTTCTTTAGGTTTTGATTTTCTAGCATAATGTCCTGATTTTGCTACAAAATGGTGTCCACTTCAGGTGGCAATTGCCCGGACATTTGTGAAGTTGACGAAGATGCTGCCCTCTTTGCGCCAAGTTCCTTCAACCTAGGCAACCCCCCAAACCCTTTCTTATAACGCGAGCGGGGTCCAAGGACATCCGTGACAATATCCATATCAGGCGGGAAATGACCGTCGACATTATCGCCGACACAAGAAGCAGCAGATGATGCAGGGGCCGTACTCTGCGATGCTCGACGTTCGGTCATCTCATTCTGCACAATAAAAAGCACGTATTTCGAATTCCAATATAACATTATTTGAAAACCTAACTTATAAATTTGTAATATAACAACATATAAAATATAACTTTATTATCTATCTGCCAACATCCTATCATTAATGACTGCAGACCAGTGATTGAAAAAGAATGTAATTACTTTTGTTCCCGTATCAGGGAGCAAGTGGGCTAAAGTAAATTTGGTCATGAAAATCCATTTCTGATTGAAAATCATGAAGATATTATTGATATATACGGTAGGTGCAGTTAATTCCATTAATGGGGAATTTACATCTCCAAACATATACATCAACTACATTTGCATGTTTTTCAGTCAGAAATGGATTTTCATGACCAAATTTACTTTAGCCCGCAAGCTCCCTGATACGGGGACAACATTAGTTACATTCTTTTTTTATCTTAGTCCACAATCATTAACCATAAAAATATTGGCACATATATTATAAAGATTTCATTGTTAAAAATTTAATTAATAATTAATAAATAATTACTAATTGACAACAACCAATTAATAATTAATATTTATTAATTATTTACTAAACTTTTTTAAAGTTAAATGATCATAAATTAGTTAAGGTTATGCAACTTACATGTTTTGTCGCCGCTGCATCACTAATCCACTTATCCTTCTTCTTGTGCAGGTGCTCGAATGTGTCGATCATGCTCGGGAGCTGGCCAGTAGATGGGTCCATCTAAAAAAGCAAATTATTTAAACATTGTGACATTTATAATATTTTCGTAAATGTAAGGATATAAGTTATTATAATTTACGTGATCATAAACATGGGCAACGATGGATTTGGAACCGTGTCCTCCTGGTATGGTCATTTTAGCTCGAGCTTCTTTATTTTTCTTCGATATACGCTTCAAAAAGAAAACAGTACTCATTAATCTAAATTGTAATTTTATAATTAAAAATTAATGTAAAATCTACGGCATACCTGGTGAGAATCAGAAGCCCAAAAATCACACAAAATTTCCCAATCAGAAGAAGTAATCGACACAAAAGGTTTTGACTTCGCTCTCTCATTGTCCACCTCTCCTCCAACATCTACCCAGTGTTTCTTCATCGTGTGGCGCCAATCAGTCAGATGTTTTTGCATTTGTCTTACCATGGCATCGTTGATTACTGGATTGTCTTCTGGATAAATGAATTTTTCCTAAAATCATAATTAAAATTGGAATTTGAAAAAATATTATGAAGACAGACAAAATATTTAATAACGAGTTATTAAAGGTTTAAAGAATGCTTACAGATAGTCTCTTTCGAATAACTTCGATATCAGCTGGTTTTACTTGTTCCCAAGCTGGTGTAGTTGGGGGTACGGTGCTACGCAAATAACGAGCCATGGAATTGTTGAACCACTTGCCGTACTTTTGAATAGCTTTTCCAGTTTCTTTATCAAACTCTACTTTCAAATGACTAACTTTTTTTATGGCCAGCTCCTTCTCGATATTGGCACCGTAATAAGCTCCCCTGCCTCTCTTGGAGCCACCACCTGTGTCATTACTTGTTTCGGCCATTCTACATTAAAATATCCATTAATTAACTAATTCAAATTATGTATGTCTGTTGTTTTTGGTTATAAAATTAACATTTATTCATTATGGTATTTCCAAACCTACCCTATTCCGACCTAGTGGATCCCTTGGAGATAGTAAGGAGTCATGTACTTCTCCTCAGTTTTTTAAAATGTTTCTCAAACATTTTAAAAAAATGAGGAGCAGTACATGAATACATTATCTATCCCCAAGGTATCCACTAGGTGCATCACTATTGTTTTTTGTTATTGAATTAACATTTTATTACTTATTGTCTTTCCCAACCTACCCTATTCCGACCTAATTGATCCCTTGGAGATAGTAAGCAGACATGTGCGACTACCCATTTTTTCAATATATTTCATCAAACATTTTAAAAAAATGAGGAGCAATACATGAATACATTATCTATCCCCAAGGTATCCACTAGGTGCATCACTATTGTTTTTTGTTATTGAATTAACATTTTATTACTTATTGTCTTTCCCAACCTACCCTATTCCGACCTAATAGATCCCTTGGAGATAGTAAGCAGACATGTGCGACTACCCATTTTTTCAATATATTTCATCAAATATATTGAAAAAATGAGTACCAGTACATGAATACATTGACTATCCCCAAAGCATCCAATAGGTGCGTGTGTACCTATATCTGATACTATCATTAATTAATAATTATAAATAAAGTTTTCATTGAATTAAATAAAAAGTTACATACACTTGTTTAAATTACATATCACTGTCCTCATCATCACTAACTACAACATCATTACGAACATCACTATCACTATCACTATCAACTAGAACATTATCGTCATCCTCATCGTCTTCATACTCGGCCAACGTGTTGTCTTCAAATTCAACTTCATCATCGACAACAAATTCATCTGAACCTTCGCCAACCAAATCATCAACGTTGTGCACTTCAGTGGCATTGACATCAACCCGATCATACTGAAGATTATCAAAAATTGGAAGTTCTACCCACAACTGAAATGAAGAAGAATTAACTTCTTGTAATATTGGTATATCATTTGTGGTCTCAGTATCATCAACATCGGAATTTGAGAAATCACATACATTCCTTGGAATGTATTCATTAACAAGCCTCCAATCATCCCCATTTTTCACATCTCGAAGATAATACACCAACTTCGCTTGAGATGCGAGAACGAAAGGAGGCTCGGGCGGCTGGGTATATCGTTATAACTTTTGCTGACGCGTTTCGTTGCGCCGGCAAAAGTGTTTAAGTGAACCCTAAAATAAAACGACGTCGTTGTAATTATCTCAACTTTTGCCGGCGCATTTTTTCACTTTTGCCGGCACAACTAAACGCACCGGCAAAAGTATGCCCACCTACCTTATTTCAAACGTGTGAAAATTTAAAAAACACGTTGACTTTTGCCGGCGCGTTAGGTGAAATGCGCCGGAAAAAGTTTTGTATGTTTTATTTTGAAAATCTGGCAGTACTTTTGCCGGCGCAATTTGTGGTTGCGCCGGCAAAAGTGATGACATTTTTTAACACGATACTTTTGCCGGCGCAACCCCGAATTGCGCCGGCAAAAGTCACATTTACCGGCGTAAAATTGCGCCGGCAAAGGGTTTGATTTTTGCCGGCGCAATTCGGAATTGCGGCGGCAAAGAACTGGTTTCTTGTAGTGGTAACAAAAATCCATATGTGACAATTAAATAACAATTTTTAACCTTTTTAAAACAAACTTTCAGCCACCATTTATTTTCTTCAAAAATCACAAATAAATAGAATCTAAATATTTTTCTCAATCAAAATAAAGGAAAATCATAACTTATCAAAATATGCATTCATACCATTTTAAAATACCATTTTTCAATATTACCATAACTTAGGAAAAATAATTTGTTCCAAAAACTCATCAAATTCATCTTAGTGAAACTCACTTCATATTTTCTTACAAAAATTCCAGCAACTATTTTTATCATTAAAAATCACCATATGCAATTTAAAAGCTCATATTTTCTCAAAAATTCAATAAAAATTCTGTAGGTAATTATTTGAGTAAAATATCATTTTAATAGGACTTAAAATCCCCTTTTTAATTTCATAAAATTAACATAACATCAAGGACATTACTTATGCATGCAAATCATCTTTTTATCAAACTTTTACCCAATTATTTACAAAAATCAGCAAGCTTAATTTCTCATGAGATTCATCTTTTATCCCAAAAATTTCACATAAAATCATACATGTCCAAAATCTCATCATACTCTTATTATATACATGATTCTAAGAATATTACTAACATATTCACATGAAATCTTATAAAACCAATTTTTCTATTCCATTGAATCTACACATGAAATCCAACAACAATAACAATGGCAATAACATACATAAATTCATAACACCATATCTCATGATCATGCCTTATAACAATCCTAACATATTTCTTATCATATTTCTAAAATCATCATTTACCATTTTACATAAATCAAGGATTAAAAAGATAACCATAGCAATATAAACATAACATATATCCTCATTATAAACCCTATCAAATCCATTCCCTCAATCATACCCATGAACCCTTTTTAAACAAATCATATTCTCAAAAATATACAAATCATAATCATCAATCCTACAATAATCAACCATTAGTATCACCATCAAAAACCTCAAAGATAAACCCATCAAAACCAATATATAGGCTAAGAAAGACCATTACCTCTCTTGATTGTAAAATCAAGAACACAATAGCAAGAAAACCTCTTGTCACCTATAGATGATTTCCAAACACCATACACCCAAAGAAAGAAACCACAAAATCAACCTTAGATTAGAGAAGAGGGGAAGATCCAAATGCACATATGTGAAACACTAGTTGATAGATTCTTACCTAGGGTTCGAAACCCTCTTCGTCTTCTCCTTCTCTTTCTTTTCTTCTTCTTCTTCTCTAGAAAAATATGGCAGCCCTTCCTTTCTCTCTCTCTAGCTCGCCACCCTCTCTCTCTCTATTCTCTCTCTAGGTCACGGCACAAGCTTGCAAAATGGCCTCTCTTCCTTATTTTCTTTCCTTTTAATCATAATTCCCTCATAAAGCCTCACCAAAATAAATGGTAAGTTTCCCAATCTACTCACCTAATTCATCCTACAAATCCCTTACAATAAAGAGTATTTTAATTGAATAAAATGTCAAAATTCTCTTACCCATAATAGCTATCCTCTTCCAATTTAACTTTATTCTCTTAAAAGAAAAATGGAAAAATATCAATCAATCCCCTAATATCCTTCACGCCACCTACTTGCCCTTTTCTTCCATTTTATTTATTTTTCTAACAATTAAATAAAACTACACAAAAATATCAAATAAAAGGCAATTATAAAATGTGTAGAAAATCCACACATGTGCACCTTATTACCATGTACTAGCACACACTAAAACACTAGAGTGCATCACTATCTACCATGCACCTTAGTGCATTCAACCATAACTCACATAATTACCTCAATTGTCACACTTATTTAAAATGTAACACTAATAGTAAAATAAACATGTTACACAATTATTCACTTATTAAATTAATTAACCAAACAAACAATTAACAAATTTAAATTCAAAAGATTATACCAAACAATTCTAACAATTAAATAAAATAATAAACAATCAAATAAAACAAACAACAACTAAATAAAGCAACAACATTTAAATAAAACAATTCATCACACTTAACATTTAAATAAAAATAATTCACAAAAATTTAAATAATCTAAAATTTTTTTTGGTGCACTACATAAAGCCTCTCTGATCTAATCCAACTTTCCCAACATTTATACCAGTATATTTCAGAGCAAAAAATCAATCAAAGTATCTTGTCTCAAGAACAGTTCAAAATAGCAATCAAAATATGATCTTTAAACATAAACTAGTAAATGCCCAAATAAAAAATCAAAATAAACTGGTAAAGTTGATAAAACATAAAACATAAAAAGTCTGAAAGATGAAAAACTCAAAATAAAAACTCGATAAAACATAAACATAATCTGGTAAAGTTGAAAAAACATAAACATCGTTTCATCATTTCAGTGAACTCTAGCCTCTGAAATGGATAGCAATATTTTTTTTAAAATGAATTAAAGTAGTAACAATCTAAGCAATTCATGATTTACAAAACTTGAATGAAGCAAAAAAGATGAAAAATTTCACCTAATGTTGGCTGCTTCCAGACCCTCCTAGTGTTAAAACCACACCTTGAAGATCACTTCTAAGGGTTGGTTCTTTGGGCAAAGAAGGAGTGGATCGTACTACAGGAAATGGCCTAGCCATTTGATGAGTTGGCTGGAAGCTTTGAGTAGATCTTGGACTTGTGTTCTTCATCAGCTGCTAGAAAAGCCTAAAGCGTGGTTCACCGTGAACCGAGCTTGGAAATGGCTGAGTTGCAGCCAAGTGTGGATTTTGAGCGAGAACTGGTTCTCTGGGGAAGGCTCCAAGTCCCTGATTTAAAAAAGTTTAAACCAAATAGATAATGATTTTTAGCTTGCCCATATTCGAACTTTGAGCACATTATATAACTGGCACTGGGTTTTTGAAGCTTACTAGTGCAAACAAGACTCCTCTGAATAGCTTTCCATTAACAGTTGCAGTCATTAAATAACCCGAGTCGAATGCTCCACCAATTTTCCCTCGGACCTCTGCACCAATCTATGGACAAAGGGAGTATATCAGAAGCAGAACTAATCCAGAAGAATAAGTTATAAGTAGACACAAGAAAATATATAACATAGCTATGAGAGCACAAGAACACTAAATGCCTAGTGAAATTTACCAGGCTCTGATTTGACCCTGCATGCAAAAGTTTTGAGAACTGAAAGTGGCAAGTTAAGTAATTTTGTACAACCTATTGGGAGAGAACCAGGAATATTAGCATAGGAAGGCCAATTTCTACACAGCTAGCAAGCTGCATACAGAACAAGGAAAAAAAGAAAGTGTTATTAAGGCCTTTTTAATAATGTTATGTTATGAAAACATAAAAGTAACAGAGTTTTCTGGACATTACAAGTGGGAATCCCCTTGCAAAGAGCCCAAGACCCACAACAGAAACCAGTAGCATGATTATAATAGGACTAAATAAGCTATTTATAAAGAAATTTTTGCTCTTTTGGCTAGACTATACGCGGATATTTTTCTTTTCATAATGTAAAAATTTTATTGTCTTATTCTTTGTGGCATTTCTAATTTCTAATTCATGTTGATTGCAACTTATAGTTTAGTCCCTTCACTTATCTTTTTTATTCTCTCTTTTCAATATGAAAATGATTCAAACCACTTGTAAAAAAAATTGACTGAAATTAATTGTATATTTATATGAATAATTTTTACACATACATAATTCATTATATGTATAGTTTCATGATTCCATCCTTGAAACAAAGAGTGCAATAAATATTAAATATGTAGACTTCAGCAATTGATGATTTCAGATTTTTATAATCTTTAAGAACAATAGACTTTTTTCTTTCTTCTTCTTTTCTTATTTGGTCCTATTGAATAAATGTAAAGTATAGACTTTGAAATATTTATCATATTAAATAGAAATAAAAAAGAGGAAAAATCAATAAAATGCATGTTTCATATCTAATGGCACAATAAATGTCAAATCCAAGAAGATAAAGATGATAATGATGGTGATTTGTTCTAGGACTTCACCTTTTCCAGAGTAAAAAAGCAGAGTAGAGCAGGTAAATTTGCTTAAATCAAAGATCAATTTGTTACGTGCACTAAGCCAGATAATCACAATTGACAAAATAAAAGATTGTATCTTAAATTCTCGACACACGAAACTTCAGCAGGAACAAAATTACCATTTACATATATTTATATATGGCTAGTGTCAAGTAATAAACCACACACGCACATAAGCTGGAACTTAGATTGAAGGGAAAGCATTGAATATTCACTATATTGAACTAGCAATCCAATTAAAGGCACATGACTAACATACACTACTGCGAATAAGAGCTCCACTTAGCTTGTCCTGTTTCTTTGTTAGAAATCACATCCTTCTCTTGGGTAGAATTCTTCATTTCATTATTTACTCTTTCTATTCCTATACATGGAGTTTTAAATGATCTATATGATGATGTTTTAAACAACATCATAGACTTGGCAGATTTTTTGCGCAACTGAAAAGAATCAATGAATATAAAAACATAGAACCAGTTTCCATTGCTTAGAACATAGAAGGATAACTTTAATATGACATGACATTTATACAATTAACCAAAGATTAATAGTGATGGCAAGCCTCCACCTAGTGACCATCTAAAAGATACAAATCTGAAAACATAATACATACCATGGTTTGCAATTTCTGTATCTCAGTAGCCTGACCAATGAATCTAGCGAATAGAGTTTCACACTATTTCACTTGATGCACAAAAGTCATCACAAGCCCAACTATAACATCCAATAATTTCACCACATGAAAAACATGCTCACCTTCCTGTCAAGAATGCTAGAAACAGATTGCACATCAGCCCTCAAAAAATGAACATCTAAAGCAGTTCCTTTATGTTTTCGCAATTGGTCTTGCATGTTTTCCATTTCCACAGGAAAGGAAGACACCCAGGCTTTAAATTCAGCAATGATTTCTTTTCTTCCTGAAATAATAATTCTTCCATCAGAATTAAAGAATAAAGAGAGCCATTGGCTTGCAATAAAGCTTCAGGTTTCTTCTAACCAGATTCTCTTGAAGCATCTTCCACCTTTGTTTCAATCATCTTTCTCTCATCGTTCTGCTTCTGTATTTCTATCCTAAGATCTGAAATCTTTGAATTCTCAATTGCAGCAGATCTTCAAAGGAAATCAATGACATCACTTTGAACACTGAGTTCCCTTTCCTTTAAAATAAGAATATCCTTCTCAGCCTACAATCATCAATGACAACATTATTTTTAGCATCAGAATGACATCGTAGCAAAAAATGGCAGATAAAAGGCATAAATAAACTACCGACCAGTTGCAACCTAAAGTTTCTCATACGAAGCCTGATACTAAATAACTTCAGATTTTGATTTTTCAATTTGATCTCTCACTAAGACATAGGCTTGGGAAGAGGAAATACATGCTACATTCTTCAATTTGCTCTGTCCATTTGCGAGAAGAGTTAGCATTAGTGAAATGATATTTTAAAGTAATAAAACCAGCACACACAAAAGACTAGTTATACATTAAAGTGATCTGTAAGTTAGATAACTGCTGCAATATATGTACTCTTTCTTCATGAAGACCTTTTATTTCTTTAAGCCGGCAAGAAGCTTGATCCTGCAGAGCTCAAATCAGTTACAAAGGTAAGTGTTCGAAAGAAAGGTAATTACACTACCATTAATTCTTTAAGAGCAATCTCCATATCTTGTATATCTTTTACTTTATCTCTGACTTTGTCACTACTAACATGCTTGCTCCCTAAATTTAAGACAGGAAAGCCTGCCACTTTTGCAGCATCTCTCCGAGCTTTCAGAATTGCTAGTTTGCAATTACTCTCTTCTAGTTTAGCAACTCTATTTTGTAACTCCCCTTCATAAAACCAATGCACTTAACATTAGCTTCACAGAACATTCAGTTATCCTCCAAGACAATGAAAACTATAAACAACTAAACAAAAATTCTCCATATTTCGGCAAGAGAAAACCAACCCTTCAACTTATTCCATTGTATCCATTTATGAAGAACTTTAAAATACAACAATGTTCACTTCAAATTGCCTTTTGTTTCAAACTTCAGTTACATCATTATGTTTACATTCTCGGTCCCAAACATGAGAGGGTGTATTAAAATAGTCCTACATGGAAACAATATGGAAAACAAAATAGTTTTATATAGGATTAGGTTACTTTACTTAGCACCAATCATTTTTAAATTAGAACTTCAATACTTCTTGAAAAAAATCTATCCCTTCCAATTCTAATACATATAAGAAAAGACAGAACACTTAAATAGCTATAAGCTATAGGAGATGCCAATTATACCAACACTTTACAAGAAAAGGGCTATAACAGCAATGCATATATGGCAAAAGGCAAAAGTCAAAAGCTCCCCTTTTCACACATCCATGGTCCAATAACACTACAACAGAGTGAGATGAAAAACAAGCTTGTCCTCAAATATCCTCAAGTTCCAAAATAAGAATACAAACTATCAATGATAGTTGTTAAAACAATCTTTACTCATGAAGAGAACAAAAATCCCATAGAGATTGGACTCCAAGTGAATAAAACATTTAAAAATTCAAATCTTTTTTTTTTCTTTTTTTTTCAAACCCCCATTACATAGAAAAGAAAGTGCAACAAGATAGTTAGAGCTACTTGTCATTGATTAAAAAAAAAGTGCAAATAAACGAGAAGTAATACAAAGGCTGTTGACAATGATCAGTACCTGGACACGTTTTCTCAAGATTAAACCTTCATGAGATCCCACGGCTTCTAAAAAGTGATTCATCCTTTCCAAATTTACCTATGAATTTTTAGGAAATATAATAAATAAATAAAATGTAAACTTGAACTCAGGCAAAAACTGTTAAAAATACAGGCTTTACACATATCAACAAAATCATAAGATCAGGCATTTCTCGTGAAGTACACAAATTCCTATCAGAATAGAAGATATAGAAGAAAAGTTTAAATCATATACCCATAAGGTATGACGTATCACAATGACAGCAAAAGCTATAAATACGCCATAAACTAAAGGTACTCACCTCAAAGGAATTAGTCAGGTAACCACCCATTGTTGCAAATTCCATTTTGTAGATGGTCAGGAGTAAATCGATAGCCCCTGAGATATGTTGAAGGAGAGGAAATAGGTCTCGGGTCTCAGAAATGTTGAAGGAATTGAATGAAAGGAATTTTCAGGTCTCTCGGGTCTCTTGGGTCTCTCGACTGGAATTGAGGAAATGTTGAAGGAGAGGAAATGGGTCTCTCGGGTCTCACAAATTTTCAGGTCTCAGAAATGAATAAAAAGGCTAAGTGGCGGGATGGTGTATATTACCGCCCTTTTTTCATGCCCAGTATAATACTCTAGCATAATACTTTTTTATTAGTACTATATTCATTTGTTATGGAAATGGGTATTTGGTGTAGTGCGTGCACCCTTCGTCACAAATTTAACTAGCACTTATCAAGTTAGCCTTCAAACCTTAAACATAGAGTACATTTTCCAGAGGAGGTAAGCCATGTAAACGCAACTTCCCTCTTCCCATGATCCGACCTTTGCTCCCATCACGAAAGGTGACATATCCCTCAACATAAGACAAGATATTAGTGAGAAGATACTTTTTTCTGGTCATGTGGCGAGAACACACGCTGTCAAAGTACCACTGGTCACTGTTACAAGCCAGTAGAGAAGTATGAACCACAAGAGCCTTAGTATAAGCATTCTTCGGTCTCCATTGTTTTCTTCTAACAAGAGAGACTTGAGGCTTTTAATTAGATATGTTTATAAAACGAGACAAGTAGAAATTCAACTTGTAACATCTTCGAAAAATATGACCCTTTTTTTCCATAGAAATGGCATATACGAATAAATTTTGTTGTGGCTGTAGATGTTGTAGGAGTAGCAAGATGTGAAGGGCAAATGGGAGGCACTTTTTGAGATGAACTTGGAAGATCTTTCTTTTTGATAGCCAATGGTTGATGGAAACTACCTCCATGTTTCTTTCTAGCAAACTGACCATTCCCATCATGTTGTCAAATAAATCTTGACCAACAATGTATGTCTCAATGTTTTTATTAGCATAGTCCAGCTTCTCCTGCATTTCTTCGAGAGCAACCCTCTTCTCTTCAATGTCCAAAGTGAGAAAATCAACTTTTCCTAACAAGTTTCTCCTTTCTTCTTCGAGTTCTCCCACTTTAACCTCAGACTTTTAGCCTTATTTATCACGCTAACCCACTGATTATACATTTGTTCATAGGCAGTTTGCTGGTCCAAGTCATCCTCATTACTACACACTCCATCAGAGTCAGTGTCTGAACATGGTGTTTGTGATGTCTTAATAGTGAAAGCAACAAAGTTTTCTTCCAAATCTGAAATATCCTCTTCTGCAGCTTTTTGGTCATCTTCACTGTCACTCCAGGTTGCTGCCAGAGCTCACCCCTTTTTCTTCAAAGTGTTTGCACACTCAACCTGTATATGCCCGAAGCCTTCACACTCACGACATTGAATACCCTTTGGATTTCTCTTTTCTCCCATTCGAGTAGTCTTTTGAGGAAAATTGGGTGGTTTTCTTGAGTTTTCTCCTCTAAAATCATTGCTGCCTTTTTTCATATTGTTCCTCAGAAACTTAGCATAATTTTTGGTGAGCAGTGCAACCTTCTCCTCATCTAAATTCTCAAGAGAATCTCCCACAAAA
Organism: Humulus lupulus; assembly: GCF_963169125.1. Classification (NCBI taxonomy): domain Eukaryota; kingdom Viridiplantae; phylum Streptophyta; class Magnoliopsida; order Rosales; family Cannabaceae; genus Humulus; species Humulus lupulus. The sequence continues at coordinate 97,425,933 of NC_084793.1, forward strand.
ACATTTTAAGAAACTTTGTGAGATAAAGCAACTCCACTAGAAACTTTTTTTCTTTCTTTTCGTTGGACCACCTTTTCATAGTGAGCTCATAGTTTTGCAATGATCTAATCAGCTCATCAAAATCAAGGGTGTCAACATCATGGCATTCCTCAGTGGAAGTAACTTTTTACTTGAACTTCCTAGGGAGAGCTCCGAGCACCTTCCTTACAAGCTTGGAGTCCAAATAAGTTTCACCTAGAGCAAACGATTCATTAGTAATATCACATAATCTAGCATGAAACTCAGTGATAGATTAAGCATCTCTCATAGTTAAATTTTCAAATTCAGTAGAGAGATCTCAATTTGGATTTTTTGACAGTTTTTGCTCCTTCAGTTTTAGCTTGCAACTTATCCCACGCATCCTTGGATATTTTCACAATTTTCTATAGCCTTCATTTGACTTACAAAAACTGCATTAAATATAGCATGAACTCCTTTAGAGTTCCAATTAGCCTTTTCAATCTCAGCTGTAGTCCATTCCAACACAGGCTTTTGTTTAGTGTCCTCACCATCCTTGATGGTAGGTGGAATCCAGTCGTCAACCATGGCACTCCAAACACGCTCATCCATAGCTTTGAGAAAAGCTCTCATTCGAGCTTTCCAACAAGCATATTTGGTTCCATCAAACATAGGGGTTCTAGTAGTATATCTGCCTTCTTTGGAGCAATCCATTAATACAAACACAACAGCAAAAAGAAAAACAACAAGAAAATGCAGAACACGGCTGCAAAAATAACACACACATGCAAACCCTAAGGAACCAAACCACACATTAACTAGAGTATAAGAAAATAAACTTACTAAAGACAAGCAAGAATCAATACACAAGCTCTGGTACCAAATGAAAGTTAGTTAACTACGGCTACTCAATTACTCAGTCAATTACCCAATCAATTTATCAAATTAAAATCAGATTTCAATCATGACTAAGTGCAGGAATAATAAAACTAACACAATCATTTTTATATGGTTCAACCATGATTTCTCACAACCTACTCCATGGGACCTGGTCCAGAGGTGAAGAAAATCCACTAAAATAATCAGAGTTATTACAAATACAAATAGAAAAAACACAAACTAAAACTCCTTTCTAATTTAGTTTACAAACAACAAACAACAAACAACTCCCTATTTTGTGAAAGTCTTCAAGCAACCAGCCTGCCACTAGTTTTATATGTTGTTGGACTCCCTCCAGCTACTGTTCAAGCTCCCCTTGAGACTTATCTTGAAATCCCTTCAACCTTTACACTAGAAAACTTGAGATAAATGGTGAGGAATCACCAAAACGCCATGGAAAATGAACAATGAAGCATCAAATGCTTCAGACCTTTTTTAGAGAATGTTTCTTGGAGAAGACACTTTTTAGCTATTCGAAAAGGTAAGGGAAACACGGACCAAATGAATATATATGCTAGGGCTACAAATTAAAAAGTCATCTAAGCAATTCATGTGCTGAAATAGAAATCACATGCTACTGAGCTTTCAGTGTTATAACATGAAAACAATGTTTAAACATGAAAAACAATGCATGAAAAAAATAACACTTACAACTATTACAATTACATTCCTAGACAGGAGGCCACAGGGTATACAGGTTGGCTGCCAGGGCGGCAGTGAAAGTTGGAGGACTTATCTAGAATATGGCAGATGTTGGAGACGTTATTTGAGAGAGTAGTTGGCGAAGGTCTGATTTTTATGTGGTATAGTTGGGAACCTTAAGAAAGATTTCCCAAGAGTGAAGAAGGAAGAACAAAAGAAGGCGGACAACTTGGCTCCAACTCGAGTGTTCACATTGACACAGTCAGAGGCTGAGGCTCAGGTCAGCTCTCTAGTGCTGGCACTTCTTATACTGTTTTGATTAATTATTGGGCTACACATTCCTTTGTATCTAGTAGAGTCATTGATAGGTTGTGTAGACCATGTGAGTATTATGTAGTGGGATTTGAGACTTTATTGCCTATTGGAGATCTAGTAGTCTTTAAGAGATAGGTCAGATCATTGGCTAGCCATGTATAGGGAAACCATAGAATTTAAGTAAAAGATGGTAACCTTTGAACCTAAGGGTGAGGATCCATTCGTATTTGTGGGAACTGTGCACGAACCCGGTATTCCTATGATATCAAGATTGAGAGCTAGAGACCTATTGAGAGATTGTTGCATAGGATTCCTAGCTAGTATGGTAGATGCCACTAGAGTTGTGGTAGTTGGACCCAAGGAGACCAGGTTAGTTTTTGAGTTTTTAGATGTATTCCCAGTATGTTATTGAATTTGCACCGGGAACAAAGCCAGTGTCTAGGGCGCCATACAAGATGGCTCCAACATAATTGAAGGAACTGAAGGTTCAGTTACATGTATCACTGGACTTAGGGTTTATCAAGCCAAGTTTTTCACCATGGGGTGCGCCGATTTTATTTGTAAAAAAGAAGGATGGTTCTCTGAGGATGTGTATTAATTATAGAGAGCTGAAAAAGCTGACTATCAAGAATAGGTATCCACTGCCAAGGATCGATGATTTGTTTGATCAGCTACAGGGCAAGACTGTATTCTCAAAGATTGATCTTCGATCTAGTTATAACCAGTTGAGGATCAAATATAAGTACATTCCGAAGATGGCCTTTCGTACCAAGTATGGGCATTATGAATTCTTAGTCATGTAGTTTGGATTGACTAATGCGCTGACAACCTTTATGGATCTAATGAATAGAGTGTTTAGGGATTACTTAGACATGTTTGTGATAGTCTTCATCGATGACATCCTGGTTTATTCTCAGCCAGAGGTAGAGTATGAGCAGCACCTCCGGTTGGTATTGCAAAGGTTGAAGGAGCACAGATTGTATGCAAAGTTCTAGAAGTGTGAGTTCTGCTTATCACAGATGACTTTCCTTGGTCACATAGTCAGTAGAGAATTAAGGTGGATCCAACCAAGATTGAGGCAATCAGGGATTGGCCAATGCCAAGGAATGCTTCAGAGATTAAAATTTTCCTTGGGTCTGTGGGGTATTACTAACGTTTTGTGGAAGGGTTCTCAAGGTTTGAGACACCATCGACAAAGCTGACATGCAAGAACCTAGAGTTTGCATGGTCAGATAGGTGTGAGAACAACTTCCAGGAGTAGAAGAGACGACTGATCACTACTCTGGTTTTGAGTCTTCCTACAAATCAGGAGAAGTTTGTGGTCTACTACGATGCATCGAAGCAAGGGTTAGATTGTGTCTTTATACAGGCTGGAAGTGTTATTGCCTATGCATCACGAATGTTAAAGGATTATGAACAGAAGGTACCGTACACATGATCTGAAGTTGGCAGCGGTGGTATTTGCATTGAAGGTATGGCGACACTATCTCTATGGGGAGAAGTATGAGATATACACGGACCACAAGAGCTTGGAGTATTTCTTTACCCAGCGAGACTTGAATATGAGACAGAGGCATTGGCTGGAGTTGGTGAAAGATTATGATTGTGAGATTCTTTATCACCCAGGGAAACCCAATGTTGTGGCAGATGCCTTGAGTCGGAGAGGTCTGGGACAGTTGTTTAGTTTGAAACAGATATCAAAGGAGTTGGCAGAAAAAATGACTAGAGCAGGAATAGAGTTGGTGGTGGGTCAGTTAGCTAACATCACCTTGCAGTCTACTCATCTAGAGATAATTAGGGAAGGGCAGATGAATGATCCTCAGTTGATGAGGAACCGAGGGGATATCCTAGCTAGAATGGCTAGGGACTTTGCCATTTTAGATGTGAGTTTATTAAGATACATGGGGCGGATTTGTGTTCCAATGTACTCTGCTATCAGATGAGAGATTCTAGATGAATCTCATACCATGTCGTACTCACTCCATCCAGGCACCATGAAGATGTATCGGGATTTGAAATCACTATAATGGTGGTCTAGGATAAAGAAATATGTAATTGAATATGTAGCTAAGTGTCGAGAGTGTCCGCATGTGAAAGCTTAACACTAAAGACCAGCAGGGCTATTATAGCCTTTGGGTATTCTTGAGTGGAATCAAGAGGAAATTACTATGGACTTCGTAGTGGGATTACCTAGGACCGTAGGTCAGTATGATTCTGTTTGGGTGATTGTGGATCGATACACCAAATTAGCCCATTTCTTACCAGTGAAGAAGAACTTTACAGTAGATCACTATGTTGATCTTTATGTGAAAGAGACGGTATGCCTTCATGGGACTCCTAGGTCTATTGTGTCAGATCGGGACCCTATTTTCACTTCCAATTTTTTGGGAAATCTGCAGAAGTCTATGGGTACACAACTAAAGTTTAGTACCGCCTATCATCCTTAGACGGGTGGACAATCTGAGAGGACGATTCATATATTAGAGGACATGTTGTGAGCATGTGTGCAAGACTTTGAAGGGTCATGGAATAAGTATTTGTCATTGATTGAGTTTTCCTACAACAATATCTACCAATCAACTATCGAACTGACTCCTTATTAGATGTTGTATTGTAGGAAGTGCAGATCACCCATCCATTGGGATGAAATGGGTGACAGGAAATATCTTGGTCCTAAAGCATTTCAGATGACCAATGAGGCTATTGAGAATATTAGAGCTTGGATGTTCACTTCTCAGAGTAGACAGAAGAGTTATGCTGATCCGAAGCATAGAGATGTAGAGTTCCAGGCTGGGGACTATGTTTTCCTCTGTGTTTCACCGTTGAGAAGGGTAAAGCAGATTTGAAAGAAGGGAAAGTTGAGCCCTAGGTTCGTGGGACCTTTTGAGATCCTGGAAAGGATTGGTCAGGTAGCCTAGAGGGTTGGCTCTATCCCCATTGTTTTCAGGTGTTCATAATGTATTCCATATTTTGATGCTTCAGAAATATGTGTTAGATGTAACTCTAGTGTTGAGTTATGAGGATCTGGAGCAACAGACAGGTTTTTCCTATGAGGAGCAACCAGTTCAGCTCTGGGATAGAAAAGACAAAGTATTGAGGAAAAAAAACCATAGATTTGGTTGAGGTATTATGGAGGAAGAGCAAGGTCGATTAAGTGACCTGGGAATTAGAGTCAGACATGCTCGATTAGTATCCCGAGTTATTCAAGCGATAATTGTAACATCCAAAAATTCTTAATAAGGCTTAGTGCCTTGATTAGGGGCCCAGGAAGGCAATATTGAAATATTATGTGTTTATATGTGAATTAATTGAATATTTATGTGATTATATGGATTTCATGGGTTATATTATTATATGACTGATTAGGCATGTTTAAGTGTATTAAATGTGCAAAACAGGCCAACTTTTATTTAAAGGGGCATACTTGTAATTTTTTCCCATTGAGGGTCTAATTGTGATTATATGATTGGGACCAAATTACTATGTGGATATATTTGAGATATTCGGCAGGAGTCGGTCCTTTCGAGCAAGATAGCGATTTAGTCACAACAAAGACTTTATACCCACCACGACCGAGGGTATCAGTTGGAACTAAGGTTGAACCCTGATTTTGCCGCTTTGGTCGGCTTTTGTATTCATTTTGAGTTGCAACAGTCTTAAACTCTGTTGGGATCCTATGTATTACACTCAAACTCTTTTAATGAAATGGTTGACTTTTGACCAAAATTTTTAGTACCTAAACATGTGGTTAGTTTCAATTACACGTTTTAGGTCCAAATGCCTCATTTAGCGAGTTAAGCTTTATTTAACTACATAGTGTAACGGTTCTGGATTAGGAGGATGTTACAATTATTATGCCTTGTGGGGGTTTTCCTATTGGGCCTCGGCTCACGGGTGCTCTATGGTGCAGGTAAGGGCATGCTAAAGGGTAACCAGCCATGAGTTGGAGAGCTTGGAGTGGCACGTACATATTGTTGGGAATATATGGCTTTACTCTTTGCAAATCAAAAATGAATTATGATAATAATGCAATATTTCAAACCCTAGATGTTGATCAAGATTCAAATTCAAAGTATGAAGACAACTCTTTATAATCAAAGAAACATGTTCATGTACGAATGTTAATCTTGAATATAATGAACTAAATGATTAAATGATGATAAGATGAATTTAGATACATTTAATCATCAATACTAACAATGAATAACATAATAGAATCACAAAATACAAAATTAGGGTTAGAGAGATACAACCTTTCTATTGAGCAACTTGAATCTTCAACTTGGGGAACTTCTAAGGCTTATACACATTATGAACTTCCAAGGCTTGTCCAAAATCTCTATTCCAAGCCTTCCCAATTTCTTGAAGCTTCATCTAAGTATAATGAGATTTGGGATTGAACAAGCCTTGAAACTCAAGCAAGTCAAGCAAGCTTGATGAGTTTCTTGGAGAAAACTTTGGTCTTAGAGAGCTAGAAAGAGAATGAGTTTAGAGAGAGAGAGTTGTAAAGTGTGATCAAGGCTTTTCAACTCTAATAATTGATATATAATATAGTGTAGGCATCATGATTAGTCTAACTAATAGGATTAGAGCATTTAAAACAGATTATTTTGAGCATTTTACATAAACTGTACGACCCTAAAAGACCGCCAATGCGATGCATTGCCTGCATGTAGGCGATGTATCACCTGATAGGCGATACATTGCCTACTAGTAGGCAAAGCATCGCCTACTAGGGCTTTTGAAGCCCTTCGCATTTAGGCGATGCTACACCACTTAGGGGCGACGTATCACCACCCTCTCTTACTTTGGACCACTCCAATGGTCCTAAAATTGCTCCAAATGCCACCAAAATTTTTGGGAATGTTTTGATACCTCATTGTATCAATTTAGACCAATAAAAGTCACTTTTAGATACCTTCTACACAATCTCATGTTTTCACTTCACTTTAAGTGAAAATCTCTAACTGTTGTGCACCTCTACGTGTAAACATCTTAACCATTATATTTAACCAATCTCAACATCCCCCCACTTGGTTAAATATAATCCTATCTTCTTAGCTTAACAGTTTTGGTGCATAAAATAAAGTATCTTTCAATTTGAACTTTATCTTAGTGAAGGTATTACAAAGCCTTATCGAAGTCATTGGTGTCTTAAAGATTGAACCAAGTACTCCTTAATGATAAAACTGGTAACACCACACACACCTCCACTTGACCATTCATTTTCCCACTTTTCTCACTTAGCACTCATATGGCCATGTGCTCATCAATTTCATGAACTTTCTAGGGAGAAAATCCAAATCCCAAGAGAGGCGGCACCACCTCTATTCACAAAGGTGAAGTTCTTACATCATCTTTGCTACCTTTAGAGATGCTTGTTGCACACAACTGAACTTCATTAAAAGCCTTAGGCTTAACCATCACTCACTAGCAACCAAAACTAACCATCCTTGGATGAAACTCATGATTTTGTTAGTGTTGAAACTATTCACCCAATAACTTGTTCTTATCCATTGAACTCTTGCCCTTGATGTTCACAAGTTTGGAGTTGGGTTGCCATCATAGGTGAATATATTATTCTAGGAGTTTTAGTCCCATCCATTTTGAAGTAGAACTTACTAACCTCTTCGCAAGAGTTTCGTAAATGGATCCGCTAAGTCTCGCTTCTCTTTATAGATGATATCAATATGATTCTTCCTCGAACCAATTGTCTCACATACTCATGTATTAGACTTATATTTCTAGACTTCTCATACCATTATAGGCTCTAGCTAATGTGTCTTGTTTATCACTATTGGGATATTCCTCATGAAATCCCTAATCCACTTGGCCTCTTTGTCATTTGTCGCTAGAGTTATAAACTCATTCTCCACGGTTAAGTAAAATATATGTTTGTTTCTTTTAACCCCAAGAAATCGCTCCTCCTCCGAGCATAAACACCCAACACCTTGTGGAGAGATTATCTCCTATACTTGATATCCAACTCACATCGGAATGTTTGGGAACTTTGAATATTGGAGGCCTAGCTGCTTGGTCCTTTTAAGGTACCCTAGAACTCTCTCAATCACTTTTCAATGTTCCATACTTGGATTGCTAGTAAACCCACTTAGTTTACTAATCGCTCTACCATTGTTATTTTCAAGCTTTATGCTTGAATCAAATGGTGTATTCACCTCTTTGATTTTGAGATTACTAAACTTGTCAATCACTTTCTCAACAAAAGGAGCTTGACTTAAGGCATAACCCCCACTATTTATTCTCTTTTTTATACCAAAGATGGTATCGACCTCTCAAATGTCCTTCATTTAGAAAGTGGAAGATAGAAACCTCTTTGTTTCCATATGCTTCTCATATCATTACTCAAAATCAACAATCATCAATATATAGACACATCAATAAGACATAGTCATCACAAGTGTTAGAGTATAAGCACTTGTCCAATATTGTGTCTACACCCATCCAAAAAAATAGATTTATCAAAATTCTCATGCCATTGTTTTGGTGCTTAGTTTAAACCATATAAATATTTAACAAACCTACACACTTTATGTTCATTTCTTCTTAGAACAAAACCCTCCGGATGCTCCATATAAATCTCCTCATTGAGATCTCCATTTAGGAATGTTGTTTTGACATCCATTTGATGAACATAAAGGTTACATATTGATGATAAGGCAAATAAAACTTCTTTTGTGGTTGTTCTAGCATCCGGTGCATACGTATCAAAGTAATCAATTCCTTCCTTTTGTTTAACCCCTTAGCTACTCATCTAGCTTTGAAGGATTGTATGTGCCATCAGTGTGATATTTCCACTGAAATACCCACTTGCACCCAATTGGTTTTGAACCTTGTGAAAGTTCTACTGATTCTCATGTGTGGTTTTACATAATTGAATATATCTCATCATTTATTGCCTCCGTCAAAAAACATAGTCTCACGAAGACATTGCTTCCTGGTAGGTTTTGGGATCATCCTAAACTTGAAGAATCAAAGGAAATTTCCATGTGAATTTTTCAAGTCTACCATAGAGTATCTCTATTGAGAACATTTTTCAATTGATCCCAACTCTTTAAGCCTTTGGCTTCTCCGAGGCAATATAGGTTGCTCATCAACCTTTGGATCTTTCTCTTTAAGAGATTCTCCAACACCTATGGGTTCTTGAGAGTTTCTATCACAATATAACATATTCTCAAAGAACTCCACTTCTCTTGATTCAATCATCACATTAGACTCCAACTATAATAGCCTATAGGCCTTGCTATTTGAGGCATAGCCAACAAATGCACACTTTACGTTCCTTTGACCCAACATGGTCCTTTTAGGCTCCGTACTCTTGCAATAAGCAAGGCACCCCCACACTTTAAGATAGACTAGGTTTGGCTTATTTCCTCTCCATAACTCATATGGAGACACATTGTTCTTTTTCATAGGAATTCGATTCAACATATGACATGCAGCATGCAAGGTTTCACCCCACAAATTATAACATAATTTAGCATGTAAAAGCATAGAGTTAATCATCTCAAGATAAGTCCTGTTCTTTGTTTTAGCTATTCCATTTTCTTGTGGAGTGTATGGTGCAGTGCATTCATGTATAATGCTATGTTGTTCACAAAACACATTGAAATCATTTGAAAAGTATTAACCACCTCTATCACTTCTAAGAGTCTTTATTTTCCTTTCCAATTGATTGTCTACTTCAACTTTATAGATTTTAAATGCATTAAATGCCTCATCCTTACTCTTAAGTAAATACACATAAGTATACCTAGAGCAATCATCTATAAAAGTCATGAAGTATCTACTTCCTCCTCTAGTCAACATGTCATTCAATTCACATAAATCACTATGTATTAAATCTAGCAAGTTTGAACATCTATCAACACTTGGAAAAAATTTCTTTACCATTTTAGGTTTAACACATAATTCACATTTATCATGCTCATTCACATCACAATTAATTAATCCACATTTAACAACTCTTTAGTCTATTATGCCACAAGTTAATAGAATTAGAATTAATCACATTGCAAGATTTAGTTGTCATTTCGTTATTGTCACTTATCAAGAGCACAAAGTTTGATCATTCCATCACATGTATAACCCTTTCCAACAAAAGTTCCCAACTTAGTCAAATTAAGTTTACCGAATTCAATCTCCATTTTGATACCAGATTTACTCAATAGACGTCCACTCATAATGTTTCTAGTCATATCAGGAACATAGAAAACATTAATTAGGGTCATTTTCTTTCCATTTGTGAAGAACACATCAATGCAGCCCCTTCCAAGTACCTTGGATCTCTTTTCATTTCCCATTTGGACTTCAAGTCCCACCTTTGCACTTTCAAAGGTTTTGAAAAGAGTTTTATCATAGGTTGCATGATTGGTGGCACAAGTATCATATAACCATTTTTTTACCTTTCCTTGGGTTGCATTAACTTCACTCAAGATTGCAATGATCTCAACATCAATTTCATTGACATGTTCACCTTCTCTTAAGGTTGCATTAGTCTCATCACTACATGCATGAACCATGTCAATTCTCTTTAGGGTTATCACACATTCCTCATCAAATGCATTAAATTCAATTATGGTCACAAAGATCTCATCATCAATTGTATTGACCTCAATCTCATTATGATTTATTTTACAATTTTCATATCTCACATGATGATCAATAACTTTACAAAAAAAAAACAAGTACAACAATAACCCTTGAATTTTTTATTAACATTCACCATTGTACTCTTAATATAAACAATAATCTCAAACTCACAAAAATATGGCAGCAAATACATTTAATTCAAATTCTTGAAATCTACGCATTTAGAAATAAGGAACTTGATGATACCAATCTCCTTAAGCATGTAGTCCCATTAAGTTATCTCATCCTTTATTGATGAAGACTTTGAATCCATATCCACATTCATGTAGAGAATTTCCAAATAGAACTTTCTTTGATCTTCCATGGTTATGTGTCCAACACAAACCAAATCTTGAAACAAGGATTTGAAGGTTGTAGAAGATGAACCAATTTTTCTCATTATTGATTATGCAAAACACAAAATGAAAGTGATTAGAATTAGAGATTTTGATTGTTGGAAATATATGGCTTACTCTTTGGAAATCAACAATGAATTATGATAGTGATGCAATATTCCAAACCCAAGATGTTGGTCAAGATTCAAATTCAATGTATGAAGGCAATTCTTGATAATCAAAGAAACATATTCATGATATGAATGTTAATCTTGAATATAATTAAATAAATGATTAAATGATGATAAGATGAATTTAGATACAATTGATCATCAATACTAACAATGAATAACATAATAGAATCACAAAATACAAAATTAGGGTTAGAAAGATACAAACTTTTTATTGAGCAACTTGAATCTTCAACTTGGGGTACTTCTAAGGCTTATACACAATATGAATATTGTTGTCAAAAATCTCTATTCCAAGCCCTCCCAATTGCTTGAAGCTTCAACTAAGTAAAATGAGATTTGGGATTGAACAAGGCTTGAAACTCATGCAAGTCAAGCAAGCTTGATGAGGTTCTTGGAGAAAACTTTGGTCTTAGAGAGCTAGAGAGAGAATGAGTTTGGAAAGTGTGATCAAGGCTTTTCAATTCTAATAACTCATATATATAGTGTAGGCATCATCATTAGTCTAACCAGTATGATTAGAGCATTCAAAACACATCATTTTGAGCATTTTACGTTAATTTTACTGTCCTAAAAGACCACCCAGGCGATGCATCGCTTGCTAGGGCTTTTGATTCCCTTTGCATTTAGGCGATGCTACGCCACTTAGGGGGCAACATATCGCCATCCTCTTTGACTTTGGACTACTCCAATGGTCCTAAAATTGCTCCAAATGCCACTAAATTTTCTGGGAATGTTTGGATACCTCAATTTATCACTTTAGACCCATAAAAGTCATTTTTAGATACCTTCTATAAAATGTCATGTTTTCACTTCTCTTTAAGTGAAAATCGTCAAGTGTTTTGCATCTCAACGTGTAAACAACTTAACCATTATATTTAATAAATCTCAACACATATTTAGGCAGCATGGCTGCCACGGTCAAGTTATTTTGAGGGGCTTAGATTACAAATATGATTTTGTCGCTTAGGCCAGCTACATTTGTAACTTTGATTGTAACTACTTTTTGTTTAAAACTCGTTTTGGGATCCCATGTAAATATTTAAATTTTCAATCAAAGTTTATATGTTTAACCAAAAAATTTAGTACTTAAACCTTTGATTATCTTTAATTACACTTTTGAGTCCAAATGACTCGCTTAACGAGTTAAGCACTATCTTAAACACACGGTGCAATAGTCCTGGAATAGTAGGATGTTACACAAGCCTTTGAAACTCATAAATACAAGCAATACTTGGTGAGTTTCTTGGAGATAACTTATGATGTTTGAGAGCTAGAGAGAGAGAGAAAGGGGGTTAGAGAGAGAATGGAGAGATCAAGTTTTCCAATACTCTATGAGAACCCTTTTATAGTGTAGGCACCGTCAGTAGGTCTAACTAATAGGATTAGAGATAATTAACTCTTCATTTGGAGCTTATTTTATGTGTTTGTACAGACACGTCAGGCAATATGTCACCTACATGTTGGCGATGTATCGCCTACTGGGGCTTTCAAGCCCCTTCGCATTTAGGTGATTGAAGGCCTCTTAGGAGGCGATGCATCGCCACCCCCTCTGACTTTTGACCCTTCCAATGGTCCTAAAATTGCTCCAAATGCTACCAAAATTTTTGGGGATCCTTAGATACCTCCATGTATCACTTTAGACCCATAAAAGTCATTTTTAGGTGCCTGCTACACTATCTCATGTTTTCACTTCAAATTAAGTGAAAATCGTTAAGTGTTTTTCTCCTCATTTTATAAACAACTTAACAATTATATTTAATCAATCTCAACAGTGAGTACATGCCCCCACACATGTTCTGTACATGTTACATTAAGTCACCCAAATTGGTTGGCAAGTGACCTCCTACTTTAACTTTATTCTTTTCTAGTTGTGTTGTTATTTTCAGTCCAATGTTTGATTCCCACATGACTTTAGATTGCCTATTTGTAGTTAGCCTTTTCACCAAGTACATCCAAATATGTTCAACCATTGGAAAGATAGGCCTATCTCTAGCAGCCAAGGCAGACTTCGTATCATTAAATCCCTCATATGTATTATTGACAAGTATATCACATTTTGGATGAACCCTAAAGTTTGTTCTACTCCAGTGGTGTGGACCTGCAGCAATTAACCAGTTGAAGGCTTCCTCATTCAAAGCTTGTATCTCAACCATGACTACTTCAAATCTTTGAATAGTTATGTCAAACACTTGCTCCTTGCTCACTTTTTGCATGAATGAAGAGATATGCCAATTGTCATGCATTTTAAAATCATTCAAATACTTCTATCCAAGCCATTTTGATGTTACAAACCTGTTTGTGTTCGTTCTAGCACACTTGTGTTCACTGACATATGTTTTGATCACAAAAGTGAGAGTCCCATCTATTTTAGAGGCAAACAACACCCAAGGATAGTTGACACCCTTGCATTGTGCCGTAATCCTATGAGGGCCATTGTTTTTAGAAAAAAAATTTCCTTACCATTTTGTATGGCATATTCCTTCACTGCTTGTTTGAAAACTGCCCCAGAAGCAAATGAGAATCCCAACCTGAACATTGGTTTCTCCATGTCGTTTGTGAGCCTAAACTTAGGCATATGAGGTAGCTTCCTTCTTATACACTTCCTTTTTTCTTTTTTATGAAACTTTACCATGTCATCCTCATTTTCTGGATCACCTTCGTCTTTTGTAGAATTATCGTGTGCTTTATATTCATCATCAAATTCAATGGCACCATCATTATCTATGTCGATATCTAAATTGTACTAGACGATTCCCTTGAGAAAACACAGAAATAATATCAACTTGTGAACTAGATGTAATAATCATTGAACCACATAAAAATTGTGGATGTTCTTATTTCTTTTGGTTATATACAGTTTCTTTCAAGCCTAAACTCTCTTTTTTATTTACAATTCTTAGTTGACGAAAAAATGCGTAAACAATGCCCTTAAATAAATAAAAACATATTATCCTATAAAATGAAAAATAATATTAAACATATAGAAAGATTACTAAATTTTATCAGCTTTTGTGTTATATAAGATTCAGATGAGCTTTATATTGAATCATATAAATAAAAAATACAAAAAAAAAAAATCTTAACCAGAAATTAATAAAATAAAAATCATTTCCATCTCATTTAATATAAAACATCAGAAAAGTTTCTTTTGACATATATCATTGTAGGGTAATTTTGCTATACGAGTGCTGAATTAGTCCTTACTAATAAGGCTCTTTTCATGGCCCTTGATCCTTCATCCAATGACAGTAGTTGTTTTGATTATCGTGAGGTTGTGTGTATTGGATTCTCTTAAATGACAACATGTCTGTTCTCTGAGGTGTTCCATTATGATGTGTCAAAGGTTTTATTAATATTTTATTTAATTATGGGACTGCATCACATAGAAAGAGAAATGCACTTGTTATTTCAAGCACCTAGCATTAACTTTATTATTATTAGAGTTATTAGTGGCAAAACCCCTCATTTTTACATTCTTATACACTTAACCCCCAATTCTTTTTTTCTTAGGTGAAACCTTCCAATCCCTTGTTTCGTTATCAAATTTATTGTTCATGTCGATTCCTTTCATTATGTACCCAAACCCTCCTACATAGCCATTTCAAATTGTGTCCAACTCACCAAGACATGCCCACGTGGATAATGAAAATGAAAATTAACAAAACAAAAATGATTGAAATTAAAAACCTAAAAAAAGCTAAATTAAATTAGAAAAAGGGGGGGGGGGGGGGATTTCCATTCCAAGTCGTGAAGACGAAGATCCCTACTTGAAAACTTAAACAAAAAAGGAAGTTAAATTTTTATCGACTGAGAAGAGAGGAAGAAAAAGTTGATGAGAAAGTCGAGGGTGAAGTTGCAGAAATGCCATATCAAAAGCGTGGTGACGAGGCTATTCCTGACTACATTAAGCACCCTAACCTTCTTCAATTCTTGCTTTATATTTTTAGGGTTTTAGAAGTTAAGCTTCTCTTACAATGCTTGCTGGTTTGATGGGTTAAATGGGTAAAATGTGCTAAGGGTGGGTTTTATAGGGTCACTAGTATGGCTTTAGTTGTTCTAGGTTTGTGTTGGTGGTCGAATTGGTAGTTAGAAAGTGGGTTTGAATAATATGCTAAAAAACAAAGAAGTCATTGGTTGTAGGGAATCTAGTTGTCATTTTCAATGGGGTACGGTTGCATATGGATTTTGGAATTTCTTTTGTCTGTTCAGTGGGGTATGGTTGCACGTGGTTTTTTTGTCTGTTTTCTTGTTGGGGGGGGGGGGGGGGGGAGGGGGGGTGAAATGCCTACCATTTGCGAAAAGGTTATTGGGTTTTTCTAATTTTAGGTCCTTCACTGATCCTTGAAACCAAATTCAACTTTGCAGGGAGTGAAGCTGATCTATTCACTGTGAAGTTATACCATGGGGGTATTTTGTCCCCACAGATCCAGCCACATTCACTATGATTAGTTACTGAAAAAATGGCCTAAAAAATGCACTAGAGGCTATTTTCAATGGAGCAGATATTTGATTTTGTGTAAGACACATGCATGGTAATTTCAAGAAGGATTTCCCTGGCCGACTTCTGAAACAATTGCTTTGGGTAGCTGCAAGGGAAACCACACCTACTGAATTTGATCAGAGAATGAAAGACTTAAAGGATGTCAATGAACAAGTTTACAACTGGCTTGCTGCAAAATAGCCTTCTGAGTGGACTAAGGCATATTTTAAAGGAGTGAAATGTGACATGTTGCTGAATAAAGTATGTGAAAGTTTCAACCATGCAATCATGGTGTTGACGTTGTTTTTCGTCAACTTTATTACGAAGAGCACTAAACAATATTTCAAAAAAAATAAAAGAACACCAGAGCTTTTTACGTGGTTCAACAGTTAAAATCTGCCTAGTCCACAAGTCAATGTTATTGATCTTGATACTCTCTCAAAACTTTCTCATAAAAAAATTTGGCAGAGTATTCTCAGTACAATTTTGTGCTTGAATACAAATGAAAAATCTCAGGTTATTTATAGACCTAGTTATGAAAATACCTTCCACTGATTCAGATACGTTACAATCAGTTATTCAAATTTGAAATAAATGTAAATAAATACATTAATTACATAATATCCCATGATAACTGGGATTTATTATTAGACAACTACAAATCCCTAAGGAATAGGGATTTCCTAATAGCTGCTATGTGAAAAATGTGTTGCTGATCTCGAATGCAAGGTTAACGCGTTTTCAAGACTGATCCAAACTTTGAGCTCATCATTCCAATTAACCTCCTCCTCACCTAGCAGTTTTGTCGAACTCATTCTTCAGAAATCAATGCCTTCAAGCTTGCAACCAAGGCTCGAACAATACACTCATGCTTCGGAGAAGATTCTCACTTTCGAGCTTGCAACTTGTGCTTGATCGCCAATAACAACAGATCAGGCATTATGCCAATTTATACAAGTGTTTAGCCAGTGCTTGTTATTTTTGAGCTTACGCCTTGCGAGCCTACATTTCGAGGCTCATTTATTCATTCTCGAAATTTGGGTGTAACATTTTGCCCCTCAAAAGGGTTGGTTCGAATCCACTGAGAAGGAAACTTTTGAACTCCACTTTCAAAAAATGTGTCACCTACTACACTCGAGTGTGGACACGCGTCACTAGGGGATTGCATACCAAGAGTACTCGAGTACTCTGTTTCTTGCACACGTCCTTTCCCATTCTCTTTTTGTCGCCATACTTCATAAATCAAATGTGATCTCTTGGATCCTCTTTTAATCCAATCAATGGGCCATATCCTTTCGAACTTTGACATCCCACTGTGTAATATATATGTACTCTCTCTTCATCTTCATCACTCTCATTTTTATTCTTCAGAAAACAAGAACCAGAGAAATAAAAAACCCAAGGTTTTCCTTGCCTTTAAATGTTCTTTAAACCAACAAATAGAATGCCCCCTCCTCCTTTGATTGGTGAGATCATTCCTACAACCACTCCTTCGATCGGCAATTTCTTCATATCCACAGTCCACTTTGCGTAAGTTCTCTGATCTTCCTCTGGTATATATATATAATGTGTTTCATTTGTTCGTAAGAATAACTTTCCAGTTTCTACCTGATTTTTTAGGCTTTTCTTTGTACAAGGAAATTTTTTTATTTCATTAGATTTGGCATGATCAGAAACACGGTTTAAACCAAAATTTTTGGCAAAAACTTGTAAAAATGAAGTTTTTTCAGGTAATGGGATATTTAGGTCACGATTTTCGTATAGCTTAAGAAATGGGGTTTTGGATTAGGGTTTTAATTCACGTATCCCGAAAATATCATCTTTTCGGGTAACTGCCCCCTTTTTCCCTAGACATTTCGGATTCTTTTAAACTGATAATAACTGCCCCACTCTCGCATGGGTGCACTCTCGATGCCCTGAACTTTACAATAGTTCGGGATAAGCATCCGAGTTATCCTCGCCTTTTCAAGCGTTCAGGCTTGATTAATGCGATCTCGTTACCTTGAGCTTTCGAGCTCGAGCTATCAATATCTCAACCCCTTCCTATTCTTTTTTTTTTCTAACTATTGTAAAACCTTTTATTTCAGACTCTTCTTGGTGTCCTTCGCCGAAGCTCGCTTTTCTCCTCGAAAATGCTGGTGGCCGAAACCCTGGTTTATGACACAAACTAAGCTTGAATCCGAGTTGAGGTTGATCTGAAGGAGACCAAGGGAGCCCAGGAAAAAGCTAAGGAGGCCCAAGCCAAAGCCAAGGATGCCCTCAAGGTTCTCTAAGCCAAACTTGACTCCTCTGAGGCTACTGTTAACAACCTGAAGGCGAAGCTCGACACCAAGAAGGCGGATTTCGACATTGTCAGGGCCGAGATCAATTGCCTGAAGGCGGAGAGAAATGCTTCCAAGGCCAAGAATGAATGCCTAAAGGAGGGAAAGAATTCCACCTTTGAGATTTTTGAGGATGAGAAGAAGTGCATGCTCAAGGAGTTTAAGACCAAGAAGGATTGGGCTACAGACCTGGCCATGTATATGATGTGGTCTTTGAACCCTGAGATGGACACTTCATTTGTCCAGGATAAGAAAGGAACTTCATCTCCAAGTGGAAGGCTCGGTTGGCCGAGGAGGATGTCACAAACACTATCCTTGATGGTGGAGACGAGAATGAGAAAGGTGAGGAGGCCAAGTCTAGTTCAATTGACCAACATTGAACTGTTTTGAATAGGGCTGTGTTGCTTATTATTTTTTGTAATTATATATTTTTTATGCCCTTTGGGCAAAGACAATTGAAACATCTACTTATATTTCTTATTTATAAGTTAAAGGTAGTTTTTATTATCTATGCTTATATTCTTTGCCGAAATATTTACGCATATTGTCTACTTTGGATGCTTTTGTTTTTCCACATGTTCATATTTCTTGCTCGAAATATTACACACTATGGATAAATTATTGTACTTGTTTATTTATACAAACACTTGTTGGGTTTAAGCTCAAATTTTGATGCATTCATACATAGTTTACTCGAAATGCCCATATTCGACTTCGTCATTGTCAAGGTCGAATTTTAATTTTACTATATATTTCTATTAAAAAAATACTTAATGGCATGTAACCTCGTTAGTCTAGTTATATATTTTTTTTCCATAGTAACTTTTCCTCATCCTCAAGTATGATCTCGAGGTTGCAAGATCGAAACTCATTTGCAAAAATTTCCAGCCCTTGTCTCGATTTAGGATTTTTGTTGGTTTATCTAGAATTCCAACTTTTGATTGTGTCGATTAAATTTTGCTGGTTTGTTCAAGACTTGTTTAGTTCGTGTTTGGTTAATGATCCATACACTTATTATTTTCTTCATGTTAGGTTAACAATCCATACATTGCTATTAGAGTTTATTTTTATTGATGGTTATGTTTTTTCGAGCTCATGGTATGATTGTATACCACTTAGGCCCCATTAATATCCTATGATTGTGATCTTAGGTTATTGAATTTTGATAGCTTGCAAAAAAGTATGACAATAAAAATACAACATTTGAATTAAATTCAGTGGTGTAATGACCCAACTAATTCTAAGACCTTGGACCATTAAAATTACTAGACATAGCCACTATTTTTTAGAAAACATACATAAGAAGTAATCATAATTTTATTAAAAACTCCAAAGTAAATATTGAAATACATAAATGAGTGATATAGGATCCCATTGTTTTAAAATAAAACATAACTTTAAACTAAAGGAAATTGTTTACAAAGCTAAATTCTGAAAATACATAAAGCATAATTTAAAGAGACTAAAAATAACGTCATCCTCGAATCGTTCACGCAGTCCATCGAATCCCTTCATCCTTAATACACAAACCAAGCTACTATGAATCCTTCCGCCCATATCTATTTTCCTGCGTACATAAAAATAAAGGAATGAGCCTAATGCCCAACAAGGAAAATCTACTAGAACATAAAACATAACATAAGACTACAAAACATATCACTGTCAACACATGCATTATAATGGGCATCATACTTCTTGGGGCTTGCTAGCTAAGCAATCATATCCCCATAAATTTACGGGGCTTAGTTATCTAAGCAAGTCATATAAATTTATGGGGCTCGTTATCTAAACAATCATATGCCCAATGAATATTTTATTGGGACTTGTTATCTAAACAAGTTATATATTTGTTATCTAAACAAATTATGTTATTGTTATCTAAACAATTTATATGCTAAAAAAACTAGAATATATCATGCATAAATCATAGCATATATCAAAACATAAAAGCATACAAAATCTATCATATTTTCCTTACCAATACTGGGATTTATGAGAACAAGGACAAGATTTGGAACACTCCTAAAACCAACAATAAGAATGGTGAGTATTTCTAAAGATAATAAATGATAAAGAAGAGAACTAAACCACCCAGACGAAGCTTACCGAAAAGAAACCTTATGTTCAAAGAACTTAAATACCTAACCAAGAATTGAAAACAATGAGTTAGGATCTGATTGAAAACTAAAGAAAACTAAGGAATTAAATAGAACTGAACTTAAGAATAAGAATACCTTTTGATGTACTAGAACCGATCTACACCTCGATATTTAAAACACACTCTATATCTCACTTCCCAAGTGTTTATAAAGCTTATGATGATAAAGCTTTTATCCCAACCCAAGTGTTTATCACTCTATAGTAACCCTAGCAGCTTGAAGGCTCTGAACACAACTTGAAGAATGAGAAAAATGGCTGGGTACTAGGTCCTATTTATAGAGTTCAAGGAGTGAACTATCTCCCTTTAGCTTGAATAAAAATAATGAGTATTAATTGAAAAATATTTGAATATTCGTTCAATAGGTGCTGAAAACTCGGTCAAAACGTTTAGAGGCTAGTCAAGAGGTTAAGGAATGAATCAAGCTCGGTTTCAACAACGTTTGAAATTATGGCCCTAGGGTCGATATATCACCCATCATAGGTGATATATCGCCTGGCCCTATGTCCCGAGTACTCGTCGTTTCGTTTGTGCGAAGTTGACGTGCTTTTCGTATTCCCCGTGTGGCGATACATCGGCATACGTGAATATATTAAACACGTAATTTCACTTTTTCAGCATAATTTGAATTGATTAATCAGGTTTGACTGAGTAATATGAGATTCCAACAAGTTCTGGAAGGGTCTAGAGCTTCTAGAAACTTCTATTTTTGAATTATCCACTTAAAATGCTTAAATCCTCGAATAAACAAGATTGTGACAAATTTTATGCTCTTATTGGTCTTGGAAGATTCTAGAGCTTTCTTAAACTTTCTTTTATTTAAACTATAATAAAATCCTTAAATAAACATGCACACGACAAGTATGATCTTATTAATTCTATCCAAACCTTATAGTATAATAAATGACATTTTTATAATCAGCTATATTAATCAAACCTTATGTTATAATTAATATTCTTAAACTATAGGTTAAACTTATAAAATCCATAAGTGTTGCTATGATTGTTCAACTAAGTCCCGGCTTGAACCAAAATCCACAGTAACTATCATACTATAACTAATACTAGCTACTGCTACTACTACTACTATCTAACTATCTAAGTAAAATTCTGGGACTTTAGAATTCTCCCTTACTAAAAAGAATTTCGTCCCCGAAATTTACTTACCAAACTATTCTGGATATTATGCGAACATGTCTTCCTCCAACTCCCACGTTGCCTCCCGTTCAGAACTGTTACTCCATAGGACTTTGACTATCGGAATACTCTTGGACCGTAACTGCTTCTTCCCTCTATCTAGGATGCTAACCGGTCATTCCTCGTAACTCAAGTCTTTCTGAAGTGCTATCATATCATACTTGAGGATGTGAGATGGGTCTGACACATATCTACGCAACATCGAGATGTGGAACACATTGTGGCTATCTGCTAGAGCTAGGGGTAGGGATAATCTATATGCAACTGCTCCCACTTTGTCCAATATCTCAAAAGGACCTAAAAACCGAGGACCTTCTTCCCAAGCCGCTTCACACCTTTCATAGGAGATATATTTAGGAAGACTTGATCTCTGACCCTGAATTCCACATCACGCAACTTGGCAACTGTATAACTTTTCTGACGGCTTAGAGCAGCGACCATACGCTTTCTAATTAGCGCTGCTATGTCCTGAGCCTCTCTAACAGCTTCGGGTCCAAGCAGTTTCCTTTCTCCTACCTCATCCCAATGTAACAACGATCGACACCTCCTTCCATAAAGTAACTCATAGGGTTCCATCCTGATTGTTGACTGGTAGCTATTGTTGTAGGAGAATTCTATCAGTGGCAAATACTTACTCCATGATCCTCCAAAATCAAGTACACAAGCGTGCAACATATCTTCTAAAAAATGTATGGTAAGTTCGGACTGACCGTCTATCTGAGGATGAAATGTCGTACTAAGACTTAACTTGGTACCGATGGCTTGCTGCAAACTACCCCAAAATCTCGATGTAAACACTGATCCTCTATCGGACACTATAGTCATAGGGATTCCATGTAGTCTATCTATTTCTCGGACATAAACATTTGCATACTGATCTGCTGTATATGAAGTCCTAACAGGCAGGAAATGAGCTGACTTGGTTAGTCTATCTATTACTACCCAAGTCGAGTCATGCTGCTTATTTGTTCGTGGCAAACTCATCACGAAATCCATGGCTATATCATCCCATTTCCATCCTAGAATGCTAAGTGGTTGTAATAAGCCTGCAGGTCACTGATGTTCCGCTTTCACTTGCTGGCATACTAAACATTTAGACACAAATTCTGCTATATCTTTCTTCATTCCTGGCCACCAATATATTGCCCTAATGTCATGATTCATCTTGGTTGACCCTGGGTGAACTGAGTATGGGGTACTGTGAGCTTCTTCTAAGATCTTCTTCTTAATCCCTTTATCATTTGGCACGCATACCCGATCCTTATATATAATATCCCCTACCCTGATATCGAGAAATCAGTGGCCTTACCTTCTCTAACTGCATCCATATGTGCTACTAATGTGTCATCACGCCCTTGTCCAATCCATATTTCTTCTAATAGACTTAACTGGATAGACAAGTTAGCCAGCTTACCGATGACTACTTCTATTCCGGCACTAACCAGCTCCTATTGTAGTGGCTTTTCTATTCCGGCTAGTGCTGCTAGATTTCCATAACTCTTCCTACTTAGCGCATCAGCAACTACATTTTCCTTTCCCGGGTGGTATAAGATTTCACAGTCATAATCCTTCACAAGTTCTAACCACTTGCGTTGCCTCATATTGAGCGCCTTTTGAGTGAAGAAATACTTTAAGCTTTTGTCGTCCGTATAAATTTCACATCGTTCTCCATAAAGATAGTGGCGCTAAATTTTTAATGCAAAGACCACCGCTGCCAACTCCATATCGTGTGTTGGATAGTGTTGCTCGTATTCCTTCAGCTGCCTTGAGGAGTAGGCTATCACCTTGTCATTCTACATTAGCACACAACCCAACCCTTGCTTCGATGCATCACAGTAGACCACAAACTTTTTGTTGGGTGTCGGTACACAAAGTATTGATGATGAGCACAGCTTATCTTTAAGCAACTGGAAACTCTCTTCACACTTATCAGTCTAGTTGAACTTTTATTGTTTCCGGGTCAGGTTGGTGAGTGGAGTTGCTATCTTAGAAAATCCTTCTACAAACCTCCAATAATAACCTGCTAATCCTAGAAAGCTTCTTACCTCTGATGCGTTCTTCGGTCTTGGCCAATCCTTCACAGCCTCTACCTTAGATGGGTCTACTACAACTCCTTCCTTGGCTACAATGTGCCCGAGGAATCCTACTTGCGAAAGCCAAAATTCGCACATCTTGAACTTGGCGTAAATTTGATGCTCCTTTAGTCATAACAAGATCAACCTTAAATGTTTCTCGAGCTCGACTTTGTCCTTTGAGTACACCAAGATATCGTCGATGAACACTACGACAAATTTATCCAAGTAGTCCTTAAAGACCCTATTCATCAAATCCATAAACGTGGCTGGAGTGTTGGTAAGACCGAAAGACATGATTAAAAACTCGTAATGCCCATAACGAATTCTAAAAGCTGTCTTAGGAATATCCTCTTCCTGCACTTTGAGCTGATGATACCTGGACCGTAGATCAATCTTTAAGAATGCGGTCACTCCTCGAAGTTGATGAAACAAGTCGTCAATCTGGGGTAGCGGGTACTTATTCTTAATCGTCACCTTATTCAGCTCGTGGTAATCTATGCACATCTGCATACTTCCGTCCTTTTTCTTCACAAATAGAACAGGTGCTCCCCATGGCGAATGGATCGGTCTAATGAGACCCAAGTCTAAGAGTTCTTGTAGCTGCGTTTTTAACTCCTTGAGTTCGGTAGGTGCCATTCGGTATGGTGCCATTGAGATATGCTCGGTGCCAGGTACTAGTTTGATTGTGAAGTCAATTTCCCGAGTCGGTGACAACCCTGGTAAGTCATCGGGAAATACTTCTGGGAATTCTTTTACGATGCAGACGTCTCCAACTTTTAGTGGTGTTTCCTTTACCACATCCGTGACGCTGGCTAAGAATGCTTGACATCATTTTTCTATCATCCTCTGAGCTTTGAGAGATGATATAAGTGGTGTGCATAATCCTGAAACTTGTCCCATGAAGCATAATCTCTGGCCGTCAGGAGTCTCGAATATCACTTGCTTACATCTGCAATTGATGGTTGTGCCATGCCTTGCTAGCCAGTCCATGCCTAGTATCACATCAAAGTCTTTGATCTCCAGTTCTATCAGGTCTCCTTCTAGCTCTGCATCCTCAATCTTGATCGATACACCTCGTACTATCTGTGATGATAGGACTACTTCGCCGGAAGGCAACTCAGTTACAAACCTAGTTCTAAATCTTTCACAAGGTTTGTCTAATTTCTCTATCATTCCTAACAAGATATACGAGTGAGTGGCTCCTGAATCAAATAATACAGAACATACATTATTGAGGATAGAAACCTGACTTGTAACTACTTTATTGCTAGCGTCAGCTTCTCCTTAGGTTAAGGCAAAAACCTTGGTAGGAACCATCTTGTCTTCCCTTTTTCCCTCTAGCTTGAGCTGGGGACACTGCCTCTTTTGGTGATCTTCCTGACCACAGTTGAAGCATCCCTTGGTGTTTTCCCGGCACCCACCAGGATGTATCTTTTGGCACTTAGCACATTGCGGGTATTCTACATAACCCAACCTATTACCTCCATTGTTCGTCCGTGCCCTTTTATCGTTGTCGGACTGATTATTGTCAGAATACTTTATTTTCTGTCCATTATTGTTCCTAGACTGATTAATGTTGTTGTTGTGGTTGTTCCGACCATTCTGAGGTTGACTTGACTGTTTAGGCTCAGGCTTACTGGCCTCTTCTTTACTAACGTTTGCCTTAAGCCTTCTACTTCTATTGTCGTTTCTAGAACATCGGCATAGGTAGTATTTCCTGGGTTTGCTCACTTAACCCCTAGCTCAATATTTGGTCGTAGTCCTCTAACGAACTTGGTCACCCTCAGAAAGTCAATTGGAACCATTTCTGGTGCAAACTTGGCTAATCGGTCGAAGTGCTGAGCATATTCTGCTACTGATAAGTTCCCTTGCTTCAGACCAGCGAACTCCTTGACCCTTGAAGCGATGACTGCCGAATTGTAGTAATTTTTGTGGAACAACTCCACAAATCTGGTCCAACTCATGGAGGCGACATCGTGAGTCTGCTGAACTAAGTCCCACCATATTCTAACATCTTTCTTGAGCAGAGACGAGACGCAGGATATGCAGTCTGCGTTGCCGAGATTCATGTGCGCTAGGATCGGCTCCACATTTCTGAGCCATTCTTCTGCCTTGAAGGGGTCTATTGTCCCTTCAAAGTTCAGAGCGTGTTTCATACGAAACTATTTGTAAATTGGCTCCATGTGCTGAGCTGGGTATGGCGCATAGTTCGCCATTGGACATCCCCCATATGGACCAACTTGTTGGGGTGCTGGAGCCATTTGCTGAGGCTGAGGTTGTGGTGGAGGTGGAGGCTGAGCCTATTGTCATTGTTGTTGTAGTAATTCCTCAACTTACTGTTGTAGTCTGGCGATTTATGCAGTGTTGTCAACCGGCGGCAACGGTGCATTCTGGTTGGCAGTAGACGCACTCCCATTCTGCGAACTGGGGGGGCTTCATTGCTCTCAGGAGCAGCGTTGGAGGCATTGGCATTGGTGTGAGAAGACTTTCTGAGCAACATCTTCAGTGGAGTTCTAACAGTTGAGAGAAACATGTTAGAACTTTACCCTAATAGGCTCTAAGGAAAAAGCTTAATATAAGCAAACATAACTCAAACTTATTAATTATGATTTCTTATGAAAAGAATTATATAAGCCCTCTTTTAATTAGGGTGCATTTCTATACTTAAAAAAAATAAGCCATCTTTATTATTTTCTAAGTCTATTTCTAATAATCCTATATGACTTAATTCTCAGGCTCGAAACTCGTCGTTGTTCCAAAGTTAACCATATTGAGGGAGGGCTAAGATCAGTAAAATCGTTCCCACTACTATGGCCCCCTAACTCTCAATATGGAACCCGGTCCATTGATTTGTATCCACCCTCACAGAACTTGGTCATTATTTATTATGATTGCAAGAGAAAAAATCAAACTCATACATGTCATCAAAATAACAATGATATTTATTTGGAAAAATAGTTTTCACTATTTACAATCATAAAAGCAAAAATAATAAATAAAATAAATAAAGAAACTAATCTATTCTAAAAATTGGGATCTTCTACATCTGATCCTTCATCTAACATATCATCATCTATCTCCTCATAGTCATCATTATCTTGAGGTTCAAAATGCCCTCGAGGAAGATTCGTAAAAATTCTATGTTTTTGCTCATTTGTGAATTGGAATTCCATCTTAGAGGTGAACCTAAGTATGGGAAAGTAATATCTTATAGCTACCGGTAATTAATCTTCATCATCTATAGTCTCCCATATATCTTGTAAGGCTGCAATAACAGTAGGATAATCTTTAAAAAGTCTAATCGCTAAAACGAATTGCTCTGTAGCTCTCATCATGATTTGCTTAGTTGCTTGGAAGTGGCCTATCTCCCTATGGAATAAGAGTAGTCTTTGAGTGATTCTTTCTAGCACTCCTACGGTATTCCTTGGTTATTTAATTCTTTTCAAGACCTTAATGGCTCAGATATCCTCATAAGTTAATGCTTCATTCATTCTTAACTGAAAACATAAGGCTAAAACGTTAGCTATACATATAAACATAATAACTATAACATAAATACTTACATTTGCAGTTAGATTCGGAGCTTGAGCGTGTGTATCAAGGAGAACTTCATGCGAATGAACCGTTGCTCTGATACCAACTATAATGACCCAACTAATTCTAAGACCTTGGACCATTAAAACTACTAGACATAGCCACTATTTTTTAGAAAACATACATAAGAAATAATCATAATTTTATTAAAAACTCCAAAGTAAATATTGAAATACATAAATGAGTGATATAGGATCCCATTGTTTTAAAATAAAACATAAATTTAAACTAAAGGAAATTTTTTACTGAGCTAAATGCGGAAAATACATAAAACATAATTTAAAGAGAATAAAAATAACGTCGTCCTCGAATCGTTCACGCAGTCCATCGAATCCCTTCATCCTTAATACACAAACCAAGCTACTACGAATCCTTATGCCCATATCTATTTTCCTGCATACATAAAAAAAGGAATGAGCCTAATGCCCCGCAAGGAAAATCTACTAGCACATACAACATAAAACATAACATAAGACTACAAAACATATCACTGTCAACACATGCATTATAATGGCCATCATACTTCTTGGGGCTTGCTAGCTAAGCAATCATATCCCCATAAATTTACGGGGCTTAGTTATCTAAACAAGTCATTTAAATTTATGGGGCTCGTTATCTAAACAATCATATGCCCAAGGAATATTTTATTGGGACTTGTTATCTTAACAAGTTATATATTTGTTATCTAAACAAATTATGTGATTGTTATCTAAACAATTTATATGCAAAAAAAAAACTAGAACATATCATACATAAATCATAGCATATATCAAAACATAAAAGCATACAAAATCTATCCTCTTTTCCTTACCAATACCGAGATTTATGAGAACAAGGACGGGATTTGGAACACTCTTAAAACCAACAAAAAGAATGGTGAGTATTTCTAATGATAATAAATGATAAAGAAGAGAACTAAACAACCCAGACGAAGCTTACAAAAAAAACCTTAAGTTCAAAGAACTTAAATACCTAACCAAGAATTGAAAACAATGAGTTAGGATCTGAATGAAAACTAAAGAAAACTAAGGAATTAAACAGAGATGAACTTAAGAATAAGAATACCTTTTGATGTACTAGAACCGATCTACACCTCGATATTGAAAACACACTCTATATCTCACTTCCCAAGTGTTTATAAAGCTTATGATGATGAAGCTTTCATCCCAACCCAAGTGTTTATCACTCTATAGTAACCTTAGCAGCTTGAAGGCTCTGAACACAGCTTGAAGAATGAGAAAATGGCTGGGTACTAGGTCCTATATATAGAGTTCAAGGAGTGAACTATCTCCTTTTAGCTTGTATAAAAATAATGAGTATTAATTGAAAAATATTTGAATATTCATTCAACAGGTGCTGAAGACTCGGTCAAAACGTTCAGAGGCTAGTCAAGAGGTTAAGGAATGAATCAAGCTCAGTTTCAACAACGTTTAAAATTATGGCCCTAGGGCCGATATATTTCCCATTATAGGTGATATATCGCCTAGCCCTATGTCCTGAGTGCTCGTCGTTTCGTTTGTGCGAAGTTGACGTGTTTTTCGTATTCCCGGTGTGGCGATACATCGGCTCCTATGCTGCGATATATCGGCATACGTGAATATATTAAACACGTAATTGCCCCTTTTCAGCATAATTTGAATTGATTAATCAGGTTTGACTAAGTAATACGAGATTCTAGCAAGTTCTGGAAGGGTCTAGAGCTTCTAGAAACTTTTATTTTTGAATTATCCACTTAAAATGTTTAAATCCTCAAATAAACAAGATTGTGACAAATGTCATGCTCTTAATGTTCTTGGAAGATTCTAGAGCTTTCTTGTACTTTCTTTTATTTAAACTATAATAAAATCCTTAAATAAACATGCACACGACAAGTGTCATGATCTTAGTAATTCTATCTAAACCTTATAGTATAATAAATGATATCTTTATAATCAGCTATATTGATCTAACCTTATGTTATAATTAATATTCTTAAACTATGGGTTAAACTTATAAAATCCATAAGTGTTGCTATGAGTGTTCAACTAAGTTCTGGCTTGAACCAAAATCCACAGTAACTATCATACTATAACTACTACTAGCTACTGCTACTACTACTAGCTACTGCTACTACTACTACTACTAATACTACTACTACTACTACTACTACTACTATCTAACTAGCTAAGTAAAATTCTGTGACTCTACAAGTGCTTTATTGATGAAAAGAAAAAATTAAATACAAGTTGGGTTAAAATGAAAAATCATCATCCCTATATTACTGATAATAAGGTCATAGATGTTCACCATTCCAAGCTCTCAGGACCAAACCTCCATTCAACCTCGCTAATTTATATACTCCAGGTTGAATGATGGACTCGATCTGGTAGGGTCCCTCCCAATTACGCCCAAGCACCCCAGCATATGGGTCTCATGTGGCCTGAAACACTCGTCTGAGCTCCAACTCTCCCAATCCAAATTTCCTATCTCGGACCCTTTTGTTGAAATATCTTGTAGCCCTCTGCTGATATACGGAATTTCTTAGCTAGGCTTCATCTCGTCTTTCTTCTATTGGCAACATGGCCTCACATCCATAAGCCAAGGAGAAAAGGGTATGCCCTGTAGAAGTCCGTGTTGTCGTTCTGTATGCCCATAGGACTTGGGGTAGTTCCTCTGGCCATCTTCCTTTAGCTTCTTCTAGCCTTTTCTTGATAGAACTTTTTAAAGTTGTATTTACAGCTTCGACCAAGCCATTTTCCTGTGGATGAGCCACTGAGGAAAAGCTTTTAACTATTCCATTCTTTTTGCAAAACTGTGTGAACAAGTCACTGTCGAAATGGGTCCCGTTATCTGATATGATCTTCTTGGGCATCCCGCACCTGCAGATTATATTCTTCACCATGAAATCTAGAAATTTTTTTGAGGTGATTGTGGCTAGAGGTTCAGCTTCGATCCACGTTGTGAAATAATCAACAATTACTACTGCATATTTTACTCCTTCCTTCCCGATTGGCAAGGAGCCTATGAGGTCGATTCCCCATACCGTGAACGGCCATGGAGAGCTCATCACACCGCTTAACATATTCAAACGAGTTTGCTTTAACTGTAGGCTAGAAGTATCCTTGCCTAATCACTTTTTTCGACAGACTATGCCTACCGGTGTGGTCTCCACAAAATCCCTCATGGATTTCTTTTAAGATCTTCTTTGCCTCGGGGGGAGTTACACACCTAAGTAATGGCATGGAATACACCATTCTGTACAATCTTCCCTCCAAGATGGTGTATCTTAGTATTTTGTACATAAGTTTCCTAGCCTTATTTCGGTCTATTGGGAGACTTTCCGTTTTGAGGTAATCAATTATGAGGGTCATCCAAGTGGGTTACGAGTCAATCATGTTGACATCTTCTTCCTCGGGCTCGGTTATACTCAAGATCGATAAGTACTAGACCAGCACCACGTTGAGTGTGTCAGCCTATTTGGTCATGGCGAGCCTAGCCAATGCATCCACATTTGAATTTTGCTCTCGTGGAACTTATTCTATGCCATATAACTCAAATTCCCCAAATGGCGCCATAGCCTTCTCCAAATAGGCTGCCATTTTGATGCCACAAGCTTGATACTCACCTACGACCTGATTAATGACCAATTGGGAGTCACTATAGCAGTGGCTGTCCTTCGCCTTGAGCTCAGTGGCTATCCGGAGCTCTCCTAATAGTGCTTCGTACTAAGCCTCATTATTTGACACTTCGAAGCCAAATCGTAAGGCTGAGTGAAAACAATTTCTCGTCGGAGTGATAAAAATGATTCCTTCCCCTGACCTATTCTTATTGGGGGACCCGTCGACGTAAACTCTCCACAACTCGCGGGCTGGGGTTATGACTTCCTCGTTGGAGATTCCCGTACATTCAACAAAGAAATCTGCTAAGGCCTGCCCTCTGATCGTCATTCTTGGATGATAGGTGATCACAAACTGTCCAAATTCAATGACCCATTTTAACAATCTCCCAGAGGCTTCAGGCTTGCATAATACTTGCCTTGACAGCTGATCAGTTAATACATGTATATGATGTGCTTGGAAATAGGGTTGAAGCTTTCGAGAAGCATGTATTAGGCACAAAGCCAGCTTTTCCATTAATGGGGTATCTCGATTCTGCCCCCAGTAACCTTTTCCTAACATAGTAAATGGGTTTTTGCACTTTCTTATCCTCTCGAAAAAGTACTACTGTAACGCCCTACTTTTTTAGAGTCATTCCCATGAGATTTATAAATGTACCATTAGCTCGCTAATCGAGATTTTAGGTTAAAAAGCATGATTAAATTGAATTAAAGACTCGTTTAACGAATATTAAGAAAAAGGAGTTGGTCATATATTAAAATTTATAAAATTGTTACATTGGGATCCCAAAATACCGTTTTAAAATACATTTACAATCCAAAGATATGGTACAATCGACCTAAGCAACAAAAGCGAAAATTTACCATGTGTTCTTTTAAACAACCCCAGTCGTGGCGGCCAAGTAGGCCAAACAAGTACACACCACTCCATGCCCTCCAACTCATGGTTGTTCGACCCATTTTCCTTGCTCTTACCTACACTAGAGAGCACCCATGAGTTGAAGCCCAGCAAGAGAACTTCAAGAACAATGTTGATGGTGAGAACTTGTCAACTAAGTTGAGTTGGAACAAATTATCAAGTGAAGATAGTCAATAAAAAAGCTGTAGAAATTTAAGTAATAACTCAAGAATAATGACAGAACAACAATGGAGAAATCTATCTTACATTCACTCTCAAGCACTTGCTACAGTAAATTTTCCACCCCGCCCCCCCCCCCCCCCATGTGGGAGAGGGGTCCTTCTTATAGTAGGCTCTGATGGCCTGGGATACATGGTGGTCCAGGAGACCAAGTGGTACACAAGTACTCTGTCAGGAGAGTGGTGTCGGCTCTAGTACACCGTTAGGGTCCATGGGAGCATCTCAACTTTTGTACCCGGACCTGACTCCACTACTTGTCTCGTACGAGTGTTAGAGATGTGGTGGTGGTGTAGCCACTCCTTGTACTATTCCCAACCGCCACTACTTGTCGGGTACCGGTGTCAAGCCTGTCCCATGATCCTTGCACGCATGTACGTACCCCTTTAGAGGTACCTCGTTCGTACTCTTTTTGTCTCTTGTCGACCACCTTGAACACTGGCATCATGCACGAGTGGCCCTTGGGATGAGGCCCTTGGGCGATGCCCTTGGGGGCGAGGCCACACTATGCATGCGTGACCCTTGGGCGAGGCCCCTTGAGGGCGAGGCCACACTATGCATGCGTGACCCCTGGGTGAGGCCCCTTGGGGGCGAGGCCACACTATGCATGCGTGACCCTTGGGTAAGGTCCCTTGGGGGCGAGGCCACACTATGCATGCGTGACCCTTGGGTGAGGTCCCTTGGGGGCGAGGCCATTAGACATGTGTGGCCCTTGGGGGCGAGGCCACTAAGCACACGTGACCCTTGGGCGAGGCCACACTATGCATGCGTGACCCTTGGGTGATGTCCCTTGGGGGCGAGGCCACTAGGCACGCGTGGCCCTTGGGCGAGGCGCTTGGGGGCAAGGCCACACTATGCAGGTGTGACCCTTGGGTGAGGTCCCTTGGGGGTGAGGCCACTAAGCACGCGTGGCCCTTGGGACGAGGCCATCCTATGCTTGCATGTTACTTGGGTATGGCCCTTGAGGGCGAGGTCACCCCACGCGTGGATCCTGGTGGCGTCGTGCGGTGCGCGCGCGCGGATCCTAGTGGCATCACCCGGTGTGCGCACGCGGATCTTGGTGGCGTCGCGCAGTGCGCGCGCGCGGATCCTGGTGGCGTCGCGCGGTGCGCGCGCCCGGAGCAAGGGCGTCGCGAGGTGCTCGCGCGCGGAGCAGGGGCGTCGCGTGGTGCGTGCGCGCGGAGCAGGGGTGTCGCGCGGTCAGCGCACGCGGGTCCTTGGCTGCACGTGAGGGACTTTTGGCACTTGTTTTGGGTCTCCTACAAGTACCCAATTTTTAGCACTCACACTTCCCCCCCATTCTAGGAGAGTACCTTTAGGTGCTCTTGTAGACTATTCTCATCAATTCTTGTAAATAGGCCCTCATGCAAGGCTCATTATGTACACCTCACTTCCTTAGCTTAGTGGTATCTAGACCCATACTCCCTTCTAGAGGTAAGGGGTTCAATCCCCCATCACCTCACTTTTTCCATAGTTTTTTTTTTTTTTTTTAAGTATGGGCTAATTTCTTGGGGTATCTATTTGGAGACTAACACATCCTTTTGGTCTATTTTTGCAGGCCTATATTGTGGCTCTACGGTTTGCCGACTCGTCTAGCAACCTCTCCGCGTCTACTGCTAAGAGGGACTGCCTTATAGCCCGGGTCCAGGAGCTCGAGAAAGAGCTTGAGAAAACCCAGTCTGAGCTAAAGAAGGTTCGAACCGAACTTGCCTCCTCGTTGAGGAGGAAGCTAAAGGTGGTTGCCAAGGCCAAGGAACTGAAGGACCAAGTTGCCAGCCTGAAGAGCGAACTCCAGGCGACCAAGGATATCGTGACGGTGTCGGAGGAGAGGGTTACTTATTTAGAGGCCGAAGTCGAGTCTATCAGGGTCGAACTCCAGACTGCAAGGGCCGAAGTCGAGGTTATCAGGACCCTTTGTAGGAAAGAAATGATTCCTTGGAGGCGGAGAAGACTGTCATTGAGTACAGGTCCATAGACCGCGCCTTTTACAACGTATGGAGGCAGGATCCCAATTTTGATTTCTCTTCTTTTGGTGAGCATGCTGTCGCTCGGGCCTTTGTAATATGACTGTCACTACTATTTTCCTCTGGTAACTCTTGTACTATCTCCAAGACCTTCTTTTTCAATGTATATATTCGTGTATTGCTATTTGTCTCTTATTCTACTGCATTCGAGGCCCTTTTGAGCCTGTATGATGGGGTTTGGTTGGTTCCCCTCTTTTATTTACCAGGCTGGAGGTCCTTGGGAGCCCATGCGAAAGGGTTCACTGGGACCTCTTTTGGTGCCTCTTAATTACTCTTATAAGGATATTTTGACCCCTTGGGTCCTAGCTATCCTTTTATATATTCTTGTGCGCGCTTATTATTTTTTGCGAGAAGCGTCCCTCTCGTCATTATGCATAGTACTATTTTTGCAAGGGTCTCTTTTAGGACCCTTTTTGGCTAAGACGGCTTGGTGGCCGCTCTAGACTTATTAGTGTTGTCACTATATATTTTTCTTTCGTAAGACCTTTTGGCCTCCTTGATGTTCACAAGGGTAGCTATTCCTTGTAAACCCAAGGGATGCCTTGCAAGGTCCTCTCCCTGCTTTTTGTATTTAAGGACTTCGCCTAAGGCCCCGATATAAGGGGTCCTTCTAGGACCTCCCATTAAAGTAGGGCCATGGTCCCTTTTGGGTCCTCCTGATGGAGGGCCCTTTTTAGGATCCTTTTTAGGATCCTGGTGCAAGGGGTCCTTCTTTGGATTCTCCTGCTTGTTGCTTGCTTTGTCTTCACGGGCCACTTCCTTCTGATGGAGGGCCCTTTTTAGGATCCTCCTGATAGGGGGTCGTTTTTAGGTTCTTCCTAATTTAGGGCCCTTTTTAAGATCCCCTGTTAGAGGGTCCTTTTTAGGAGCCTCTTTTTTAGGAGTCTTCTTTTTAGGAGGGGGAGGGGTCCTTTTTAGAATCCTCTGTTAGAGGGCCCTTTTTAGGTTCCCCTCGCTAGCTGCATTTTATTGCCTCCTGTCCTGCCCCCCAAGTGTTTGGTGAAATTTATTTCGGCAGACACTTTGGCTGATGCCCGCGTAGCGAAGAAAAATAACACATGAAGTTGCAAACAGTTTCATTCATAACACGCGGTTTACAGCCGACTTTGTAAATAAAAAGGGGGTTACATCTAACTAGGAGGTTACCTTGGTAGCCTCTTTGATTCTTACTTGCTTAAGCTAAAACAACGAAGAACAAACTAAACATAGGTTCTTTTGGCCCTTAGAGCTGAAGCCTTGCTGGTAGTACTTCTTGAGAGGCTCCGTAACCCGTGGGTCCAATCTTGTGCGGATCTAACTTGTGTGGGTCGCTCCTTCATACACAGCCATTTTCATTGGTATAGATGGTTTGGTGGCTGCGCGGGGGGACATGTTATGGCATTCCCTCGCTTCCTTCTGC
The DNA here is from genome assembly GCF_963169125.1 of Humulus lupulus. Lineage (NCBI taxonomy): Eukaryota > Viridiplantae > Streptophyta > Magnoliopsida > Rosales > Cannabaceae > Humulus > Humulus lupulus. The sequence goes on from NC_084793.1 coordinate 97,460,982, forward strand.
TCCTCTTTCACGCATGCTACTCCCCCAGGGGTTGGGAATTTCATAGCTAGGTGATACACAGAAGTTATTGCCTTCAATTCTCTCAGAGAGGGTCTCCCTAATACTACATTGAAGGCGGAGGTGCACTCAACCACGACAAAGTTAGCCATTACGGTGGTTTGCTTGGGTTGCTCCCCCATGGTGAGGGCTAATTCAATTGTCCCTAGGGGTTGCATCAAATCTCTCGTAAACCCATACAAAGTCGTAGTGCAAGGTTTTAGGTGACGGAGGCTTAACCCCATCTTATCCAGTGCTGGTCGATACAAAATGTCCAGAGAGCTCCTGTTATCCACCATGACCCGACGTACCCTCATGTTAGCAAGCTGGGCGGTTAGCACCAGGGGGTCATTATGAGGGAAATGCACCCCTTGTGCATCTTCTTCAGTGAAAGTTATTGAGTCATTCTCGCCTTTGAAGCTCTTCAGGGGGCGCTGCTCCAAACTTAAAACGCAAGGTGGTGGACTTCGTCTGGCCTCCTTGGCGTACTTGTCTCGCCCCTTCCTTGAATTGCCTCCGACTCCTGGTCCTCCAAAGATGGTCCTGACCTCTCCCTGCACTTCTGGGGCCACCCCTCGTGCCCGCAGAGGGGACTCTCCTTATTCTGGCCTCTGGTTCTCCTTGCGCACATATCTGCCCAAATGTCCCAGGTGGATGAGCTCCTCGATTTCCACCTTCAAATGGCTGCACTCTGCGGTGGTGTGGCCAATATCCTTGTGATATTGGCAATACTTGCCCGGGTCTCTTTTAGACCGATCCTTTTTTATTGGCAGGGGCCTTTTAAAAGGGACCCGGTTTTCGTTCGTAACGAAAATATCCTCTCTCGCATGGGTGAGGTCTATGTAAAAGGTGTAGGGGCTCTGTATGCGCTCGCCAGAGCGTTGGTGCTTCTGGGGACGATCGTCCCTTGTTCCCTCATATAGACCCTTCTTCTTGGCACTGCTTTGGTTTTCCTGGGCAGAAGGTTTCGAGGGCGATGGGCCTTTTCCAGCTTTAAGGTTTTCATGACCATCCTCCACGCGAATGTACTTTTGTGCCCGCTCGTAGAAATCATCCAAGTCTGTGACCTCTCTCTTGAGCATGTTATCCCATAACTTGCTCCCTGGGCGTACTCCAGCGGTGATGGCCATTTTCAGCTCTCGGCGGGTCAGGCTCCCTACCTTAGCCGCCTCCATATTGAACCGGTGGATATAGCTCTTCAAACTCTCATTTTCTCCTTGTTTCACATTGGCGAGGCTGGTGCCTGGCATTGTGTAATCTCGCACGGCGTGGTGTTGCTGGAGGAATTCATCATAAAGTTTCTGCCAAGATCGGATGGACCCCGGTCTAAGCCTCCTGAACTATTTGTAGGCAGGTCCTCTTAAGGTGACAGCGAAGCAATGACATCGCGCCCCGCAGCCAATTCCCCTCAGCTTCATGAGGTCATTAAATGTGTCTAGATGATATTTTGGATCCGTGTTTCCTTCGTAGGGGGTCATGTGGGGCTCTTTAAAGTTGGCAGGGAGCCTGATGGCCTAGATCTCCCTGATGAAGGGTGACTCATGGTCGAATTCTTCCTCAAATACCTGGCCACCTGATGCGGTGACGATCTTGCTTCGCAGGCTCCTCATCTCTGTGTCCAGGTCCTGCCTCCTCTTGCTTAGAGTGTCCCTCAAAGCGGACGAGCTAAGATCCGCCTTTCCCTTGCCCTCCCGAGGCGCCATAGGGGGCGTGGTCCCTTTACCCGCCCTCTTTTTATTAAGCTCCTCCCGTAAATCCGAAGGTGCTCTTTTAGAGGTGACCTCGTCCTCATTGCGAGGGGCAGCGTTAGTCCTTTGCGCTGGTTTCTGTGCCTGCTTAGGTGGTTCAGGGTGCCCGTGTTGCTTCGCTCGGGGGGTGTTACTTGTAGAGTGTCGGGTTCTCCCATCATCTACTGGTACGGTGGTCTCCACCCCATCCTGGCCTTTCTCCTTCCTCTTAGGCAAGGTCACGCTCGATTTACCCTACAACAGGCCATTCAGGACCTCTTGCATGTTCTCCAAGGTGGTTTCCAACCTTTGGTTCTTACGGTGGAGCTCACGTATTTCCTCTTCATAAAACCGAGATTTCGAACTCGAGCTCACGGAATGGACCCAGGGATGCTTATCATGCCTACGGGTAGAGGGGCCCGGGTCCTACCGGCCGGAGTTCGGTACCTGCGGTGGTTTTGGGAGAGGGAACTCATTAGCATTTCCCAGTGGTGCTCTCGGAGGACTTTCTCCAGGTGGAGCGGCTAGTGACGAGGCCACTCTATCACCTCCGTGAACCTCAGGGTCCTTTGGGGGCTCCACGTGTCTGGGTGGAGGTGCGTCCTTCATGGAGGCCTTCAGCTGTACTCCGTTCAGGTGAACCTCTACCTCTCGTGGCTCCCTGAGTCACTTTGAACATCTTGGCATTTCTTCTTGCCGGAAACAACGGTGGAACAGTAGCTTGAAACTAACGTTCCCACAGACGGCGCCAAACTGTTGACGGTGAGAACTCTTCAACTAAGTTGAGTTGGAACAAATTAACAAGTGAAGATAGTCAATAAAAAAGTTGTAGAAATTTAAGTAATAACTCAAGAATAATGACAGAACAACAATGGATAAATCTATCTTTCATTCACTCTCAAGCACTTGCTACAGTAAATTTTCCACCCCCCCCCCCCCCCATGTGGGAGAGGGGTCCTTCTTATAGTAGGCTCTGATGGCCTGGGATACATGGTGGTCCAGGAGACCAAGTGGTACACAAGTACTCTGTCATGAGAGTGGTATCAGGCGTAGTGGTGTCGACTCTAGTACACCGTTAGGGTCCATGGGAGCACCTCAGCTTTTGTACCCGGACCTGACTTCACTACTTGTCTCGTATGGGTGTCAGAGATGTGGTGGTGGTGTAGCCACTCCTTGTACTATTCCCAACCGCCACTACTTGTCGGGTACCGGTGTCAGGCCTGTCCCATGATCCTTGCAGGCATGTACGTACCCCTTTAGAGGTACCTCGTTCGTACTCTTTTTGTCTCTTGTGGGCCACCTTGAACACTGGCATCATGCACGCGTGGCCCTTGGGATGAGGCCCTTGGGCGAGGCCCTTAGACGTGCGTGGTCCTTGGGGGCGAGGCCACACTATGCATGCGTGACCCTTGGGGGCGAGGCCACACGAACCAACCTCTCAAAAATCCACACAAATCAGAGCCTAGACCCAGAATTCACTCCATAATTCATACCAAAACAACATAACTAGTAAAGATACGCCACAAACTCATCAAAATGTAGAAATCATATCCTAAAGTTCAACCATATAGAACCTCTAAACCACAACAGCTACTCAGTGAAATTAGCAATAATTACCAGAAGAAACATAGAAACAACCTTACCTCAACTGATGACCCAGCCCTGAGCTAAACCTCAACTACCTCTAGCTTTAATCCCCCTTTGAATTCCTAGCCTTCTCTCTTGAATTTTTGCAACAAAACTTCCTTAGCCCTTTGAGAGAGAGAGAACCGTGAGGGAGAGAGACAATTGAGAGGTTGTGGTGTCTTTCCCCTATTTTTTGGTCAGTTCTAGAGTATAGGTTAGCTTAAGTTTATCCCCAGCTGTAAAATACCCAAAATGCCCCTATGTCTATCTCTAATCCTTCAGTACCACCAAGGGCAATCCTGTCATTTGCCACCTCCCACTAATTCCTCATGTATTCCTATAAATTACCATTTAATCCCAACATATCCAAATAATTATTACGTAATTACTCGTTACCCGGTAAACCCCAGGCACATGCCAAGTTCTCAAAATACCCCTAGGCTCTCACCCCGAGTTGGGTATCTAACCCCGTTGTGACTATTTCGCTAATCTACTCCCTAGGATTGTCTCAGACCACACATCTCAAATATATCCCTATAACACCGTGGTCTCACTCAAAACACATGCATATTTACATTTATGCTCTCAGCAGGCCAAAATTACCAGCATGCCCCTATTCACAAAAATGGGCCTGCATGCACATTCAATACACATAAACAGACATGTCTAATTCAAACTACGACATAATTCATTTATAACACCTCGTCACGCATAAAATCCATTATTCACTCAATAATCCCAATTAGGCCCTCCAGGCATTGTAGTCAAGGCACTCAGCCTTAATATCAAATTCGGGACGTTGCAACTGCACTGATGGCATGCTTGGTTGTGGCGAGGTATAGGTAAAAAACTTCTCTTGTGATTGGTTTGGAAAAGATTGGTGGCTCAACGAGGTGTTTCTGATGGTTTTGAAATGCGAGTTCAAACTCGTCTGATCACTCAAATTTCTTGCCCCCTCTTAAAAGATTAGAAAATGGAAGGCACTAATCTGTAGACTTCGAGATGAACCTACATAATGCTGCCATTCATCCAGTTAGGCTCTGGAGATCTTTATGTTTTTGAGGTGAGGACATGTCAATTAATGCCTTGATCTTGTCAAGATTAGCCTCTATACCTCGAGCATTCATTATGAATCCGAGAAACCTTCCGGAGGACACTCCGAATGAGCATTTCTGTGGGTTAAGTCTCGTATTGTATTTTTGGAGCACAGCGAAGCACTCAATGAGATCATCCATATGGTTACAATTATGCTTGGATTTGACTAGCATATCATCCACATAAGCTTCCATGTTATTCCCTATCTGCTGAGCAAACATTCTATTCACCAGTCTTTGGTATGTGGCTTCTACGTTCTTGAGCCCAAAAGGCATTACATTGTAGCAATAAAAACCTATATCGGTCATGAAGCTCATATGTTCTGGTTTAGGCGCATGCATGGATATCTGTTATATCCAGAGTAAGCATCCATGAATGACATGATGTTGTGTCCTGCAGTGGCATCTATGATCTGATCGATCTGACATGATGTTGTGTCATGCAGTGGCATGCCTTGTTAAGGTCTGAATAATCAATGCAAGTTCACCACTTGCCATTGGGCTTCGGAACTAGTAAAGGATTGGCTATCCAGTCTGGGTAGAAAGCATCTCGGATAAACCAATTTTCCTTCAGTCTTTCGACCACTTCTTTTAGGGCTTTCTTCCTATCATCGTCTAGGAGCATTATTTTTTGTTGCTTCGGAGGGAAGATTTTATCTATGTTGAGTGCATGGCTTATAATCTTTGGGCTGATCCCAACCATATCCGAGTGTGACCGTTCAAACACATATTGATGTTCTCTCTGGAAGCAAAATAATTGCTATTCCGCATCCTTGGAGAGCTCCTCTATTGGTCCAAGATCGGCCCTATCTTCTTTTACTCTAAGGTCAATTTCTTTTTCGATTTCGAAGACAGATCCACTCATTTCATGGATAACAACAAGTGTCTATGCACTTTTTTGGTTCTTCCCTCTCATGGAAATGCTATAGCATTCCTGTGCGGCGAGCTGGTCTCCCTTCAGCGTCCCGATGCCACTAGACATTGGGAACTCGATGGCCAAATGCCTAACGGACGACACTGCCCCCAGCCCAATCAGAGCTAGTCTCCTGAGCAATACGTTGTAGGTAGATGATGTGTCCACCACTATGAACTCTATCATCTTGGTCACCGACACTGGATAGTTTGCCAAGATTACCAGGAGCTTAATGGATCCTATGCTGGCTATCCCTTATCCTGAAAATCCATACAACATCATTGCACAGGCTTTCAAATCTTGAAGATTGAGTCTCATATTTTCTAGAGTGGCCTTATAAAGGATGTTAACTGAGCTCTCATTGTCTATCAGGACTCTGCGCACCCTTCTGTTGGCAAGCTTGAGTGTGATGACTAGAGGGTCGTTGTGGGGAAACTGAACGTGTGATGGATCCTCTTCTGTAAAAGTAATGAGTTGGGCTTTGGAGCTCACGGTTCAGGTTCGTAGGGAAATCATTCTCCTGTCTTGAGCTCATTCACATATCTTTTCTGGGCATTTCTACCCAATCCAGCAAGGTGTGGTCCTCCTGAAATGGTTACCACATCCTCCCCATCTAATGGGGGAGGTCGATCATCCTCCCTTGCTCGCGAGGTGGTATTCTGCTGGGCGACCTGCATAGGAGCTGCCCTCTGTCCAGCCGACGCTTGAGTCAGATTTTGGTTTTTTATATATTGTCCAAAATACCCTCTCGATATCAGACTTTCGATCTCATCATTTAGTTGTCGGCATTCATCGGTGGTATGCCTGATGTCCCTGTGGAATCTGCAGTTCTTATTGCTGTCTCTTTTTTATTTTTTATTCCTTATTAGGTCAGGTCGCCTAAATGGGAACTGATTTTCATTTGCAACAAAAATGTACTCCCGAGTTTCAGTAAGCTCGGTGTAAACCGTGTAAATGGAGAAATACTTTTCTCCTTTCATCTTTTTCCCCCCGTTCGCCTCTGAGTTATTCCCTTCATTTTTCTTTCTCTTTGAAGGGTTGTCTCCTGAGGGTGAAGACGTTTAGGGGGTAACCAAGGTTGAGCTGAGTTAACATTCATCATTGTAGTTATAACATGCTGAGGGGTCAGTTTTAATGCTGACCTCGCCTCCTCTACATTAATGAATCTCTGAGCCCTTTTGTTGAACTCAGTTATTGTTCTTATCAGTTTCCTTTGCATATCATCCCAAAGGGGACTTCCTGGGAAATTTCCAGCTGGTACTTCCATAAGGTGACCACTGTCATCGACATTACGGGCTCGTACCACCTCAATGTTAAACCTCGCCAGGTAACTCTTTAACGATTCTTTCGCTAATTGTTCCCAAGACGAGATCAAATGCCTTTAGAACTTGTCGAACCAATTTTTTGCTGGTCCTATCAGAGTTGTTGGAAATAACATGCATCTGAGCTCATAACCAACGTTGCTAGCACGTATGATTGTGTTAAATGTGCTCAGACGATTGTACGCATCTGAGTTCCCATCAAAATGAGCTACATGAGGTATCTTGAACCCATAAGGGAATGGTGTATTTCATATTTGTGGAGCAAAAGGCTCGAGCTTCTCATCAAAGTCGTCAACCTTGTCCTTATTCCTTTAATCTTGAAGGAGTCTGAATGCTCTTTCGAGCTGGTTAATTCTTTCCTAGACTACGTCCACCGAAGGTTGAGCTTGCGCTTGGGGTGGCTGGTTATTGTTATTGAAAACTCCAGCTCCCTGCCCCAGTACAAGGTTATATTGTTTCCCATATACTGGCTACATGGGCTCTTTTCAGTTGTTCAGATGTGCCAACAAATCAGGGATCGAGGGGTTAGCCTACCCCTGATTTTGATTTAGGTGATGTCGAAGAACAAGATCATTCTCATAATTCCCAGTATTCCTGAGTTCGGTATTATATACGCTCACCGATCTAGTAAGGTCCAAACATGTGCCCATGAAACTAACATTTCTTTCTGGTTGAGAGGCTCGATGGTTGCAAGGTGGATCTTTCATTGGCCCCCTCGCTCCGGTTGGTTGTGACCTTGACATGTGACTTCCTGCTAATTGGGATACCCTATGTCCTCGGGTTGCCTCTTGCTTGGCCCCATGTCCAAGTCGAGCTTTGCGGTTCCTGTCTCGGCTACCACTCCGAGAAGGTCTTTGTGGTGCACGCCTCCCTGTCTGGTTCCTTTTAGGAGCCGGCTAGGGTGCCTCTCGAACTGAAGATGGGTGCCTTATTGGAGATGGAGGATGCCTTATAGGCAACGATGGGGGCCTTCCATTGTTAGGCTAGAATGGTCCAGAATTGGCCCGGCCTAGCTCCAGATTATTCCTAACACGCTCGAGGTTAGTGTTCTAAGCTACAGAGGGAGCTCGGTTATTCCCCGTTTTTGTATCTACACTCACCGTCAAATTACCAACAGTAGTAGTTTGATTATTCCTCTATGGGAAATCATTGCCAGTGTTTGCCTTGGGCCATGGTTGGGTCTGCTGGGCCCTTTGTTTGGCCATTCTTACAGTCGTACTCCCGCGGGGATGCCCTTTGGTCCTCTGAGGAGGTGCCTGGGCCTCCACGGCCTGCCAGGCCAATTCTTCATTACGACGTGTGTCTTCGGCCAATTGTGGCGCATCTGGCGATTCTCTAATTCCACAATGGGCACATACCGCTCAGGATTTTAATAGAGGTCCTCTTCGGGCCTGGGGGTTGGAGTAGGTGGCCCCCTAGATTCAGACAATGCACTCCCCTCGTCTGGACCGTGGTCCATCATGGGCTGCATCCCAAGCCTTCACGAATAGTTCTCAATTTGAGGAGTTTGTTCCTCAGGAATTTGGGGAAATGGTCGTCCACCAGTTCCTGGATTGTTCCTGGTGGCCTTTGGTGCTATATAAGAGGTTTTGATTAAACAATGCGAGGATTTCCTTAATGCTCTCAATGAAAGCACAAAACTGTTGACGCCATTTTTCATCAACTTAATTACGAAGAGCAGTAAACAATATTTCAGAAAATATAGAAGAACACTAGTGCTTTTTACATGGTTCAGCAGTTAAAATCTGCCTAGTCCATGAATCAATGTTATTGATCTTAATACTCTCTCAAAGTTTTCTCAGAAAATAATATGGCAGAGTATTCTCAGTACAAATTTGTGCCTGAATACAAATGAAAAATCCCAGGCTATTTATAGACCTGGTTATGAGAATATCTTCTACTGATTCAGGGAAGTTACAATCAATTATTCAAATTTGAAATAAATGTAAATAAATACATTAATTATAAACTATCCCATGATAACTGGGATTTAATATCGGGCAACTACAAATTCCTAAGGAATAGGGATTTCCTAACAGTTGTTATGTGCAAAATGTGTTGCTGATCTTGAATGCAAGGTTAACGCGTTTTTGAGACTGATCCAAACTTTGATCTCATCATTCCAATTAACCTCCTCCTCACCTAGCGGTTTTGTCGAACTCCTTCTTTGGAAACCAATGCCTTCGAGCTTGCAACCAAGGCTCAAACAATACACTCATGCTTCGGAGAAGATTCTTGCTTTCGAGCCTGCAACATTTGCTCAATCGCCTATAACAACAGATCAAGAATTATGCCAATTTATACAAGTGTTTAGACAATACTTGTTATTTATGAGCTTATGCCTTGCTAGCCTACATTTTGAGGCTCATTTATTCATTCTCAAAATTTAAGTGTAACTCATGGATGCAAGGAACAAACCAATAATTACTCTCCTAGATAAAATAAAATATTGGTTTATGTGTAGATTCACCAAGAGAAGAGAGAGTGTGGGCAAGTGGAAGCATCCTCTGTACGCCAATATTGTAAAGATAATTGAGAAGCAAAATCAGATTGGTCGTTATTGCATAGTGACACGTGCAAATGCTACAAAATTCCAAGTTAAAACCAACACTTGATCTAGTTATTTCACTATTGATTTGGAAAAATATAGCTGCACATGTAGGAGATTTTAACTAACAGGGATTTTATGTGGACATGGTTTGACTACCATTTGGCTTTGCAACCATGATATATAGGAGTATATTCATAAGTGGTATCACAAAGCAGCATTCCAAGCCACTTATGAAGGAACAGTGGAGCCTATGTCGAGCCCAGAAAATTGGCCAAAAACATGTCTTAATCCAGTCCTTCCTCCTGGTGAGAACAATCTACCAAGTCGGCCAAGGAAGAAACAAAAAGAAAGATGCTGATGAGCCACCCCCTCCAACAACAACTAAGACAAAAAGAAAAATAGGTCAAGTTGTCCATTGTAGAAATTGCAAGCAACCACGACACTTCAGAACAACATGCAAAAATGCAGCAGCCCCTGAGGTATTGCATTAGTAAATTTAGTGCCAAAATTAATTGACAACACTTGTTGGCTGCAATTGACACTTAACATAATTCATTTTTCTTTTTTAGGTGTAGATGAAAAAAGAAGGTCACCCACCAAGCAAGAAGCCTACTCAAGAAACATTAAAGAAGAGGAAAAGAAAAGAGAAACAACAAGCAAGGGAAGGTGCAAATGCACCAAGTGCTGCAGAGCCTAGTGTTTAGGATTACTGTAATCTTTTGATGTGATTATTTATAGATGTGAATGCTTAGACATTTTTTTTTGGGAAAAAAAGGGTTCAGTGGTATATGTTGGATATGTATTATAGTTTGATGTAAAGGCTAAGACTTTTTTTTTAGAACAAAGGGCAATGATATCACCCAACAATTCACCTTGCAGTCGCAGTAGTAAGTGGGATATGTCGTATCCATAGAGAGGTCAAACACAACTAAAGATTAGATTAGTAAAGTTAAAGATAAAAATAAAAATAGAAAAATAAATGATTTGAAGATATGATATTTTGTGAAATTAAATTGATATATTGAAGAAATTTATCAGATAAAGAGCATGGCAAGGTATAGATGCAGTGATGTAAATCCTACTCTAACATTTATATTAATTCAAAACACAGTTGCAATTCTACACCATTAATTACAATTGGAAGATATATATGTTAAAAGCAACAATTAATTGACCTAGATTAAATTGAATCTTACTTCTAATTCCATAGCATATCATATTGAATATCAAAGAGCGAAAAATTACCTACAATGGTAGAATGTTGTAAAAGACATACAATATAACTAATATACTAAAATAAATTAACAATCTAAGTTACATAAGAAAAGCATGACTGAACCTATGTAAAAAATGCTAAATAATTTTAGAAAATAAATTAGAAGATGAGAAACGAAATAATTGATGAGATATGGAGATGAAGCATAAGAAGAATCAATATCAATATTAGAAATGAGAAGTACAAAATCTACACTCTAACCTCGCCAATATTTCTAAAATAGTTCACTCATTTTTGTCACATAAAACATGTAAAACTAAACTAGAAATAAGAAAAACAACAAAATAATAAAGTGTATTGTTCTCTCCAAAAATCTGATGTCTTTACACTGGATTTGGTTATCTATTTATAGAAAAAAATTTGCTCCAAAGTTGGTATTTCCGTGCATTAGGAAGTGGAGAAAGTGGTACAAAATCTGATGCAAAATGGGACAAGTGGGACATGTGGCATGCGTTAATTGGCTCTAGAAAAATAGTTGTTAGTGGAGTGGGTGATGAGGAGGCCACGTGTCAGCCTGTGAAAGGAGCTCGGCAAGTGGCTGGCAGGTGCTGCAGACGTGAGACCCATGTGCGTCAGGCGTGGCAGGCGCATCAGGTGGTTGCAGGGAATGTGGGCCCCGCGTGGTAGGCGGCAGGTGCGGCTTGGCTTGATGAGAAGTGTGGCATCTGGCTTGCGCTCAATTTTTGGCTTCTTTTGGGCTCTTCAATTGGGCTTTTTCATCTTTTTAGTAATACCATTTCTCAAATCTAAAAAATAACACAAAACCAAAATAAATCAAATATTTTTAACTAAACTTATCTTATCGTTAAAACTATATAAATAATTAATTTAAATTAATTTTATGTACACAATTGAGGCCTTAAAATGTATAAATCTGACCACTAATCACAACCCCCAACCAGCTTATTGCTAGTCTCTAGCAATTCAAGCGAAATAATAAATGTCAACATGATATATTTTAGGTCAAAAATTATTAAAGAACCTAAGTATTAACACAAAATACTAGTAAAAATTCAATAAGAGTTATCAAAATTACTTTAAATAAATCTAGAGTTCTGAGTGTGTGCACCAAACTTGTATCTTCTTACCGCAAACCATATTACATAAAGCATTTGAAAATTATGCCAAGTAAAAGTCAACTCCATCAACCTCTCATGTAATTGAAAATTTTTAAGGCCAAGGGTTTCACTCAGGGAGTTGGAAATAAAGAAGTGAGCATTCATCAAATGGATATATTTTTTAGGACAAACTTTTAAATAGTCATCGAAATAAAGATAGGAAATAAACTATTTAGACAACCACCATAAAGAGTACAGCAAAACCATTTTTCTGGGATTTCTAAGTTAAATAGATAATCTTTACATTTATTCTAAGAGCCATAAACAAATAAAACATGTAATTAATACACACATTTATTTTCTTGAACACAAGAGATATAATGATAGAACTATTTCTCTTGTGCTCTTCCTTTTATATTATTTTTTTGTCTTTTTATTTTATTTTTGTGAAGAATATAATAAGGCTCTCTAATAAGATTTTTCTAATAGAAAATATCATCCCTAAAACATTTTCAATTCATACAACAATACCTTGTCCAAATAATTATAACAATTTCTAAGAATCAATGAAAATTCAAAAGTTATTTTCTCGAGTCTCACCTCCCACATAAAAGAATGAAATACTTAAACATGGTAAATTTCTAAGAAAATATGTACTAAAAACCATCTTGCCACAACATTTAGCATGTGCATTATATAACTCTAAAGAAACTCTTAGTAATAAAGATAACAAAAATTGATGTAAAAGTAACATTTTGCAAGAATAAATAATTAATTTTAAAAAAAATTGACCATGAAAATATTAATTTGACAAAAATCAACATGAAGATGTATAAATATGATCACCACCCCCAACCAAAATCATACAATGTCCTCATTATTTAAAAACATATACATGAGAAGCATGAAATGAGAACACCTAGAGAGTAAGCTAATGCAAAATGATATGTGTTTACCGAGTTTTTCGGCAACTAGAATTACAAAAGATAAGAGAGCTTAAAAAGAAAGGATTTAGAGAATGCAAGCAAGATTTTTACGTGGTTGGGGCGTTAATGAGCCTTAGTCCACGAGTCAGTTGTATTAGAGCTTAGAGAGCTTTTGACAATGAAGTTTTCTACAAGTTTTAGCAGAGTAATTGCTTACAAGAGAAAATTTTTATCCCCTTCCCAGTGCACCATTGTTCATATTTATAGGCAAATGAGTGCACTGGGCTTGGGCCAAATAAATCCGGGTCCAATAAGGGTATAAATAGTATTTTCTCTCTAATGGAGGCTTAGTATAAAAGATTATAATATATAAAGTACATTAACAAAGGCCCATTGGGCCAGCCCAAGCGTATCCACACTTTAAGACTCCCGACAGAATGTTGCTCCAGTCTGGGTGTCGTGGGCCTCGAGGGAGATTCGGGGGATAGGATCTGTCAGAGCAGAGGCAGCACTGTTTCCTAGGAACGGTGTATGTTCCATGCGTAACTTATTGTTCATAGTTGAGGAGACCAACTTCTGTGTTTCTCGGGGACCAGTCAGCTTCAGGGAAGACCAAACTTTCCCTATCTGGACATCTGGTCTGGGTTCATTTACCAATTTCTCAGTTCATTCTCGACAAGGTCTATTCCCAGACTAGTGAGCTTGCCACCTCTATTGGCATCCTAGAGGATATGGGTAGATCTAGACAGGGATGTCTGGTTGGAGTTCATTTACTAATTTCCCGGTTCGTTGATGATTGGGCCATCAGGACTTTCTTCTTCCATGTTCATTGGGCTCAGAATGGACCTGGATCTCTTTGAGGAAGCCCATGTACCCATCGGGTCATGCCACGTGTCCCGGGGAAAAATAGGGATAACAATATGATATTGACTCTTAGAAAAAGAAAACTAAATGACAAGACAAACTATCATAATAAAATAACAAAATTGAAAAACAAAACAAATAACAAAAATAAAACATACCAGAAATAAAGAAAGCAAGGAACGATAGAACCTGATTAGTCTTGGCAAACTAGAGAAAAGCTCCTTAGGTTGGTTCACCTACTCAATATTCTTGACTATCCAGTATCAAAAATGAATTTTCTTTTATCATGTGTTTCAAAAATGGAAGCATTAGTAACATTATTAGGATAAAGAAAATGTTCATTTTCAGTATCGTAGAGGAAATAGTGCAGTTGATTCTTTGAGAAAAGTTTGCAAATTTCCTCCACAATAAGGTTTATCACATCAGTATGATAACACTTGTTTTCATTCAGAGTTGTTGAAAGAATTTCAACATGAGAAATATTTTTACTTTGAATAGTAATGGCACATCCTCATCAAATTTGTATGAAATAGGATTAGAGGTTGGTGCCATTGTTTCCTCATCTGATTGGAATTGGCTGAAATAATGTGAATTAACTTTGTCAGTCAATTATGAAAATTGAGTGTGAATTTCTCTAAGTTCCTCCATAATGTGTTCAGTAATGTTTCTTATGTGTTCATTAAAGTTTCTTTGTTCCTCCATGAATGTGCATAAAGTTTCCTCTAAGGGATCCGTATTAGTCCAGACATTATGTGGAGGTTCATGGTAAGAGTTAGAAAAATTGTGCTCAACATTCCTACTAGATGGTGCCAATTCCCAACCAATTGGTGCACTGTTGTTGTACTTAGACTTCCAACTTGAAGCAACGAGGTTTCTCTAGCTAAGATTACTGTTCTTGTAGTAAGAATAGTATTGAAGGGCTTCCTCCCTTTCTCTAAGAGTTGAGTAATCTTGAGCAAAAAGGTCGACTCTTTCACAGTCAACATATGGTTCATCATACTCTACCCTTATAACCTCGTTACTTTCTTGATCATACCTAGCTTTCAAGTCTTCCAATTCTCTAGTCAAGAATTCTACTTCAGATTTAAGGTACTCTATGTCCCTAAGTTGGTGGGCACCTCTAAAATTGCTAGTACTCTCAGTAGCACTAGATTTTGGTTTGTTTTGAAGTGAAGAGAGATATATTGGATAATAGTACTCAAAACGACGATAATCTTCTTCATTCATTCGTTATTTTTTATTTTATTTATTTATTTATTTTTAATTTTTTGTAAGTATTATAAGCGCAAGTGTTTAATAGTGTAACGAGTATACACCAAAAATGTTCTCAGGCCAGTTGAGAAGACTGCCAAGGTACCACTTTAGGCCTAAGAGCTTTTCTAGAACTCCCAGAGGTTCTTAGAAAATGTTGGAGGGTAACGATAACACATACCCTATTTTAACAACCATTTTTTCTAAGACAGAACAAGTTTGGTTTTTACTGATTTCCAAAATTACACAAATGATCTCAATAATTTATTTTTAAAACTTTATGCTTTAAAATTTTTTGATTAAAAGTTTTATGCTTTTTCGAAAAAAATACCTAAATCTAGAAAATAAAATTCTAAACCTAAAAGCGAGAGAAAAAAAAATAACAAAAATAAATAAATGAATAGATTAAAGAAAACCCACAAAATAAAAAAAAAATTAAGGCAATTAATAAAAAGTTATAGAGAAACGTAATTTTTTTTAGCTTTTTCTTTTTTGTAAGGATATTAATATATGTAAATAAGAGAAAAAAATGAAAAGAATCCTACAGTTTTGTTTGTTTTTTTATGAAGGTTTATATAAAAATAAATTTAAAAGATAGAAATATGGGAAAAAATGAAGACTAAATAAATAAATAAATAAAAATTTAACCACTTAATTCTTGTAGTGTAATGTCTCTCTGGCATCGACGTCAAAAATTGATATCGCCCAATAATTCACCTTGCAGTCGCAGTAGTAAATGGGTTATATCGTATTTACAGAGAAACAAAACACAACTAAAGAGTATATTAGTAAAGTTAAAGATAAAAATAGAAAATTGATAGAAATGAAGAGATGAATTTTTGTGAAATTAAATTGATAGATTGAAGAAATTGATCAGATAAAGAGCATGACAAGGTAAAAATACTATGTTGTAAATCATATCATAACATTAATTGCAACTCGATGATATATATATATATATGTTAAAATCACAAATCAATTGATCTAGATTAAATTGAATCTTACTTCTAATTCCATAGCATATTATTTATATATCAAATAGCGACAAAATACCTACAGTGGCAGAATGCAGTAAAAGACATACAATATAATAAATATACTAAAATAAATTAACAATCTAAGTTACATAAGAAAAGCATGAGTGAACTTATGTAAAAGATGCTAAATAATTTTAGAAAATAAATTAGAAGATGAGAAACAAAATAATTAATGAGATATGGAGATGACCCAGTAGCAATCCAGTAGCATCAACACAAAAAGGATATACATGATTCATCAAATTTCACCATATCAATTTTACAACAGCATTTCATATTTCATATCACAAGGTATATCATCATATATAGCATTTATCTTCATGTAAACCAATCATACCATTCATAGCATAAATAAACAATAAGTATATCTAACTTCCTTACCTCAAGTCCGAGCAAAGAAAATATTGACAAAATTCACAACGAGCCTATAACCATAATCAAATATCATTTTATAGCATCACATAAGACTTTCTTGTGCTCAACTCATATACCCACTACTACAAAAAAGGCATTTTAGGACTCGTGGGGCGCGAGTCCTCTATTTGAGAGCCTTAAAAACTGGGGTTTTTTAGGACTCACATTGCGAGTTCTGAAAAGTTTTATTTTTTATTTTTAAAAAAATAATTGGTGGGTTTTGAATACGGCAGTGGGGCTCAGGCGACAGCAGCGACGCCACCATTCAAAGGTGGTGGTTCGGAAAACAAACTAATGGGTTGTAAATCCCAAGAAGCAAGGAGTATGGTGGTGGTGGTGGTTCAGCTTGTGGTGGCTCGAGGTAGCCAGAATATGCTCGGAAAGTTTGGGAGAAACCCATGAACGACCAAACTTTGAGTGCCCCATGTAAGGCCTTAGGCCGAGCATGAGGTGTCCATCTTCAGGGGTCAGGGGTTTCGAGGGACGGTGCTTCCGATGGTGTGGCGCGTAGTGGTGGCCAGAGATGGGACGACAGTCGTTCGGCCCTGGCAGTGACAACATAAGGAGAGAGAGGAAGAGAGAGAAGGAAATTCTGGAGAGAGAGAGAGGGAACCGAGGAGAGAGAGAAAAAAAGGGGCTGAGTGATTTTTTTTATAATAAATAATAATAAAACTTTTGTTAAAAAAAATCAAACTTTTAGGACACAGTTTTTAGGACTCGCTCCAGTCCTAAAAAGTCCAGGAGCTGTTTTTAGGACTCACATTTAGGTGAGTGTCCTAAAATGGTGTTTTTGTAGTAGTGACCCCATGTGCACACAAGGTGAAATCTACACATATTTTCCAAACATGCTCATTTTACATATAAAATCATCAAAAGAATAATGTAACTTTTACCTATTATACATGCATGGTTTTCAAGTAAAAATCATAGGTTTCAATATTAAACATATTTTTTAACGTAAAAGTGCATTTGCATACGACATTCGTACGTGGGAACGTTGTTAAAAAGTGATGTTAAAAACAATAATTTTGTCGATGTCATTTTTCGTCAACTTAAATCGTAGAGTAATTAAACAACGTATACTATGAAGCAAATGAATAATGAAGAAATACAAGAGGGTTCTTACGTGGTTCAGCAGTTAACTCTGCCTAGTCCACGAGTCTGTATTATTGAGGCTTAAAGATTTCTGGAAATTCTTCAAAGATGAATTACCCAGAGCTTATTTTCCAGCCAAAAGAAATCGATCCTTTACAAGTTGTCATTCCTCCTCTATTTATAGGGGAGGTTACAGAGTTCATTCCCACATATTTCGAGAAGATATTCTATATATCAATTTTTATTTAATGACATTAAATGCAATATCTTCTACATATGTGGAAACGTCCCATAAGAATCAAGAACGGATAACAGACTAAATAATATCCCTTAAATGTTGGATACAACAATAAATATGTTCATACGCAACGGGCTATCCCAGATGACTCATCGGGTCTTCGAGATCAGCGATCGACCTTGTGGCTATCAAGACTTATGATACTGCTACGAGCTTGCCACCCTACTTCAGGACATGCTCAGAGTAGATTGACATTATCGAAGCTATCACACTCGTGCCTGCACTTCCCGAGCTCAGACTGTTTAATCCAAAGACAATCGATAACGGATGTATCCCGACATCATGTCATTTCGAACTCAGAAAGCATCCCGAGGTTACACATCTTTGAGGTCGTCATTTTACTTCAAAGATCTTACAGATGGACCATACAATGCATTTCATACATTTCGAGCTCACACTTGACGAGTCCAGTTTTCGAGGTCATAACCTCTGGTCTCGAAATCTGGGTGTAACAGTTTGCCCCCTCAAAAGTATCAGTTCGAATCCTATGAGAAGGAAACTTTTGAACTACTCCTATTGGAAACTATACCATCAGAAACACTTGAGTGTGGACACGTGCCAAACGGGTATTGATCACTCAAAGTACTTGAGTACCTTGGAAACATGCCCATGTCTATCCGCCTGCCATTCTTTATGGTACTATCAGCTCACAGGTCATTGGCCGTTTGATCTGATACGGAATCTGGCCAATGGCCTAGATTAATCTGGCCTTTTACACTCTCATGGGTTTATAAATAGGACTCTATTCGTCGTCCCCATTTTATCTTCACGTTCAAGCCTTTGCGGAGAGAAAAGAAGAAAAAACCAGAGAATATTGCCCAATTCTTGCATGTTCTCCAAGCCACGAAAACAGAGCAACGTTCACCTCTTCGACTCCGTAAGATCGTTCTTGCAACCACTTATTCAATCATCGATCTCTCTTTTTCCATCGATCGCATTGTGTAAGTTTCTGTTCATAACTTTGTATGCCAGTATATTTTTCATGCATGTTTATATTGTTGTACTATTAGTTCCCTTGCTAGTTTTGCACATTAGAATTCTTCAGTACATACTAGTCTTAAGGTCTGACATCATGGCTTCCAAACCCAGTTCATGCGTAGAAGACCAAGATATGGTTCTTTTACTGAATTTTTTGAATTTTGAATGGCATATCTTGTACACCAAGATATCGGGTATAAAATTAGGGTTTTGTAAAATGCACGTTTCCCAAACATTCCACTCTTTGGGTAACCGCCAACTTTTTCCCTGAAATATCGGGATCTTCAAAAATAAATCCACCTTCCTTTCTTTCGGTGGAATACAGCTCCGAGACTGGCCTCGTCCTTTGGATCGAGTTTGCCTTGTAGCCTCGATCATTCGAGCTTAGGTCATCCCGTTTTTTCATTTTGCTTGTTCGCTTGGCCCTCACCCTTTTGCTCTCTTGCTAGATGTCACAGAAATCGGGAAAGTGGTGGGGGTCAAAGCTCGCGATTCCTTATTCATCAGTAAATCCGATCCTAGAGTCCCTTTTTACTCGAAACCAATGCTTGATTCGAGAGCACTAACTAAGGTGTGAGCAAGAAGACATCCGAGATCATTTTCAACGTCAGATAGACGAGGTCGAAGAAAGAAAAAGGAAAAGACTAAGGGTCGCCATCTACCCAGATCCGGATCCTGAGCCTAGACTGATTCCCCTCGAATCTACGCTCAAAGTGATAGTTGCCTTTAGGCCAGGTGATCTCCAATTCTTACTGATGGGGGAACCTTCTACCTCCCAACCAACCTCCATCCCCACCTTGAAGAGGGAATTTTTCGAGGTCGAGCATTATTGGAGCTCGATCTCTTCATTAGGGCAGATCTCTGACATTCTGGCCCTCCACAATATCGGACTGTCGGGCTCGTTGAGGTGTTGAGCTCCGGGTTCACATGAGCGAAGTTGCCACGCCCTGGGAGATGGGAATCCTGACAGCAAGCTAAGATACGCAGCTTGGAGCCAGGAACATATGAAGGTAGGGGTTGTATTGCCCTTGAAGTCTTTTTTCAAAAACTTCACGGACTTCGTTGGGCTTGCCCCTTTCCAGCTCAACACCAACTTGTACAGGGTTCTGTCCGCCTTGAGGTCGCTTTACCACGAGCTAAAGTGGGAAGGACCTTCGCCAAAAGTGATCCTGTATCTCTTTTGTCTGAAAAGAAATCCCTCCCGAGCTCGGGGAGGGGATGGCTTCTATTACCTCTTGAGTTATCCCAAGGAGAAGAAGATCTTCGAGGATATTCCCAACCATCCTCCAGATTTCAAGAAGGCTTTCTTCTGGAAAGATGGTCTAGCTCCCTCCAGATACTATTCGTTCAGACGAATTCGTAAGTCCCCAACTAATTTCTTCTTTTTGTGCTCGAGTTTTGTTTAAGCTCGCACTTAGTCACGATATGTTCAATTTTTCAGCTAACTATCGTTGTCCCATTCCCACCAAAGAGATGAAAGAGCACAAGGAGGCTCTGCTCCAACTCCCCTATGGTAGGTGGTCCCTCTCTTATCTCCTGCATGAAGACAACCTCTGAGCACGATCTCTTGGAGAAGGATTAGTCCACATTCGACTGGTCCAACAAAAAATATGCCCAGTGGGAGCTTGTGCCTCTCCCAACCGGCAACCTCCCTCCGAGGAAAAATGCTAAGCCTCCATCTCCAGTTCGACGTCGCAGGAGCCCATAATCGGGGAACAAGGTCAATGACAAAGCCTCGAGCTCAAGCTCGAGTGACAGAGGTATAGTCATCCTTAGCTCGGATTTGTGGTCCCCTTCACTACTTAAGCATAAACCTAATAGATTAGTATTGTGCAAGGACGATAGGGACCATTTTTATGTTTGGTCCTGGGTAGATGAGAGAGTACATAGGTTTGATAGCTGGCTCGGGAAGTATGACACCATGTATAGTATGAACGAGGTATGGAACGGAATAGCCATTCAATACGGGACAAACGACTATAGAGACCTTTCGAGGTTGACTTCCACTTATAGGGAAGGTACTCCCCATGCCTCCTCTGAAGATGGGAGAATTACGTGGTCGCCGAGCACGAGCTTGGGGGAGAGTTCCAATTAGGTTTCCCACTACTTGTCTTTTTATTCTTTACCTGTCTGTATCATGCTAACTTTTTTGTCTTGGAATATCTCATAATGCGATGTGAATGTGCAGGTGATATGGATTCTGACCTCGACTATGTGCTTGCTAGTGGCGAGGGAGCCCAAAGGAGTAAGCGCCCGAGGGGGTCGCAGAAATCAGACTGACCTGCCAAGGTCCTTAAGGGGACCGAGAAGACACCTCCCCACCAGCTCCAACTATTTCGAGCTCAGCTGTGGATCCGACTCCTCAGGTCGAGGCATCCTCTACGGTCGTTCCTCCTGTGCCTCCTCCGACCCTGGTCCACTCCGCGCTTGGTCCACTTCCGAAAAAGCCTTCGGCCTCCAAAACGCATCTGCTGTCGATTTCTACTCACGCCGATGAGTATGTAATCGACAATGCAGCCAAATCCCATGGGTCTACACTTGGCTCAGACATTCTGTCTCGAGTGGGCCAGAGTTTTGGTAGCTTCGACGCCTCTCAATGGAAGTTCTTGAACAATGCTCGAGACTGCAACACTCTTTATGAGAAGAGTATCGAGCGCACTGCTGCAGTAACCTTCCTCATCTCGTCGCTAGTTGTATTTATACTTAGTTCATGTTCTAATTTGATTTCTTTGTGTGTCAAACTCTTGTTGTCTCTGCTCAACTTAATTATAAGTTGAACAATGAGGTCCATTCAAGCATGTCTTATGCTCAGGATTTGAAGGATCTCCAACTCAAGCTTAGTGATGAGCTCAAGGCCACAAAGGCAAAGATGGAGGCTAAAGCTGAACAACTAAAGGCTAAGATATCCGAGCTCGAGAAGGTGAATTCCCGGCTCGCGGTGCTTGAGAAGATCAATGCCAAGCTTGAGGAGGAGAAGGCTGTCACTTTCGAGATTATGGAAGGCGAAAAGGCTCGTCTCCTTGCAGAGTTTAAGGAGAAGAAGGATCGGGCGGTCGACCTGGCCATGTACAGGATCTGGGCCAGTAATGTCGATCTCGATACCAGCTTCTTAGGCTCTTTTGAGGCAAAACTAGTGGCCAAGTGGCAAGCTCGGCTCGATGAAGAGGAGGCTGCTCGGGAGGAGACCGAGAAGGCTAAGGAGGATGCTCCTCCCTCCTAAGTCTCTACCTGGGGCTGTGTCCCTTCAAAATTTTTGTAATAGTTTTTTATTTTCTGCTTTTTATGCCCCTGGGGCTAAGACAATTTATAGCTCGTGAAAGAGATATTTTCTTATGATATTTATGATACCGTATTTGACTTTACTTTAATATATTTGCTTTACATTTCTTAGGTTGAAATATTTCACGCAATTTATATTAAAGTGTCTTTATGTCTGTTTATTCATACAAACACGCGGTGGATTTTTAGGTTTGAGCTTCAATGCATTCATGCATAGTTTGCACGATATATCCATATCCGATCTCGTTATTTGTCAAGGCCAAAAATTACTTTTACCATGCACTCGAAAGTACTTCTATGGCATGTAACGTAAGTGATTTAGTTATATCTTGCCTTTTTAGCTACTTTTCCTCGTCCTTGGGTAGCTCCCCAAGGTTATGAGGTTGAAACTACCCTTTCGCAGGATATTCCAGCCTCAATCTCGACATAGCTTGAAGTCGGTTGTGTTCCAACTTACTGTCGATTAGTTTTAGCTGGTTCGTCCCAAACCCATTCAAGTCGTGTTTGGTTTGTAATCCATACACTTATATTCTCGTATTTGGTTACATCCAAACATTTTTATTCTTCCATAATTTGTTTATATCCAAGCATTTTATTTTTAATAGTTTGGTTGTCTCCAAACTATCTTATCTCGGGTATTTGGTTATATCCAAGTACTTTATTTTTAATAATTTGGTTATATCCAAAACGTCTTAGCTCGCGTATTTGGTTATATCCAAATACTTTATTTTTAATAATTTGGTTGTCTCCAAAACATCTTAGCTCGCATATTTGGTTATATCCAAATACTTTATTTTTAATAATTTGGTTGTCTCCAAACTATCTTATCTCGCGTATTTGGTTATATCCAAATACTTTAATTTTAATAATTTGGTTGTCTCCAAAGTATCTTAGCTCGCGTATTTGGTTAAATCTAAACAATTGTATGCTTTTGATATATGCTATTTCATTTTTTCAAGCAGAGGGTATATGTACCACTAATGCCCCCTTAATATCCTATGAGTGTGACCATAGGTTATTAAATTAAGAGAGTTTGCAAAAAATACAGCATATTGAAATGAAATCGAACTTTATTTGAATAATGTATTAATAGGAACATAGTACAGATAAACAAGTATGGTTACAGGTGACATCATTCCTACACTACTGATAGTAAGGTCGTAGATTTTCGCCATTCCATGCTCGTGGTACCAAACTCCCATTCAGTCTAGCCAACTTGTAGACACCAGGTCGGATGGCTGATTCGATATGATAAGGTCTTTCCCAATTAGGCCCGAGCACGCCAGCAGCAGGATCCCGTGTTGCCAAGAACAC
This sequence comes from Humulus lupulus, assembly GCF_963169125.1. Lineage (NCBI taxonomy): Eukaryota > Viridiplantae > Streptophyta > Magnoliopsida > Rosales > Cannabaceae > Humulus > Humulus lupulus. The sequence continues at coordinate 97,484,041 of NC_084793.1, forward strand.
ACGCCTCAACACCAAATCTCCCACACCGAATTTTCTATCTCGTACTCTTTTATTGAAATACCAGGTAGCTCACTGTTGGTATGCAACATTTTTTAGTTGTGCTTCGTCCCTTCTTTCTTTAATCAGGTCCAGACTTACTTCGAGTTGGGATTGGTTCGAGGCTTGGTCATAAGAGTGGGCACAAATTGTTGGTATTTCGACCTCAATTGGGAGCATAGCCTCGCATCCATATGCCAGAGAAAAGGGGGTATGTCCTGTTGAAGTACAAGTTGTGGTTCGATATGCCCATAAAACTTGGGGCAATTCTTCAAGCCATCTCCTTTTTACTTCTTTCAACTTTTTCTTCAGAGAACTCTTTAGGGTTTTGTTTACAGCTTCGACCTGGCCATTCGATTGGGGATGGGCCAAAGAGGAGAAGCTCTTTATTATCCCATTTTTCTCGCAAAAGTTGGTAAACAGGTCGCTATCGAATTGATTGTCGTTATCGGACACAATCTTCATTGGCATCCCATATCGGCATATAATGTTCTTTACCACGAAGTCCAAGACTTTTTTCGAGGTAATTTTCGCTAGAGGCTCAGCCTCGGTCCACTTCGTAAAGTAATCTACTGCGAGAACTGCGTATTTGACTCCGCCTTTGCCAGTTGGTAGCGAGCCTATGAGGTCTATTCCCCAGACTGCAAATGGCCATGGGGAGGTCATCATAGTTAGCTCGGAAGGTGGAGCTCGAGGGCTTGTGGCGAATCGTTGACACTTGTCGCATTTCTTGACGTAATCAAACGAATCTGCTTTGATGGTAGGCCAGAAGTATCCTTGGCGTATGATTTTCTTAGATAGGCTATGCCCCCCAGTGTGGTCTCCACAGAATCCTTCGTGAATTTCTTCCATGATCTTCTTAGCCTCGGGTGGAGTCACACATCAGAGTAATGGCATAGAGTATCCTCTTCTATATAGCCTTCCCTCGAAAATGGTATACTTGGGGATCTGATACATCAACTTTCGAGCCTTGGTCCGCTCCTCTGGGAGAATGTCGATCTCAAGGTACTTAATTATTGGGGTCATCCAGGTCGGCTCGAAGTTTATCATGCATACATCTTCCTGTTCAGGCTCGGTTATACTGGGTGTTGATAAATGTTCCATTGGCACGACATTCAGTTCATCAACCTCGGTGGACGTGGCGAGCCTGGCTAAAGTGTCTGCATTCAAATTTTGCTCTCGGGGAACCTATTCTATCGTGTAAAATTCGAATTGCTCGAGGGCTTCCTTCGCTTTTTCTAAATATGCAGCCATTCTCGTTCTGTGAGCCTGGTATTCCCCTAAGATTTGGTTGACCACCAACTGGGAGTCACTATAGCAATGTATCGCCTTAGCCTTGAGTTCCTTGGCTATTCGAAGTCCTGCCAGTAAAGCTTTGTATTCAGCCTCATTGTTTGACGCTTCGAAGTCAAATCTCAAAGCCAAGTGAAATTGACTTCCTGCTGGGGTGATCAGTATTATTCCTACCCCCGACCCGTTTTCATTGGTAAACCCGTCAACATAAAGTTTCCACAGCTCGCGGGCTAGGGTTTTAACTTCATCGTTGGTCACTCTGGTGCATTCCACTATGAAGTCTGCCAGGGCCTGTCCTCTTATGGTTGTCCTCGGATGGTAGGTAATCTCGAATTGTCCAAGTTCGACGACCCATTTTAATAATCAGCCCGAGGCTTCTAGCTTGGACAAGACTTGTCTTAGTGGTTGATCAGTCAACACATGAATGGGATGCACCTGGAAATAGGGTCAGAGCTTTCGAGATGAGTGAATTAGGCTGAGTGCCAGCTTCTCCATTAAGGGGTATGTCAACTCTGCCCCCAGTAACCTTTTGCTGACATAGTATACAGGATTTTATACCTTCTGTTCTTCTCGGATGACCACGACGCTAATGGCGTGCTCGGTCGTAGCAAGATATAGGTACATAACTTCCCCTGTGATGGGTTTTGACAAGATGGGGGGGTTCCACGAGGTGCTTCTTGAGTTCCTGAAAAGCTAACTCGCATTCTTTTGTCCACTCGAATTTTTTGCCTCCCCTCAAAAGGTCAAAAAATGGAAGACAACGGTCTGTAAATTTTGAGATAAACCTACTTAGTGCCGCCATTTGCCCAGTCAAACTTTGGACATCCTTATGCTTTCGAGGTGAGGGCATATCAATTACAGCCTGGATCTTGTCTGGATTAGCTTCTATTCCCCGGGCCTTTACAATGAAGCCTAGGAATTCTCCTAACGATACTCCAAAAGAGCACTGCTGGGGGTTAAGTTTCATGTCATATCTCTGTAACACGGCAAAGCATTCTTCTAGGTCGTCCACATGGTAAATGTTATGTTTAGATTTAACCAACATATCATCAACATAAACTTCCATGTTATTACCTATCTGCTCGGAGAACATCATATTTACGAGCCATTGGTAAGTGGCTCCAGCATTCTTCAGTCCGAATGGCATGACATTGTAGCAATACAGTCCTTTGTCTATCACAAAACTCGTATGCTCTTGGTCTGGGCATGCATGGAGATCTGGTTATATCCATAATAAGCATCCATGAATGACATAAGTCCATGCCCTGTTGTGGCATGTACGAGCTGGTCGATTCGACGTAGGGGGAAGCAATCCTTTGGACAGGCCTTATTGAGGTCGGAGTAATCAATACAGGTCTGCCATGTCTCGTTAGGTTTCGGGACTAGTACTGGGTTGGCGACCCAATCGGGGTAGAAGGCATCTTGAATGAATTGGTTTGCCTTCAACCTATCAACCTCTTCTTTTAGGGCCTTCTTCCTCTCGTCATCTAGGAGTCTTCACTTTTGCTGCTTCAGGGGAAAGCTTTTGTCAATATTCAGAGCGTGGCTTACCACATTCAGATTTATCCCTACCATATCCGAATGTGACCATGCAAAAACATCCTGGTTCTTTTTCAAAAAAAAATTAATTGCTATTTTGTTTCTTTTGGAAGGTTTTTCCCTACCTTCACTGTCTTCGAGGGGTCTACTTCTTCGAGCCTGACCTCTTCAAGCTCTTCTAATGGCTCGAGGTCAGTTCTTTCCTCTATTCTTGGATCAATTTCTTCGTCTATCTTGAAGACTGTTCCGTCTTTATTCTGAACTATGACAAGTGTTTGTGCGCTTGTCTGTTTCTTTCCTCTAATGGAAATGCTATAGCATTCCCTCCCTGCTAGTTGATCTCCCCTCAGTGTCCCGATGCAACTAGAAGTTGGGAACTTGATGGCCCAGTGCCTCACAGACAAAACTGCCCCTAGCTCTACTAGGGCAGATCTCCCGAGCAGCACATTGTAGGCCGATGGTAGATCCACTACTACGAATTCCATCATCATGGTTGTTGAGACCGAGAAGTCTCCCAAGGTCACATGGAGTTCGATGGATCCCATACACGCAATCCCTTCTCTTGAAAAGTCGTACAATGTCGTTGCACAAGCCTTTAGGTCACGAAGCGTGAGTCTCAACTTTTCTAAGGTGGCCTTATAGAGGATATTCACTGAGCTCCCATTATCAACCAGGACTCGATGAACCCTCTTATTCGCTAGCTGAAGAGTGATGACCAGCGAGTTGTTGTGAGGAAACTACACATGAGATGTGTCATCCTCAGTAAAAGTTATAGGTTAAGATTCAACCCTCTGGTGTTTCGGAGCCCTAGGTTCCGGTTCATAAGAGGACCCGTCACTAGTTTTCAGCTCATTCACATATCTTTGTTGGGCATTCCTGCCTGATCCTGCGAGATGAGGTCCCCCCGAGATGGTTACAACATCTTCACCATCAATCGGAGGGGGTCTCTCATCCTCCCTGGCTCGAGAGTTATTGTTTTGGGCAGGTGGTGGTGCAGCTGGCCTCTGACTGGTAGAAGCTTGATTGGGATTTCGGTTTCTTACATATTGCCTAAAATATCCTCTTGGGATCAGGCTTTCTATCTCGTCTTTTAGTTGCCTGCATTCATCGATTGTATGTCCGATATCCCTATGGAATTTGTAGTATTTACTAGAATCTCTCTTTGCTTTCTGATTCCTCATGGGGTCCGGACGCCTGAAACGAACCTAGTTTTCATTATCCAGGTAGATATTCTCCTGAGACTCATTCAGCTTGGTATACACTTTGTACACTGAGAAATATCTTTCCCTTTTTTTCTTTTTTCCCCTTTCCGCCTCGGGGTTACTCCCTTTAGCCTTCTTTCTTTTGGAAGGGTTGTCTGCAGAGGGCTTCGAGGTTGATGGGTCCGCCGAGGTCGAGGCAGAGTTTATGTTTGTCATTGTAGTTATGGGCTGGGAGTCCATTTCAGTGCTGATCTTGCCTCCTCTACATTGACAAACCTCTGAGCTCGGCGATTGAACTCGGTTAAGGACCTCACAGGCTTTCTCTGCATATCTTCCCAGAGAGGGCTTCCAGGCATTACCCCAACTCGGACAGCCATCAGATGACCGTTGTCATCTACGTACCGAGCTCGGGCAACTTCCAAATTGAACCTTATAAGGTAACTTTTTAATGTTTCGTTCGGCTGTTGTCGGACATTGGTCAAGGCAGACGCCTCGGTCCTTATTTCGATCATGGCTCTAAATTGCTTCTTGAAATCTCTAGATAATTGATCCCAAGAAGCAATTGAATGCCTCTTATATTTTTTGAACCAGTTTTTTGTTGGTCCTGTGAGCGAAGCTGGAAACAGCATGCATCTGAGCTTGTAGCCCACATTACTCGCTGTCATAATGGTAGTAAACGTACTTAAGTGACTGTATGGATCGGAATTCCCATCAAACGGTGGGACATGAGGAATCTGAAATCCTTGAGGAAACGGGGTGCTGGAAATATGGGGGGCAAAGGGTTCGAGTTCCTCGTCAAACTCTTCGTCCTGATCCCGACCTCGTTCATTTTGTAAGAGCCTGAACGCTCTTTCTAGTTGATCAATCCTTTCTTAGACTGGATCCACGAGGGGTCTGACCTAAAATTGGTTATCATTGATCACAATTCCAGCTTCGTACCTCCGCATGGGATCCTTGCGCCCATTTAGGTGATCCCTCAGGTCTGGGTTCAAGAGGTTATCATTACCCTGATTCTGGTTCAGGTGTTCCCGTAAGTCTGGGCGATCCCTTCGATTCCTTGTATTTCTGCGTCCCCGGTCATACATACTGACCGATCTGGTGTCTCCTGAGCCTTCACTGGTATGGCTCGCTGCGCGGTTGTTTCGAGATGGGTTCCTTTCTGGTTGTCTCGTCTCAATAGTGTGAGACCGAGACATTTGGCTTCTTGTAGGCTGGGTGCCTCTACATTCTCTAGAAGTCTCCTCATTCCCATATTTCTGCCCAGATCGCCTTTCCCTATCACCCTAAGTCAGTTGCGTGTTTCTCCGAGGCAGTGAGGGATATCTTATCGGCGATGGTGGGTGCCTTATGGGTGATGGTGGCTGCCATCCATTACAGGGCCTAGAAGGTTCCTAGTTTGCCTGTGCTGGTTCAGGAACGTTCTAGGTGTTACTAGGATTTTGGGTCCGAGTCGCCGCCTGGGCTCGGCTATTCCCAGTCTCGGCTGGTACCTCAGCAGTTGAGTTGGTAGGAGCTCTAGCCTGGGTACTTCTCCGGGGCCTTGAGGGAGCAGGTTGTTCTGCTGGTGGCGGAGGTTGCTCCATTTTTCATGTGGCAGCGTTTTTGCGAGGTCGCCCACGAGGCCTGCGTGGTGGAACATGAACATCTCGTGGAGGTGGAGCTTGGGCCTCAGGCAAAGGTAGGGGCTGAGCCGCCTGTGCCTCAGTAGCCAATCTGGCCAGCTCCTCGTTACGCTTCTTAGCCTCCGCAAACTGCTTTCGCAGTTGGCAATTTTCAAGCTCCACAATAGGACATATCGCTCAGGGTTGTAGTATATGTCCTCGTCGTCCCTGGGGTCCGATGGTGTAGGTGGTCCTCGAGAGTCAGAGGATCCACTTTTCTCATCTGGGTCCGAATCCATCATCGACTGCTTCCCAGGGCGCCGGGGATAGTCAACTTCCTCTAAGATTTCCTCCTCGGGAATATTGGGATCATTCGCGGCCATAGTTGATTCGGGGAAGCTTCTTCGACTGAATTGATCACATACGTACTACTTAATGCTCTCAATGAAAGCACCAAACTATTGACGCCGTTTTTCGTCAACTTAAATCGTAGAGAAATTAAACAACGTATACTATGAAGAAAATGAATAATGAAGAAATACAAGAGGGTTTTACGAGGTTCAACAGTTAACTCGGCCTAGTCCACGAGTCTGTGTTATTAAGGCTTAAAGATTTCTGGAAATTCTTCAGAGATAAATTATCCAGAGCTTATTCTCCAGCCAAAAGAAATTGATCCTTTACAAGTGGTCATTCCTCCTCTATTTATAGGGGAGGTTACAGAGTTCATTCCCACATATTTCGGGAAGATATTCTATATATCAATTTTTATTAAATGAAATTAAATGCAAAATCTCCTACATATGTGGAAACGTCCCATAAGAATCGGGAACGAATAACAGACTAAATAATATCCCTTAAATGTTGGGATTGTGAAACAATAAATATGTTCATACGCAACGGACTATCCCAGATGACTCATCGGGTCTTCGAGATCAACGATCAACCCTGTGGTTATCAAGACTTATGATACTGCTACGAGCTTGCCACCCTACTTCAGGACATGCTCGGAGTAGATTGACTTATCGAAGCTATCAAACTTGAGCATGCACTTCCCGAGCTCGGACTGTTTAAGCCGAAGACAATCGATAACGGATGTATCCCAACGTCATGTCATTTCGAACTCAGAAAGAATCCCGAGGTTACACATCTTCGAGGTCGTCATTTTACTTCGGAGATCTTACAGCTGGACCATACAATGCATTTCAAACATTTCGAGCTCACACTTGACGAGTCCAGTTTTCGAGGTCATAACCTCTTGTCTCGAAATCTAGGTGTAACAAATTTCTACGCGCTTATTTCTATCATTTTTTAAATAAGGATTTAGCAACATAATTTCTCTCCATTATTTATTTCTTTTAAATCCCTAAGTTGATTAATCCTCTTAAGACATTATTTTCATTTCATAAAAATAATTTATTTAGTCATTTAAAAATAATAATAACATATCCATTTATTATTTTTAAATTGCATAGAAAATAACAAATGCTTGAACTATCTAAGGTACTTATAAATATCATGCTTCCTTTAGAAAATAACAATTTTATTTAAATTAATAAAATTATAAAGTTGATGTGAGAAAAAAATATTTAATTTGCTTGTATTATGTAAGTCTTAATTTTATGTAGTAAAAATTCATCTGTAACAATCAAATAAATATATTTTAATTTATTAAACTAAACTTTCAGCCACCATTTAATTTATTTAAAAATCACAAGTGAATTCAATCTCAACATTTTTCTTAATTAAATGAAGGAAAATTATACTCATTAAAATGTGAACATTCAAGGTTACATTTATAATATCATTTATAATATTTATATAGTTTAGGGTGTTATATTATTTCAACAAACACACAAACTTTCTTTTATTTAAAAGACTCTTCATAATTTTTACCAAAAATTCCAGCAAACAATTAAACCTTCAAACATCACCATCTTGGAATTAAAACTCATATTTTCTTTGAAAATATATATAAAAAAAAATTGTAGGTATTTATTTGAGTAAAAATATCATTTTAATGTAAATTAAAATTCCATTTTAATTTCTTAAAAAACATCATAGCACTTGCAAAATCATTTAAGCATGCAAATCATTATTTTCATCATATTGTAAACCATTTATACACAAAAATCAGCAAGCATAACAAGTCATGAAATTCATCTTTTACATCATGTTTCACAAAAATTTACACAATAATCATTTACGTTTAATTAACAAAAATTTAAACATAATCCTAGCATGCACCTATAATCACATTGTAAATCTAAGAAAATCCCTAACATCACATAGACATTCAAATCATAGGCATGCTTCAAGATCAATCATACACACATATAGGCTGAAACCCTCATGAATCAAACATAAAAATAAAACCAAAATTCTCATAAACATATTCATTAACTTTCATGGATTCAATAACAAAAAAATCCAAATTAATTATCATGCCAAAATTTACATGGGATCCTAGAACATGGATCTAACATAAAAATTAAAATAACAAAAATTACAAAGAGGATCCCTATGCATACATAGGCCGAAACCTTTAATGAACATGGACATAGAATACCAAAATTACCATACTCAAGTGTTTCAAAAACCACCTAGATCAACACATAGCAAAAATTCAAATAGGAACGAAATCACCAGCAATCTATTAGATATCAACACAAAACCAAAACAAAACTAATGATCAACTACCTCTTTTGATAGAGTTTCAAAACTCAATTTGGCCACCACCCTTGATCACCTCCCTAGGGATTCCGAACATCACAAGAAAAGAAAACCACAAATTATAAGAAGATGATTCATGACTAAGGATTAAAAGTAAAAAAAAAAACATAAGCACATAACTAGGGGTTTTTCGAAACCCTACCCTTCTTCTTCTTCTCTTCTCCTTCTTTCTCTTCTCTCTCTCTCTCTCTCTAGAATTCGTGGCTCTCCTCTCTCTCTCTCTCCTTCTCTTGAATTCGGCAGCCCCAAAGAAAAATGGCTCCTCTATTTTCTTCTTTCCCCCTTTATCTAACCTAAGGCAATTACTAGCCTAATGAAAAAAAAAAGGGTAAGTTTCCTATTTGTGTTTATTTTCATTTATTTTGTTTTTTATTTGATTTTTTCTTAATTATTGAAAAATAAGAGTGTATAAAGATGACAAAATCTTTTCCTATTTTATCTAATGATCATCCAATCAAATTATTCTAAGACCAAACCAATTACGAAAGAAAATCCTTCATTTCCCACTCTCCTACACGCCACTTCTCCTTTTCTCTTCTTTATTTTTATTTTTTTTAACTAAATAAATAAAATAAATCTAATAAAAGAAAACAAAAAAAGTGTGTAGAAAATTCCATACAAGTGCACCATGCAACCATGCACATGCACACTGTAACGCCCTGGATAGCCAAGACCGTTACACTGTGTTTAGAAAAGTGCAAGACTTGTTAATCAAGTCATTTAGTTAGAAACGTATCACTGAAACTATAATCGAACTAGGGTTAAAAGATTTTGGTTACAAAAATTACATTTCATACAATCCAACATTTTATATATGGGATCCCAAAAGTAATAGCGTTTAAAAGACAATTTACAAAATTTCAGCATAAAAGTACAGCTACTAGCCACTCTATGGAAAAAACAGACATTTAGGCTTTCCCTTCCTGTATTACTCCTCGACCGTGGCGGCCGATCAGCCGACTATGTACATTCAGCCCCAAAGCTCTCCAACTCAGGACTGCCTTTACCTGCACCACGTAGCACCCGTGAGCCAAGGCCCAGCAAGAAACCAGATAATAGAGTACAGTCATCAATTTAAACAATCAGATAACTCATATAGTATAATCATATGCTCAACAATCCAAAATATTCACATAATCAGGCATTCATCATACCAAGGTCATCGATTAACATTAATAACCAATTCACATATATTAACCAAGGTTGACGCCCTTAGGTTGTACCCTCTATTTATATCCCACTAACTTCGGCCCGCTTAAACCGAGCTCAGTGAATATTAAGCTGTCGTCAGCTACCAGTGGTCGAGCCGCGCCATGTGCACAAATATTGATTCTGGCACTCTTAGGTCATTTATCATATGTCTGATGGCATAATATCATCTATGACATCATACAGATATAAGGAGCTCTTAGTCCAAACATAATCATAAAACCGGGTGCATTTTTCTTACCTTTGGGTTTCAATAACTTGATTAGTGAAATCGACCCTCAAGCACGATCCCGTCCTTGCCCTAGCGTGCACCTAGTCACAGCCATAAATTAACATCATCACCAAACTTCAATTCCAAAACCTAGCCTCGGCACTAATCGCGAGCCCTCGGGAAGCCCTAATTCCACCAAACGGGGTGGTGGAACTAAACCCCGAGCCCCCGGGCAAAAACCCTAAGAAATAACCCAAAAACCCTCTTTTGGAAATAGGGTAGCGCTACAGCGCCCTAAAGTGGGCGCTATGGCACTACAACCAGAGCCAAAAATGCCCCAAGCACCCAAGCCTAGCGCTGTAGCGCCCAAGGACTAGCGCTACAGCGCTACTTCTAGAGCCAAAATGCCCAGAATTGTCTCATTCGAATTTCCTCGAACCAAAACCCCCTAAAACCTTTCCAAACCTCAACCATACTTCAAAACAAGCCTACCATCATCTATAACTCACCCCATATGACTCAACCATACAAAACTCAACCACATGCACCCCAAAATAAAGAAACTACCATGATTGAGCTTGAAGCTCAAAATCTCAACAAAACAATCAGAATAGTCCATAATTCAAGTAACCAAGTCCAAAGTTTCTTACCTTCAATGGGGAAATTCAACCTTAGGCTATCCTCCACACTTCCTCAGCTTTCACTCCTCAAAACCCCAGGCTTAATTCCCTAGAATTCCCATCAAAACTCAGCTCATAAATCCATTTTAACAAAACTCAAAAAAAAAACAAAAAAAAAACTCAGTAACAACCTTAAAACCTTACCTCAAATGGATGAATAACTTCTACTAATTCCTCAAGAAAAATTAAGGACCCAAGTGTTGAGCCTTAGCCTAAGCCTTCTCTGAATTTTAGCTCCAAACTCCTTCAAGAAATGGGGAAGAAGACATAAACCGTGGAGAGAAGAAAATACCTCTGTTTTTTTTTCCTTCTTTCCTTTTCTTTCAGCTTTCTTTTCTTTTTCTTTTTCTTTTTGCTTCATTCAATTTCTACTACCCTCTAAAATTTCCACTAAGGATAAAAAGCAGATTGATACTTATCTCAGTTTTTTTAAACCAAATGACCAATTTGCCCTCCCATTAAAATCTAAACCTTAAAACATTCTAAGGGCATTTTGGTCATTGGCTCCCAATTCCCGCTAATTCCTCGAGTGTCTCTAATAATTACCGCTTACCTCCCGACACCTATCTAATTACCAATTATATTCCCCAATATCAAATAGCCTCCAATATATTTCCTAAATTCCCAGAAATACTCCCGGACTCCCCCGAGCCGAGAATAAATCCTTGCCATGAATTTTTCGCTAAAATGCTCACCAAGATCGCCTCAAGTCACAAGCTGCAGATATATCCACATAATAATGTGGTCTCAACAATTTATTACAAATATTTACATTTATGCCCTCAACAGGCCAAAATTACAATTATGACCTTATAACCTAATCAGAGCCTACAAGCATACTAGTACACATAGTCATGCATCACATATATCCAAATAATCATATAAGCATGCTTATCACATAATCATGCACTTAATCATTTAAATCACACATAATCCAGTTATGCCCTTCTGGCACACTAATCAAGGCCCTTAAGCCTTATTAGTAATTTTGGGTCGTTACACACACACTCAATCACTAGGGTGCATCACTACCTACCATGTACCTTGGTGCATTCAACCAAAACTCAATTACTCTCAAATTAAAAAAATAAATAAATAAATAATTAACATTTAAATTCACAAAATTCTACCAAACAGTTCTAACAATTAATTTAAACAAATAAATTAATTAAATCACAACACTTAACAATTAATTAAAATAAAGCACAAAATTTAATAAATAAATAAAATTGGTGCGCTACAATATACCCTCCTTAAAAGGAATTTCGTCCCAAAATTATTTCTTGCCAAATAATTCAGGGTATCTTTCTCTCATGTCCTCCTCCAACTCCCATGTTGCTTCTCATTCCGTACTATTCTTCCACAGGACCTTAACTAGTGGAATCCTTTTGGATCTCAGTTCTCAGTTCCTTGATCTCAGTTCCTAGTTGTTCATCAAAACTCAGGTCCTGCTTTAGCTGTAATGGCTCGTAACTCAAAACATGAGAGGGATCTGACACATACTTATGCAACATCGAGATGTGAAAGACATTATGCGTTTCGGCCAGTGCTGGGGGCAGTGCTAAATGATACACAACTTGCCCTACTCTGTCCAAAATCTAAAACGGGCCTATATATCTAGGGCTTAACTTCCCTTTCTTTCCAAAACGCATAACACCCTTCATCGGTGAGACTCTTAAGAAAAAAAACTCCCCCACTGAAAACTCAATGTCCCTTCTCTTAAGGTTCGCGTAACTCTTTTGCCTACTCTGCACGATAAGCAACCTTTGGCGAATCTTCTGGATCACCTCACTAGCTTCCCTAACTGCCTCAGGGCCTAAAATATAGTTCTCCTCAACTTCATCCCACTGTAAAGGAGATCTACACTTGCACCCATAAAGCATCTAATAGGGAGCCATCCCAATAGTGGATTGGTAACTGTTATTATAGGAGAACTCCATTAGGGGTAAGTATCGGTTCCAAGGCTCTGAAATGTCAAAGGCACAACATCTCAACATGCCTCTAGAATCTGTATAGTTCTCTCAAACTGCCCATCAGTCTGAGGATGAAATGCAGTGCTAAAATTTAGCCTTGATCCCATAGCTCTCTATAGTCCCTTTCAAAAGTTTGATGTGAACACTAACCCTCAATCATTAATTATCGACTTTGGAACCCCATCAAGTCTCACTATCTCACTCACATATAAGTCTGCATACTGGTCTGCCGATTAGATGGTCTTAATTGGTAGAAAATGGGAGGATTTAGTGAGTCTAACCACTATTACCCAAACAATCATGCTGCTTTGTGGTCCTGGGTAACCCTACAACAAAATCCATTGCTATATCTGTAGAGCAGTTGAAGTAACCCTGCTAGCCTTTGGTGTTCCGCCATGTCAAACATCTGGCAACAAACTTAGCAATATCCCTCTTCATTCCATGCCACCAATATAGTGCCTTAAGGTATTGGTACATCTTCGTGGACCCTAGGTGTAAGGAATAGGGTGTTGTATGCGCCTCTTTCATAATACTTTCCTTAATCTCAACATTGTCAGGAACACAAATCCTATCCTTGTATCGCAGCAATCCACCGTTGGACATTGTGAAGTCACTGCTACCAATTTCTTGTACCAAAGCCTCTTGCTTCATTAGGGCTTAATCCATTTTTTGTCCTTCTTGAATTTGTTCCAGTAGGGAGGAATGTAACGTGAGGTTTGATAGGCTTCCTGTCATAAGTTTGATGCCAGCATTTATAATCTCCTTCTGAAGAGGCATCTCTATTGTATTCAGTGCTAAGAGACTATCGAGTCCCCGCCTACTCAATGCATCAGCAACCATATTAGCCTTGTCTGGGTGGTATAAAATTTCATAATCGTAGTCTTTCACTAATTCCAACCACCTGCGCTGCCTCATATTTAGTTCTTTCTATGTGAAGAAGTATTTCAGACTTTTGTGGTCAATGTAGATTTCGCACTTGTCCCCTTATAGGTGATGTCCCCTTATAGATTTCGCTGCCAACTCCAGATCATGAGTGGGATATCGTTGCTCATAATCCTTGAGCTGTCTGGAAGCATAAGCTACCACCTTCCCATTTTGCATCAACACACTCCCTAATTCATTCTTTGACGCGTCACAATACACCACAAATTTCCCACCCTCTGTGGGAACACAAAGGATAGGTGCGGAGATCAACTTATCCTTCATGGTTTGAATTATTTCTTCACATTTCTCGGTCCATGCAAACTTTTGATGTTTGTGGGTTAAGTTTGTCAAGGGTGTGGCAATCTTTGAGAAACCCTCGACAAACTTCCAATAATAACCCGCCAATCCTAAGAAGCTTCGAACCCCTAAGGCATTCTTTGGTTGGGGCCAGTCTCTAATGGCCCCGATATTTGATGGATCTACTGCTATCCCATTCTTGGACACCATATGCCCTAAGAAAGTTACTTGTTCCAGCCAAAACTCATACTTAGAGAACTTAGCGTATACCTGATGTTCTCGTAGTCTTTTCAGAGCCAACCTCAAATGCTCCTCATGCTCCTCCTTGGTCTTCAAGTAGATAAGGATATCGTCTATGAAAACTACCATAAACTTGTCCAAATAGTCCATAAATACCCTGTTCACCATGTCCATGAATGTTGTTGGGGCGTTAGTGAGTCAAAAAGACATCACTAGGAACTCATAGTGTCCGTAGCGAGTTTTGAAAGTCGTCTTCAGAATGTCTCCAACTTTTACTTTCAACTGATGGTACCCGGATCGCCGATCAATCTTTGAGAATACTGCTTCCCCTTACAGTTGATCAAAAAGGTCATTTATCCTAGGCAACGGATATTTGTTCTTGATGGTGACCTTATTGAGTTCTCGGTAATTGATGCACATTCTCATGCTCCTGTCCTTATTTTTCACAAATAGGAGTGGTGTTCCCCATGGCGTATGACTAGATCTTATGAACCCCTTGTCCAACAAATCTTGTAGTTGGTTCTTAAGTTCCTTCAACTTTGCAGGTGCCATTTGATGGGGAGCTTTAGAGATTGGTGTTGTTTCTGGTGCAAGTTCAATCACAAATTCAATTTCTCTGTCCGGGGGAAATCCTAGTAACTCCTCGGGAAACACTTCCGGAAACTCACAAACGATATGCACATTTTCTGGTTTTAATTCTAACTCCTTGGATTTATCTACCACACTAGATAGATATGACGAACAACCATGTTGCATCATAATTCATGCCTCCAGTGCCGATATTATGGGCGTACGAAAACCTGCTAATTCTCCTTTAAAAGAAAAGAGTTCCCCTTCTTTTGGTCTGAACTTCACAGTCTTTTTCCGGCAGTCAATCGTTGCTCCATGTTTGGATAACTAATCCATGCCAAGTATGGCATCATAATATGCTATACTTAGTTCTATAAGGTCTGTCGGGCACTCCCTGCCCTCTATTGTTATAGGTGCTGACTGCAACCACCTAGTTGACATCATCATGTCTCCTAACAGTAACATTGTACTAAAACTATGCTCAAATACTTTACAAGACATACCCAACTTATTAATCATATTCATGGAAACATAGGAGTGAGTCGCTTCAGAATCAATAAGGACTCTACACATCATACCAGATATAGGGAGCTGACTTGTGACTACGGTGTTGTTGATGGCAGCTTCATTCTGAGTTAAGGCAAAAACCTGTGCGGGCACCAGATTGTTGTTATTATTATGCCCCACTTTCCATTGTGGTCAATCCTCTCTTAGATGTCTTGCCTGACCGCACTTGAAACATTTTTTGGTACCGGCTTGGCTTGGGTGATTCCCACGGTTCCGATCAATATAGCGACTATTACGGTTGTTAGGGTGGTTCTGAGTGCTGTGACTATTGTTATTCTGCCTTTCATTAGCTTTCCTCTTATTGCCCTTATTCAAACCCTTGTTTCGGTGGGCCTCTCTTCTAGCAGAATTGTTCTTCCATATCCGATCCTCCAAGTATTCTGCCTCAAGTGCCTTATCTAGTACTTCGGCATAACTGACCAATTCAATACTGGTCATCTTAATGTCCCTAGCAATCATAGGCTTGAGTCCCCTCATGAACCTTTAGATTCGTAGAGCATCAACTGGTACAACTTCAGGAGCGAATTTTGCCAACCTATCAAACTTCTGTCCATAATCGATGATAGATAAATTTCCCTGAACCAAAGTCACGAACTCATCTAAAATCCTGCACAAAATCTGCCCAAGTCATGGTATTCAGGTCTCGAGTCTGTTTAATCACATCCCACCATATTCCCGCATCCAACTTAAGCAAGTGGGCTGCACATGAGATTCACTGGCGATCATTTAACTCCATATGATCAAAGATGGCCTCGACCGACCTTAACCAATCCTCCACCACCATGGGATCAACTTTCCCTTCAAAGGTTGGTGGGGCTTGTTTTCTGAAACGTTCATACACTTGCTCAAACTCATAAGTCACAGGTAGTGGTGCAGGTGGTGGTGTTGGCGACTGAGGCTACGCCACTGGTATTTGAGGTACTTAGGGCATTTGGGGCACTTGGGATGCTTGCCTAGCTTATGCCAATTCCTCATCTCTCAGTCTTAGTTGTTCTCTCAACCTTGCTACCTCTGCAGCTAGATCCACAAATGGTGTTGCTGGAGCTACAGGTTGGACTGGTGGCATTGTTAGGAAAATATGTATTTGCCTCAATGGAAATAGGTAAGATAATTACAACTCTAAACTAAATATTACAAATAAATATTATTGATTAAAAAGTGTTACAACTCTATGACAAAAATTACATGTAAATATAGAGAAAGAGGTAGAAGATGATAGAAATAGAAAATATAACTCTAAGACAAAAAGATACAAATAAACTAGAAGTAGTAGAATGAAAGATATAGATGAGATTACAACTCTAAAACAAAAGATACATATAAAGAGTAAACATAGAATAATAGAAGAAATGAAAAGCAATAGAATAAAAGAACAAGATTAAGAACAATGAACTAAGAACTCTCACTCACACAACCAAAGTGAAGAGTGTTGGGGATCACCAACTTGAACAAGGTTTGAAACATTTGTCCAAAAGCTTATTTCCCCCTAACTCAAGCACTAAGGGATCTCTCACAGATATTGGAAATGCTTTCTGGAATAAACAAGCCTCAAGGTGTTTCTAGCCAAGTGCTCTAATGGATAGAAAAATTGTGTCTTACAAGTGAGCTATAGGCTCCTATTTATAGAGTTTAGAGACACCCTTTGAATTTAAAATTCCACCAACCCCCATGGCTGTTACCAATGTTTAATTGGATTAATATGGAATTAAAAAAGAGATTTGAGAGTTATTTGGGTTTTTTGAGCCGTTCAACAAAGATTGAAAAAACTGAAAAAATTGGTCAGTTTTTGGCCTATGGTCGCAGCCAGAGACATTAGTGGCCGCGGCCACTAGTCTCTATCCCACAGGCCACAGCCACTAACATTCAGTGGTCGCGGCCACCGACCAATTTCAACACTAAAAATGTGCTGTTTTTCCAAACAGTTCCAAACCCTCCCAAATGATTTTGTAACTCCGAAAACACATTATTGGGGTTAAAATCATATCTCTAACAACCATTTCACATATGGCTTTATGAAATTCATCTCAATATTGTATAACAACAAATTTACACAATAAAGGGTAATATTTGGAAGTTACAAATTTGTAATACCAAATATGTTACATTATTTGGATATATTTCATATATCTAAATATTGTATCTCTCTATTATATGTTACAATATGTGACACTCTTTGTCACATTTATTTAATCTAAAACATTATATTATAATATAATATAATATTACATTATATTATAAAATAATATAATAGGCATTCCTATGTCAAGATTTTTCATGGCCTTAGACCTTGTGGAGACACCTTTTCCTTGGCTTCCTCCTCTTCCTTTGCCTCTTCGTCCTCTTGTTAATATTATGAGCTTCTAAGGCACCAAAAGAAAGTCATAAGAGAGGACAATTTGCAAAATGGTTTGATAAATATTAGTGAAAATCATACATTCCAAATCCACACCATTTGGAGTTTTCAAAAGGAAAATATTAAACCGTAGCATTCAAAGTGTGTTCAAAATTATTTCAAAATTCAAACAACTCATAAAGTATTCAATAACCAAAAACATAAATCCTTAGGGTTTTAAAAAAAAAACCCATCTTATTCATTAACGTTTCATGGAACGATCAACGTGATGGACTCTAGTCCTCAACTATGGACTCGTCTTCTGAGCTGTAATCAAAGACGTCCTCTGGGATGTGGAAGTATTCCGAAGCACTCGCCAGCACCCTCATCCTAGTAGTCACTTGTGGTATAGCATGATCTACTTCCTGACATGCCAAGGCTCCTTCCAAATCATGTACCATCTCCAAAAGCTCCTCCATCTCTCTGTTATCCATCTTTCCCATAACTATCTCCTGACGACTAAATTTTTAGTTGTTCATAAGATAGTATATCACATACTCTATGGTGCTAAATTCCAGGTCGTCCTGAACGACATTGTACCATGCTACGTCTAACTGGAGAAGGGCCTCGGAGTACATCGACAATGCTTCCCTTTACACCCAATATTGCTCTCTAGGCCATAGCTATGCTCCTCTTTTATTCATGATTCCTTGCATACGATCGCAAACCACCATCATTGTTTTCAACACCGCAATTCTCCAATCGTAAGGGTCCTCCTCAAGCTGGACCTTGGGTATTGCCCAAATTTCCTTAAGTGGTTGTTTCTTAGGGTATTTATAACAAGAGGCATCTTACTATACTGCAGTAACAACACTATAAAATTAAATAAAATAGAACAAGTAATAGCATATAGAACAAACACTTACAACGCGGTGAGGTGAGATTTTCCCGTCTTTAGCGTGTATGGGGAAGGTCCTTGGAAACATGAACGATCATCTCTTATACCATTTGTAAAATGCCCTAGACTAAGACTTTATAAAACTTTTACATGCTCATAAACTTATAGAAGAAATTCACTTATTATATGAAAAATCCCAATCTGGCATTGTTAAAACATCCAAGTTAGGCCCAATAGTTTAAAATAAAATAATAGTTATCATGCAATGTTTTAAAAATAAATAAAGTTTAAGTCCCACTGATATGTTTGGAAATCAAAATAAAAACATAACATTGTCCTTTAAATTTTGGCATTTTAAGCTAATCGTTTGTTCGCCCATAGGATACCCCCACGCCATACACACCCTGACGTCGGAACTCCCCACATCACCACACGTGCCAATGAGAAACCCTATTTGCTACCTGGAAGGAAAAGTAAGGGGTGAGCTAAAAGCTCTGTAAGGAAGTACAAATAACAGACAAAGAAAACACAACAAAACATAATTTTATCGTAAGACTCCTACAACGTCATATACATACATCTTCATACATTGCACTTAACGTCATTATCATACATCGTTATCATGCATCATATATCATAAACATTATCATCACATCTTTGTAAACATGGCCCCCTATCTTTTCCATGTCACATCTTGAGGTAAACAAGAGGCTATGGTCCTTGAATATCCTCGGCGCGTCCGCCCTATGAGTTACGTCCTTATATCCTTAGTAACTCGGGTTACGTCTAGATCCTTAGTAACCCATTTGTTGTGTTGTGTTCAACACGCTAACAACCATTTACATATCATACAACATACAGAAATACATGAAATTCAGTAGCATCAACACAAAAAGGATATACATGATTCATCAAATTTCACCATATCAATTTAACAACAGCATTTCTGTAATGACCCAAATTTCCTAATAAGGTTTAGGACCTTGATTAGGAGGTCGAGAAGGTCGTAATTGATTTATTATGCCATTAAATGATTATATGCATGATTATGTGAATTATATTATTATATGATGATAAATGCATTCATATGGGTCCACTTTTATCAGGGCATTTTGGTACTTTGGCCCGTTGATGGCATATTTGTATATTTTCATGCATTTTGGTGAATTATGAATAAGACCACATTATAATGTGGATTTTTTCGAGCTATTCGACATGAGATGTTCTTTGAATGCAAGTTAGCGGTTTGGTCATAACGGTGTTAATTTCGGTGCTTGGGGTGAGTCTCGGGGTAATTTGAGGATTAGTACATTACAGGGAATTAAAGGGTAATGGGATATGATTTATTAGCATTTGAGAATATTGGGAATAATGAGAGTTGAAGGACGTTAATTAAGTTTAACGGGATTAGAGGAGAATGGACGATTTCTCCCTTGGAGGCTGTTAAGGAATTAAAGTAGGCTTGGGGGCATTTTGGTCATTTGACCTTGGGGATATATGTTGAGTTAGAAGGCTGTAGAAAGCTTAAGAAAAACAGAGCTTCTTCTTCTTCTCCCGATCTCTTTTCTTCCTCTTTTTCCTTTGAAAATTTTGAGCTTCATTTGAGGATTCAAGCTAGGGAATCAAGCCTTGAGGGTCTAGGATTGTGTTCCACCATTGAAGAGGGTTTAACTCTGAGCTTGAGGTAAGATTCTAGCCATGAAAACTCTGGTTATGCTTTGTTTTCCTCTTGATTTTCAGTTGGGATATATGTTTTGGATACTGAGAATTCAATGGAGTTTTTGGCAAAGATTGGTTAGGTTTTGATGCCTAGGACTTGTATGTTTGGTTTTTGGGTTCATTTATGAGTTTGAATGAGGTTTGGAAACTAGTTTTGAAGCTTGGAATTAGAGAACACGAAGGAAGAAAAACTAGGAATGAAATACCCTGGTTCTAGCGCTACAACGTTGTCCAGGGCATGGCAGCTCTGGTTGTAGCGCCTAGGCGCCAGGGGGGCAGCGCTGTAGTGCTACCCTATTTTTCTAGGGTCCTCTTTTGGGCCCTTTTGAGGGTTTTTAGCTCAGGGTTTCAATTCCTAAGGCTCGGGATCGAATCTACTAATCATTTTGGTATGATTCGAGGTCCTGGGAGTAAGGTTTAGGTCGAGAACCTTTTATTGCTCATTTTCATTGATGGGAGTTATATTTGGTTATGACTAGGTGACTGCTAAGGGATCAAAGGATCGATCGTTCTCAAGGGTCGTTCATTTGTTATTTCTTGCTTGAACCAAAGGTAAGAAAACTACACCCAGTATGTGACATGCATGGTTTTGATGTAGCATGTTGAGTGCTCTATTTGTATATCTGGAATGCATATCAAATGCTTGGAAATTTGCTTATCTGTGAATTGTACTGACTTATTAGTTAGAATCGGCAATGGTGTCAGTATTAATTGTGAAGCTGTGACTTATTAGTCAAGTTCGGCAATAGTACTGAGCACTGGTCGTATGGTATTGGCTTATGAGTCAAGAACGATACTATCCTGTTTAACGCAAGTCGAAAAGATTAGATCTAATAGACATAAGCATTATCATCATAAGCATGAAATTCTTGACCGACCTTAAGTTCGATGAAAACTAAAATTGCTTGTCTAGTCTAAAGGCTTGTTATTTAGAGCCAGAGCCAAAAGGCTAAGGTGACCTACACGTCACATGGATAGGAGGGTATGGGACCTACACGTCACAGAGATAGACTTATTAGTCATCTATACAGAGATAGACTTATCAGTCATCTACACAGAGATAGACTTATCAGTCATCTACACGGAGATAGGCTTATCAATCATCTAAACTGAGATAGACTTATCAGTCATCTATACAAAGATAGACTTATCAGTCATCTAACAGAGATAGACTTATCAGTCATCAAACAGAGATAGACTTATTAGTCATTTAACGGAGATAGACTTATCAGTCATCTATATAAGGATAGACTTATTAGTTATCTATACAGAGAGACTTATTAGTCATCTACATAAGGAGAGACTTATTAGTCATCTATACAAAGAGACTTATTAGTTATCTATACAGAGACTTATCATTCATCTACCTACGAGATAGACTTATCAGTTATCTAACCGAGATAGACTTATCAGTCATCTAACAGAGATAGACTTATTAGTCATCCAACCGAGATAGACTTATCAGTCATCTAACCAAGATAGACTTATCAGTCATCCATACAAAGATAGAATTATTAGTTATCTATACAGAGATAGACTTCTTAGTCAACTATACAGAGATAGACTTATCAGTCATCTACTTAGAGAGTGACTTATTAGTCAACTATTCAAAGAGACTTATTAGTCGTCTACCTCAGAGAGACTTATTAGTCATCTACCTCAGAGCAAGAGACTTACTAGTCATCTACTCAGAGCGCAGGACTTCGCAAACATTTATTTGGACTTTCTTGCATACATGAGTAGGGTTATTACTGTTAGGCATGCTTATTATGACTTAGTAACATGTTATTACTTGTTCATGAACATAATGAGTTTTCTAGTTGAGCTTCGGCTCACGGGTGCTATGTGGTGCAGGTAAAGGCAAAAGAAAGCTCGACCATCCTTGAGTTGGAGAACTTAGATGACGATGTGTACATATGCGGCTGCTCGACCACCACGGCCGATGTTTAAAGAGGAACTAGGGTTAAACCCTATTTTGCCACTTAGGTCGGCTGGTTGTAAATCTTTTGTTGTAATTAACCTTTAAAATTATATTTTTGCGATCCCAATGTATACAGTAAACATTTGTGAAACGTTGTATCTTAACCAAAAATTTTAATCCTAAATCGATAAACATACTTAGTTACACGATTATGGCCAAATGACTCGATTAGCGAGTTTAGCACTGTTTAAAATGCACACCGTAACGGTCTCTGGGTAGTAGGGCGTTACAATTTCATACTTCTTATCACAAGGTATATCACCATACATAGCATTTATCTTCACACAAACCAATCTTACCATTCATAGCATAAATAAACAAAAACTCTATCTAACTTCCTTACCACAGGTCCGAGTAATGCAAAACTTGACAAACTTCACAACGAGCCTATAACCATAATCAAATAGCATACTTTAGCATCCAATAAGACTTTCTTGTGCCAAACTCATATACCCCATGTGTGCATGGGCCATGAAGACATGGTGAAATCTACACATATTTTTACATATAAAACCATCAAAAGAATAATGCAACTTTTGCCTATTATACATGCATGGTTTTCAAGAAAAAAAATCATAGGATTGAATATTAGACATATTTTTTAACGTAAAAGTGCATTTGCATGCAACATGTGTATGTGGGAACGTTGTTAAAATACCATTATTTATTTCTTTTAAATCCCTAAGTTGATTAAACCTCTTAAGACATTATTTTTATTTCATAAAATAATTTATTTAGTCATTTAAAAATAATAATAACATATCCATTTATTATTTTTAAATTGCATAGAAAATAACAAAAGCTTGAACTATCTAAGGTACTTATAAATATCATGCTTCCTTTAGAAAATAACAATTTTATTTAAATTAATAAAATTATAAAGTTGATGTGAGAAAAAAATATAATTTGCTTGTATTATGTAAGACTTAATTTTATGTAGTAAAAATTCATATGTAATAATCAAATAAATATATTTTAATTTATTAAACTAAACTTTCAGCCACCATTTAATATATTTATAAATCATAAGTGAATTCAATCTCAATGTTTTTCTTAATTAAATGAAGGAAAATTATACTCATTAAAATGTGAACATTCAAGGTTACATTTAAAATAACTTTTTTAATATTTATATAGTTTAGAGTGTTATATTATTTCAACAAACACTAAAACTTTCTTTTATTTAAAAGACTCTTCATAATTTTTACCAAAAATTATAGCAAACAATTAAACCTTCAAACATCACCATCTTGGAATTAAAACTCATATTTTCTCTAAATATATATATAAAAAAAGTGTAGGTATTTATTTGACTAAAAATATCATTTTAATGTAAATTAAAATTCCCTTTTAATTTCTTAAAAAAATATTGATTAGTGGTGAAAAATGCATATTTATTGATCTTAATGGTCAAAATAAATTAAGTTTAATTAATATTTTCAAGGAATTAATATAATTTATTTTATAAATAAAAATATTTGATTATGATTTAATTTATTGTTATTTTGTAGGAATTAAAGTTGCATTTTGGCATAAAGAAAAAGAAAGAAGAAAGAAAGAATCAAAACTGAAAGAAAAAAAAAAGAGTTGAAAAGTGGCATTTTTTAAGGGAAATAGGCCTAAAATAAGGCCCAATCCAAAGGCCCAACCATGCCTATTTATCCACCTCCAGCTGACACGTGGCTAAGCCCCCAACGCACTAGCTGTCCGCGAGCTTCTCCAGCAGCCTCTGACTCGTGAGCGGCCCCGCCCCTCGACCCGACGACCCGTCTCTGACCTGCGCCTCACCCAGCTTCTCCAGCAGCCCAGCAGTGACCTGGCCCAACCTGAAAGCCCAACTCGCCTCAGCCCAGCTCTTGCCCTTCTCCTCTCCCAACCAGCCACGCCACGTGGTGCACTCCCACTGACTGCGGTTGGGTCAAAATTTCAGCATGCCACCAGCCTACTCTCCTATGCACTTTGGGCCTTGGACCTTCCTTTTTGAGCTTTAAAGCTCATATTTTGTGGTGTTTTAGAAAAAGGGCAAAATTATCATTCACCAAAATAGCTAGGTTAATATTAATAATAAGATTTGATTTTTCAAAATCATATTTTATTATTAATATTTCATATTTATTTTGTAAACCCCATTTGTTGTTTAATTTATTTTTAGTCATTTTCTCCCTCTATAAATAGGGACTCTTCTTTCACATTTGGTATGTAATTTTGAGGTAGCAAAACTCTAGCAAATTTTAGTCTCATTTCTCATATTTTCTCTCTAGAATTTCGTGAGAATGTCTAGCATAATAGAACCTTCTCAGGAAGTTAGGATGATCCTATATGCACTATGACTTTGTTTGGTATTTTTTTTATTCACCTTGTGCTTAAAGTTTATATATTTGAGTGATTTATTTTCTTTCATCTCTATTTGTTCATCTTGTTATCTTTATTTATGTTTACTAATAGTATATAGATTTTGTCAAGCACTTTCTATGTAGTATCAAATTAGTGAAAATAATATAGATAATATCTTTATCATTTTCTCCATCTCATTCATATATATTTACTTTTGCTAAATCTATATAGAATTAGTCATGCTCTTTCTATGTATTTTATAAATGGTAAAAGTAATATTTGTGTTAGGTTTTATGTCCAATCTTTTATTGTATTATTGCCAATAGTATAATGTCATTTTTAGATTTCTCATAAGAATTATCTCATCCTTCCATGGTAAAGAATAGTAATCACTTCAAAATATTTTTGTGAAATATAATTGTTCTTCAATGTTAAATCTTCCAAATGAATAGTTGGGATGTGACCTATCCATTTGTGTAATTTTTGTGAATCAAATATCCAAACAAATAAGTATGCATATTGGTGACTCTTGATGCTTCCTGCTTGTTACCTATTGTTACATTACACTTTAGTCTATCTTTATTTCTAATCTTTAAATCTCAAAAACAACAAAAATATCACTTGCTCTTTTTTCCTCATATTATTTATCTCTAAACTTTATTTATTGATTAACTTTATTTCTTTGTCTCCTTGTGGTATCGACCGCCCGATCTATACTACAACCACCGCTTAGTGGATGCATGTTTTGGGTGTTAAACAAACATCATAGCACTTGCAAAATCATTTAAGCATACAAGTCATTATTTTTATCATATTCTAAACCATTTATACACAAAAATCAGCAAGCATAACAAGTCATGAAATTCATCTTTTACATCATGTTTCACAAAAATTTACACAATCATCATTCATGTTTAATTAACACAAATTTAAACACAACCCTAGCATGCACCTATTATCATATTGTAAATCTAAGAAAATTCCTAACTTCACATAGACATTCAAATCATAGGCATGCTTCAAGATCAATCATACACACATATGAGACAATAACCTAGGCTGAAACCCTCATGAATTAAACATAAAAATAAAACCAAAATTCTCATAAACATTTTCATCAACTTTCATGGATTCAATAACAAAAAAATCCAAATTAATTATCATGCCAAAATTTACATGGGATCCTAGAACATGGATCTAATATAAAAATTAAAATAACACAAATTACAAAGAGGATCCCTATACATACATAGGCCGAAACCTATAATGAACTTGAACATAGAATACCAAAATTACCATACTCAAGTGTTTCAAAGACCACCTAGATCAACACATAGCAAAAATTCAAATAGGAACCAAATCACCAACAATCTATAAGATATCAACACAAAACCAAAACAAAATTAATGATCAACTACCTCATTTGATAGAGTTTCAAAACTCAATTTGGCCACCACCCTTGATCACCTCCCGCGGGATTTCGAACATCACAAGAAAAGAAAACCACAAATTATTTCCTTATAATTTCAAGAAGAAGAGGATTCATGACTAAGGATTAAAAGAAAAAAAACAAAAGATATGCACATACATAGGGGATTTTCGAAACCTTACCCTTTTTCCTCTTCTCTTCTCCTTTTTTCTCTTCTCTCTCTCTCTCTAGAATTCGTTGCTCTCCTCTCTCTCTCCTTCTCTTGAATTTGGTAGCCCCAAAGAAAAATGGCTCCTCTATTTTCTTCTTTCCCCCTTTTTCTAACCTAAGGCAATTACTAGCCTAATGAAAGAAAAAAAAAAGGTAAGTTTCCTATTTGTGTTTATTTTCATTTATTTTTTTTATAGATTTTTTCATAATTATAGAAAAATAAGAGTGTATAAAGATGACATCTTTTCCTATTTTATCTAATGGTCATTCAATCAAATTATTCTAAGACCAAACCAATTAGGAAAGAAAATCATTCATTTCCCACTCTCCTACACACCACTTCTCCTCTCCTCTTCTTTATTTTTATTTTTTTTAACTAAATAAATAAAAGAAATCTAATAAAAAGGAAGCAAAAAAAAAGTGTAGAAAATTTCATACAAGTGCACCATGCACATGCACACACTCAATCATTGGGGTGCATCACTACCTACCATGCACCTTTGTGATTTCAACCAAAACTTAACTATTCACAAATTA